>NC_141875.1:583356051-583659081 GCF_056163025.1 Triticum urartu | reverse complement strand
TACGAGGTTCAGTAGTAACTTGATCTGAAATTTCATGATCATCATCTTTAGCTTCCTCACTAATTGGCGTAGGAATCACTAGAACTGATCTCTGTGATGAACTACTTTCCAATTCGGGAGAAGGTACAATTACCTCATCAAGTTCTACATTCCTCCCACTCACTTCTTTCGAGAGAAACTTCTTCTCTAGAAAGGATCCATTCTTAGCAACGAATTCTTGCCTTCGGATCTGTGATAGAAGGTGTACCCAACAGTTTCCTTTGGGTATCCTATGAAGATGCATTTCTCCGATTTGGGTTCGAGCTTATCAGGTTGAAACTTTTTCACATAAGCATCATAGCCCCAAACTTTAAGAAATGACAGCTTAGGTTTCTTGCTAAACCATAGTTCATATGGTGTCGTCTCAACAGATTTAGATGGTGCCCTATTTAACGTGAATGCAACTGTCTCCAATGCATAACCCCAAAACGATAGTGATAAATCGGTAAGAGACATCATAGATCGCACCATATCTAATAAATTAGGGTTATGATGTTCGGACACGCCATTATGTTGTGGTGTTCCAGGTGGCGTGAGTTGTGAAACTATTCCACATTGTTTCAAATTAAGACAAAACTCGTAACTCAAATATTCATCTCCGCAATCGGATCGTAGAAACTTTATTTTCTTGTTACGATGATTTTCCACTTCACTCTGAAATTCTTTGAACTTTTCAAATGTTTTAGACTTATGTTTCATCAAGTAGATATACCCATATCTGCTCAAATCAACTATGAAGGTTAGAAAATAACGATACCCGCCACGAGCTTCAACACTCATCGGACCGCATCCATCGGTAAGTATCATTTCCAATAAGTCAATGGTTCACTCCATTGTTCCGGAGAACGGAGTCTTAGTCATCTTGCCCATGAGGCATGCTTCGCAAGCATCAAATGATTCATAATAAAGTGATTCCAAAAACCCATCAGCATGGAGTTTCTTCATGCGCTTTACACCAATATGATCTAAACAATAGTGCCACATATAAGTTGCACTATCATTATTAACTTTGCATCTTTTGGCTTCAATATTATGAATATGTGTATCACTACGATCGAGATTCAATAAACCATTTATGTTGAGTGTATGACCATAGAAGGTTTTATTCATGTAAATAGAACAACAATTATTCTTTGACTTAAATGAATAACCGTATTGCAATAAACATGATCCAATCATATTTATGCTAAACACAAACACCAAATAACATTTATTTTAGGTTTAACACTAATCCCGAAGGTAAAGGGAGTGTGCGATGGTGATCTTATCAACCTTGGAATCACTTCCAACACACATCGTCACCTTGCCCTTAACTAGTCTCTGTTCATTTTGCAACTCCTGTTTCGAGTTACTAATCTTAGCAACTGAACCGGTATCAAATACCCTGGGGTTACTATGAACACTAGTAAAGTACACATCAATAACATGTATATCAAATATACTTTTGTTCACTTTTCCATCCTTCTTATCCGCCAAGTATTTGGGGTAGTTCTGCTTCCAGTGACCATTCCCTTTGCAGTAGAAGCACTCAGTTTCAGACTTAGGTCTAGCTTTGGGCTTCTTCACGGGAGTGGCAACTTGCTTGCCATTCTTCTTGAAGTTCCCTTTCTTTCCCTTGCCCTTTTACTTGAAACTAGTGGTCTTGCCAACCATCAACACTTGATGCTTTTTCTTGATTTCTACCTTCGCCAATTTCAGCATCGCGAAGAGCTTAGGAATCATTTCTGTTATCCCTTGCATATTATAGTTCATCACGAAGTTCTAGTAACTTGGTTATAGTGACTAGAGAACTCTATCAATCACTATCTTATCTGGAAGATTAACTCCCACTTGATTCAAGTGATTGTAGTACTCAGACATTCTGAGCACATGCTCACTAGCTGAGCTATTCTCCTCCATCTTATATGCAAAGTACTTGTCAGAGGTCTCGTACCTCTTAACACGGGCATGAGTCTGAAATACCAATTTCATCTCTTGGAACATCTCATATGCTCTGTGGCGTTCAAAACGTTTTTGAAGTCCCGGTTCTAAGCCGTAAAGAATGGCGCACTAAACTATCAAGTAGTCATCATACCGAGCTTAACAAACGTTCATAACGTCTACATCTGCTCCTGCAAAAGGTCCGCCACCTAGCGGTGCATCAAGGACATAATTATTCTATGTGGCAATGAGGATAATCCTCAGATCACGGAGCTAGTCCTCATCATTGCTACTAACATCTTTCAACGTAGTTTTCTCTAGGAACATATCATAAATAAAACAGGGAAGCTATACACGAACAATTGATCTACAACATAGATATGCAAATACTATCAGGACTAAGTTCATGATAAATTTAAGTTCAATTAATCATATTACTTAAGAACTCTCACTTAGATAGACATCCCTCTATTCATCTAAGTGATCACGTGATACATATCAACTAAACCATGTCCGATCATCACATGAGATGGAGTAGTTTTCAATGGTGAACATCACTATGTTGATCATATCTACTATATGATTCATGCCTGACCTTTCGGTCTCAGTGTTCCGAGGCCATATTTGCATATGCTAGGCTCTTCAAGTTTAACCCGAGTATTCTGCTTGTGCAAAACTGGCTTGCACATGTTGTATGTGAACATAGAGCTTATCACACCCGATCATCACGTGGTGTCTCGGCACGATGAACTGTAGCAACGGTGCATACTCAGGGAGAACACTTCTACCTTGAAATTTAGTGAGAGATCATCTTATAATGCTACCGCCATACTAAGCAAAATAAGATGCATAAAGGATAAACATCACATGCAACCAATATAAGTGATATGATATGGCCATCATCATCTTGTGCCTTTGATCTCCATCTCCAAAGCACCGTCATGATCACCATCGTCACCGGCTTGACACCTTGATCTCCATCGTAGCATCGTTGTCATCTTGCTAACTATTGCTTCTATGACTATCGCTACCGCTTAGTGATAAAGTAAAGCAATTACATGGCGATTGCATTTCATACAATAAAGCGACAACCATATGGCTCATGCCCGTTGCTGATAACTGTGTTACAAAACATGATCATCTCATACAACAATTTATATAATCACGTCTTGACCATATCACATCACAACATGCCCTGCAAAAACAGGTTAGACGTCCTCTACCTTGTTGTTGCAAGTTTTACGTGGCTGCTATGGGCTTAGCAAGAACCGTTCTTACCTACGCATCAATAACCACAATGCGGTATAGTGATTGCTTTTTGATCTTCATAAAGAACCCTGTTCATTGAATCCGATTCAATTAAAGTTGGAGAAACTGACATCCACCAGCCATCTGTGTGCAAAGCACGTCGGTAGAACCAGTCTCATGAACGCGGTCATGTAATATCGGTCTGGGCCGCTTCATCCAACAATACTGCCGAATCAAGAAACAACTAGTGATGGCAAGCAATATGTATAAACCCACGCCCAAAATTCCTTTGTGTTCTACTCGTGCATATAACATCTACGCGTAGATCTGGCTCAGATGCCATTGTTGGGGAACGCAATATTTCAAAAAAAATCCTACGATCACGCAAGATCTATCTAGGGATGCATAGCAAAGAGAGGGGAGAGTGTGTCCACATACCCTCGTAGACCGAAAGCGGAAGCATTAAGTAACGCGGTTGATGTAGTCGAATGTCTTCGTGATCCAACCGATCAAGTACCGAACACACGGCACCTCCGTGATCTACACACGTTCAGCTCGGTGACGCCCCTCGTACTCTTGATCCAGTTGAGGCCGAGGGAGAGTTTTGTCAGCACGACGGCGTGTTGATGGTGATGATGAAGTTACCGGCGCAGGGCCTAAGCACTACGACGATATGACCGAGGTGTGTATCTATGGAGGGGGGCACCGCACATGGCTAAAACAATTGTCAACTTGTGTGTCTATGGGGTGCCACCCTCCCCCATATATAAAGGGGTGGAGGAGGGGCCGGCCGGCCTCTCTATGGCGTGCCCCAAGGGGGGAATCCTACTCCTACTAGGAGTAGGTTCCCACCTTTCCTAGTCCAACTAGGAGGGGAAAGGAAGGGAAGAGGGAGAGAAAGGAAAGGGGCTGGCCCCCCTCCCAATTCGGATTGGGCTTGGGGGCGCGCCCCACCTCTTGTCCGCCTCCTCCTCTCTTCCACTAAAGCCCATGTAGGCCCATTAAGCCCCCGGGGGGTTTTGGTAACCCCCCGGTACTCTAGTATATGCCCGAACTCATCTGAAACCATTCTGGTGTCCAAACATAACCTTCCAATATATCAATCTTCACGTATCGACAATTTCGAGACTCCTCGTCATGTCCGTGATCACATCCGGGACTCCGAACTACCTTCGGTACATCAAAACACATAAACTCATAATATCGATCGTCATCGAACGTTAAGCGTGCGGACCCTACGGGTTCGAGAACTATGTAGACATGACCGAGACTCATCTCCGGTCAATAACCAATAGCGGAACCTGGATGCTCATATTGGTTCCTACATATTCTATGAAGATATTTATTGGTCAAACCGCATAACAACATACGTTGTTCCCTTTGTCATCGGTATGTTACTTGCCCGAGATTCGATCGTCGGTATCATCATACCTAGTTCAATCTCGTTACCGGCAAGTCTCCTTACTCATTCCGTAATGAATCATCCCATAACTAACTCTTTAGTCACATTGCTTGCAAGGCTTATAGTGATGAGCATTACCGAGAGGGCCCATAGAAACCTCTCCGATACACGGAGTGACAAATCCTAATTTCGATCTATGCCAACTCAACAAACACCATCGGAGACACCTCTAGAGCATCTTTATAATCACCCAGTTAGTTTGTGACGTTTGATAGCACACTAAGTGTTCCTCCGGTATTCAGGAGTTGCATAATCTCATAGTCATAGGAACATGTATAAGTCATGAAGAAAGCAATAGCAACAAACTAAACGATCATAGTGCTAAGCTAACGGATGGGTCTTGTCCATCACATCATTCTATAATGATGCGATCCCATTCATCAAATGAAAACACATGTCTATGGCTAGGAAACTTAACCATCTTTGATTAACGAGCTAGTCAAGTAGAGGCATCCTAGGGACACTTTGTATGTCTATGTATTCACACATGTATCAAGTTTCCGGTTAATACAATTCTAGCATGAATAATAAACAATTATCATGATATAAGGAAATATAAATAACAACTTCATTATTGCCTCTAGGGCATATTTCCTTCAGTTGCAAGGTTATTGATTGTTTGTGCAGGTACTAGGTGACTTGTGCGTTGTCTCCTACTGGATTGATACCTTGGTTCTCAAAACTGAGTGAAATACTTATGCTACTTTGCCACATCACCCTTTCCTCTTCAAGGGAAAACCAACGCATGCTCAAGAGGTAGCACTCTACTTGACTAACAAGTTAATCAAAGATGGTTAAGTTTCCTAGTCATGGACATGTGTTGTCATTTGATGAACGGGATTGATGACCCACAAGTGTAGGGGATCTATAGTAGCCTTTTCTATAAGTAAGAGTGTCGAACCCAACGAGGAGCAGAAGAAAATGATAAGCGGTTTTCAGCAAGGTATTCTCTGCAAGCACTGGAATTATCGGTAACAGATAGTTTTGTGATAAGGTAATCTGTAATGGGTAACAAGTAATAAAAGTAAATAAGGTGCAGCAAGATGGCCCAATACTTTTTGTAGCAAAGGACAAGCCTGGACAAACTCTTATATAAAGGAAAGAGCTCCCGAGGACACATGGGAATTATCGTCAAGCTAGTTCTCATCACGTTCATATGATTCGCGTTTGGTACTTTGATAATCTGATATGTGGGTGGACCGGTGCTTGGGTACTGTCCTTACTTGGACAAGCATCCCACTTATGATTTACCCCTATTGCAAGCATCTGCAACTACAATAGAAGTATTAAGGTAAACCTAACCATAGCATGAAACATATGGAACCAAATCAGCCCCTTATGAAGCAACTCATAAACTATGGTTTAAGCTTCTGTCACACTAGCAACCCATCCTCTACTTATTACTTCCCAATGCCTCCCTCTAGGCCCAAACAATGGTGAAGTGTCATGTAGTCGACATTCACATGACACCACTAGAGGGATGACAACATATATCTCATCAAAATATCGAACGAATACCAAATTCACATGACTACTTATAGCAAGACTTCTCCCATGTCCTCATGAACATACGTAACTACTCACAAAGCATATTCATGTTCATAATCAGAGGGGTATTAATATGCATAATGGATCAGAACATATGATCTTCCACCAAGTAAACCAACTAGCATCAACTACAAGGAGTAATCAACACTACTAGCAACCCACGGGTACCAATCTGAGGTTTTGATACAAATATTGGATACAAGAGATGAACTAGTGTTTGATATGAGATGGTGCTGGTGAAGATGTTGATGGATATTGACCCCCTCCCGATGAGAGGATCGTTGGTGATGACGATGATGATGATTTCCCCCTCCCGGAGGGAAGTTTCCCCGACAGAACAGCTCCACCGGAGCCCTAGATTGGTTCCGCCAAGGTTCCGCCTCGTGGCGGCGGAGTTTTGTCTCGTGAGCTAGCTTATGATTTTTTCCTCGATGAAAGACTCCATATAGCCAAAGATGGGCATTAGAGGGCCACAAGGGGGCCCACGAGGCAGGGGGCGCCCCCCTCGTGGACGGTGGGTGGCCCCCCTCTGGTACTTCTTTCGCCCAATATTTTTTATATATTCTGAAACATGCTCCCATGAAGTTTCAGGACTTTTGGAGTTGTGCAGAATAGGTCTCTAATATTTGCTCCTTTTCCAGCCCAGAATTCCAGCTGCCGGCATTCCCCCTCTTCATGTAAACCTTGTAAAATGAGAGAGAATAGGCATAAGTATTGTGATATAATGTGTAATAACGGCCCATAATGCAATAGATATTGATATGAAAGCATGATGCAAAATGGACGTATCAACTCCCCCAAGCTTAGACCTCGCTTGTCCTCAAGCAAAAGCTGAAATCGAAAAATATGTCCACATGTTTAGAGATAGAGGTGTCGATAAAATAAAATACGGACATGAGGGCATCATGATCATTCTTATAACAACAACATATATATATTGTCATATGATCTCTTATGCTAGAGTAACAATTCAATCACAATTTCAAGTATGAATCAGAAACTTCATTGAGAACCAACAAACTATAATCTCAGTCATTGAAGCAATTGCAATTTATCATAACATAGGAAAGAGTCAATATAAGAGCTTTTCAACAAGTCCACATGCTCAACCATCATTTAGTCTTTCACAATTGCTAACATTGACGGAATATTTATGGGTATGAAGTTTTAATTGGACACAGAGAAAGATAGGGGCTTATAGTTTTGCCTCCCAACCTTTTACCTCAAGGGTAATGTCAACAATAATAGTTCATGAAAACTCACATCCAATTAGCTATATATATCTGGATCTTTCCAACACATTGTGCTTGCCAAAGGATAAAATGTAAAAAGGAAAGGTGAAGATCACCGTGACTCTTTGCATGAAGTATAAGATAAGAATAAAAGATAGGCCCTTCGCAGAGGGAAGTAGAGGTTGTCATGTGCTTTTATGGTTGGATGCATGAAGTCTTAATGCAAAAGAACGTCACTTTATATTGCCACTTGTGATATGGACCTTTATTATGTAGTCCATCGCTTTTATTTCTTCCACATCACAAGATCGGATAAAGCTTATTTTCTCCACACTAATAAATCATACATATTTAGAGAGCAATTTTTATTGCTTGCAATGATGACAACTTACTTGAAGGATCTTACTCAATCCATAGGTAGATATGGTGAACTCTCATGGCAAAACTGGGTTTAAGGATATTTGGAAGCACAAGTAGTATCTCTACTTGGTGCAAAGAATTCGGCTAGCATGAGAGGGAAAGGCAAGCTCAACATGTTGGATGATCTATGACAATATAATTTATCTCAGATGTAAGAAAACATAACCCATTACGTTGTCTTCCTTGTCCAACATCAACTCTTTAGCATGTCATATTTTAATGAGTGCTCACAATCATAAAAGATGTCCAAGATAGTATATTTATATGTGAAAACCTCTCTTTCTTTATTACTTCCTATTAATTGCAATGATGACCAAAACTATGCTTGTCGACTCTCAACAATTTTTATTCATCATACTCTTTATATGTGAAGTCATTACTCTCCATAAGATCCACATGATCCCTTTATTTCTTTTCATTCTTTCTCTTTTATTTTATTCCTTCAAGATCATAGCAAGATAATCAAGACCTTGACTCAACACTAATCTTTATTATATATAGCTCATGGACTCGATTACATAGAAGGATCATAAAGCAAAACTCAAAACTAGATCATACTAAAACTTTATTCTACTAGATCAAGATATAACCAAATAGATCGAACTAAGAAAAACGGTAAAGATAAAAGTGATGGTGATACGATACTGGGGCACTCCCCCAAGCTTGGCAGTTTCCAAGGGGAGTGCCCATACCCATGTGTTTATGTCTCCTTCTTCGGAGGTGGTGATGATGGAGTTGTTGATGATGTGTGCTTCTTCCTTAATTTGCGCTTGAGGATAGACTTTTGTTCCCTTAGGTCCTCAATCTCCCACTCGAGGCTTAATACCTTTTTGCATAGTTCTTGTTTGTTCTCCTGCAAGAGACGAAAAGGGATAAACTCGATCTTAGGTTTCTTTGCTCTATTGTGGAGGCTTGACTTTTTGAACTCCACATGCATGTCCCTAGGTTGAGGTAATGGGACTTCATCTTCATCCGAGCTCGTCTCCTCCGTTCCCCTAGGCTCATAGTCTTCTTCTTCCTCCGTGGTCCAACCACAACGCTCCAAGTCCCCATAGACCTTATGATTTGCAAGGTAATCAGCCACATAGCTCTCTCCCTCCGAATCTTGGGATGACATATTGCTCTGATCTGGAGCAGAAACAGCTCAAAACAAAGACACAGGATATTTGCATGATATGGTGGTCAAAACCTTCGGGATATTATATAATGAATTTTTACCGACCAAAAGAAGTATCGTGCAAGAAAACGGAGTCCAAAGAGCACACGAGGTGCCCACGAGGCAGGGGGCGCGCCCTCCACCCTCGTGGAAGCCTTGTGTCCTTTCCGGACTACTTCATATTTTCCTATTTTCTTAAATATTCCAAAACAGAGAAAAATTACCATTAGAACTGTTTTGGAGTCGGTTTACTTACCGCACCACGTACCTATTCCTTTTTAGAGTCTAAAACATTCTAGAAAGTGTCCCTTATGTATTCCTCCGGGGTTACGGTTTCAATAACATTAGTTTCAACATTTATAGGATTACCTGAGATATAACGTTTAATTCTTTGACCGTTCACCACCCTCGGATTTGTGCCTTCGAAGTTGTTGATTTTTATGGCACCGGAATGATAGACCTCCTTGATGACGTAAGGACCTTCCCATTTAGAGAGGAGTTTGCCTGCAAAAAGATCTTAAATGAGAGTTGTATAACAATACATAATCACCTACATTAAACTCACGTTTTTGTATCCTTTTGTCATGCCATCTTTTCACTTTTTCTTTAAACAGTTTGGCATTCTCATAGGCCTGGGTTCTCCATTCATCAAGTGAGCTAATGTTAAAAAGCCTATCCTCACCGGCAAGTTTGAAGTCATAATTGAGCTCTTTAATGGCCCAATATGCCTTATGTTCTAGTTTGAGAGGTAAGTGACACGCTTTACCATAAACCATTTTATATGGAGACATACCCATAGGATTTTTATATGCAGTTCTATAAGCCCATAATGCATCATCAGGTTTCTTGGACCAATTCTTTCTAGATCTATTAACAGTCTTTTGCAAAATTAATTTAAGCTCTCTATTACTCAATTCTACTTGACCACTAGATTGTGGGTGATAAGGAGATGCAATTCTATGATTAAAATCATACTTAGCAAGCATTTTACGAAAAGCACCATGAATAAAATGTGAACCACCATCGGTCATTAAGTATCTAGGGACTCCAAACCTCGGAAAAATAACTTCTTTAAGCATCTTAATAGAGGTGTTATGATCAACACTACTAGTTAGAATAGCTTCTACCCACTTAGTGACGTAATCAACAGCAACTAAAATATGTGTATACCCATTAGAGGAAGGAAATGGTCCCATATAATCAAAGCCCCAAACATCAAATGGTTTAATAACAAGTGAATAATTCATATGCATTTCTTGACATATACTAATATTACCAATTCTTTGACATTCATCACAAGACAAAACAAACTTACGGGCATCCTTGAAGAGAGTAGGCCAATAAAAACTGGATTGAAATACCTTATGTGTAGTTCTGTCTCCAGCATGGTGTCCTCCGTAAGCCTCGGAGTGACACTTGCGTAGGATCTATTCCTATTCATGCTCAGGTACACAATGTCTAATAACACCATCTACTATTTCTTTATAAAGGTGTGGGTCATCCCAAAAGTAACGCTGTCGGTGTACTAAAGTAGGGGTACCCTTAGTACCCCGAACTTGTGCACGGGCAGTCGCAGCGTCCCGCGGCAAGGCCTGCCAGGTCACCGCCAAGAACCTCCGTGGTCCCTTTGAAGACCATTCAAGAACAAAGTACTCAAGACAAGACCCCGGCAAGAGGAGCTTGCCGGGAAGAAGGCAAGACCCCGGCAAGAGGAGCTTGCCGGGAAGGCCATCAGAAGCGTCCCAAGGCCCCGGCAAGAGGCGCTTGCCGGGAAGGCCGTCCGAGGCATTCCAAGGAACTTGCCGTGGCGCGCTACGCGCCCCGACAAGGCCCGGTGAGCGACAAGCTCCCGGAAGCGACAAGACGACGGCCGCGGCAAGGCGCTTGCCGCGGCAAGCCCCCACTCCACGCCCGCGCTCCAGCACATCCACCCACGTGTCGCTCCGGGGCCCCTCCCGAGCGCACGTGGCAGGAGGCTGTGCAGCTAGGGGCGTGCGGTGGCACGCAGGCGCTGACAAGACAACCATCGTGGCAAGACGGTGGCGTCCCTAGCGGTCCCTTTCGGTGCTGTCTAGGCGACACAGACGGGCATTTAATGCCCTTGTCCCCTGCCGTCAGGGTTAGGTATGATAACACTGTAGCAGCTAGCTGTGCCTACTACAGCACCTAGCTGTGCCTATCCACGGCACCTTTTCCACTTTTGCCCTCCGTTGCCCTATGTCGGTAACCCCTTGAGCATATAAACGGAGGCCCGGGGCAACGTAGATGGGGGTCGGCCATCTCGAGAGCTCTCGCGAGGTTCAGCAATCCCACACACTCACGCTCGGTCTCGCTCCCGAGCTAGAAATCAATACCAATCCACAAAGCAGGAGTAGGGTTTTACGCATCCGTGCGGCCCGAACCTGGGTAAACCGCCCGCGTGCTTCGCCTCGATCTGCTCTTTGCGCAACCTCCGCCCCCCGCCGAACCAAAAGGGACCCGGACCGCCGGTCCCATAGGTGCCCGTGGATCAGAAACCCCGGCATCTCTGGCGCGCCAGGTAGGGGGCGTCGACGTTGTGTGAATCAGATCCGGCGTCCTTGCGAGCCAGATCTTCTTCATCTTCATCAACATCAGATCCGGCGTTCTTACGAGCTAGATCTTCATCTTCTTCATCAACATGCCACCGAAGAAGAAGGTTTCGGAGGCAGCTGCTCCGTCCGCGCCGAGCCACCTACCGCCGGAGCAAACGGATGGTGGGGCAGGCGCCGGCGGAAGGGCACGCATCGACGAGGGAACTCTTGGTGCTGCCAGGTCACAGGGCAAGGTTGCGCTGCCCATCGGCGGCGTGGCCGGCTCCCACAACGACCGGGCGCACTCCAAGACCTCGGCGTCCGTGCATGCACTGCGCCCATCTCAGGAGGCGCGGGACCGGCAGCGTCATGGTACTCATGATACCATGTGCTCGCTGGATCAAGATCGAGCTGGTGGATCCCGGAGCGCCCAGGACCACCATGCGCGTCAACAAGCCGGCGCGAGTGAGACGCGGTCACCTGGACGGGATACTGCTCCTTCTAACGTGGTTAGGAGTCCGAGCGTATCCCGCTCCTCGCACCGTTCGCTACCGCCGCCCGCCACCGCAGCGGAAGCTCTGGCACGAGCTCAGCTGCTCCTAGACTACCCTCCAGCGGCGGACAAGATCGACGACTGGAGGGCCACTATCCAGAGTCTCATCGGCTTCGCCAACGGCGACACTCCTCGGCAGCCGAGCACGTTACAGCCGCAGCGAGTCAGCCAGGCGCAAACCGGTGGAGACAAGACTGGTGGGGGTGCAACTACTGTGCACTCCCCACCCCGAAGGCCAAGATCGCCGACCCGCCGGATCCGCCACGACAGCGACTCCACCGCATCGTCGGATCCGCGAGCTCGTCGTGACCAACGACAAGTTCTTCAAGAACGGCAGCGGGAAGACGCTCGTACACGCATCGAGCGCCGGAGAGAAGCGCGACGTCAGTCAGACCAGCGCGCTGGGCCCTCTGTCGACATGCATGCGCCAGGGGAACCAGGCGACTTGCCGTACCCGGTAGGTTGCCCTGCGTTCACTCGTGAGCTGCGGCAAGTCCAGTGGCCCAGTACGAAGAACTTCAAGCCCGATGTACCAGAGAAGTACGACGGCAAGTTGCATCCGTCCGAGTTCCTCAGCATCTACACCATCGCGGTGCAGGCTGCTGGGGGGCGGGACGACAAGATCCTTGCCAACTACTTCCCGTTGGTACTCAAGCCCAACGTCAGGTCCTGGCTCATGCACTTGCCGGACAACTCCATATCCTCTTGGGCTGAGCTGTGCCATCAGTTTGTTGGCGCCTTCACAGGCGGCCACAAACCTCATGGCCAAGAGAGCGATCTTCATCTGCTCGTCCAGAAGGAAGGAGAGCCCCTGCGCCAGTACATCCAGAGGTTCAGCCATGTACACCACAGCATCCCAAATATCCACCCCGCCGCGGTAATCAGCGCGTTCCATCAGAACGTGCGTAACCGCAGGATGCGGGAGGAGTTGGCGATGTGCAAGATTCGGGACGTCAGCGAGCTTTATGCCCTGGCCGACAGATGTGCACGCGCTGAGGAGGGGAGGAAATTCCCCGGAGAAAGCACCGGAGCAGGAGGATCTGACAGTGAGGATGCCGCCCTGGCAAAGAGAAGCCGGCGGCGCAACAACAGGAAGAAGCAGAACAACGAGGTGCTGGTCATTGAGCAGTCCGGCAATGTAGGTGACTCCACGAAGGCTACAGTTGGTAGCTCCGGCAAGGAAGTTGCCGCATGCACCAACTGTCAGGCTGTGGCGGCCGCCGACAAGCGGGACGGCTCCGGCAAGCAATACTGTAAGATTCACCGCACCAAGGGCCATGACCTCCAGAGCTGCAAGAAGGTCGAGCAGCTCGTCCAGCAACAGAGAGCTGAGTACGAGCGGCGCGACAGGGAGAGAGCCCAAGGGGGTGCCGAGAAGCCTGGCCAGAAGCGCACCGGCCAGGAAGGACGCCGCGGCAAGGCCAAGCAGCGGCAAGGAGACAGACCTCCCTGCGGCCGCGACAACGACGAAGGCGACGGGGAGGATGAAGACATGGATGACGTTGAGA
This sequence comes from Triticum urartu, assembly GCF_056163025.1. Taxonomy (NCBI): domain Eukaryota; kingdom Viridiplantae; phylum Streptophyta; class Magnoliopsida; order Poales; family Poaceae; genus Triticum; species Triticum urartu. Next base: position 583,645,443 of record NC_141875.1, on the reverse strand, counting down.
CCAGTGAGCAGGAGTTTCAGAAAGCCACAGAGGTCTTGTGCGTTGACGGGGGTGCTTCCCTGCATACCTCGCACCGCCAACTCAAACAGTGGGTGCGGGAAGTCAATGCAGCGGAACCACCCATCGAATCGCGCAAGCTTCTGAAGTGGTCCAGCACGCCTATCATCTTTGACATTGAGGACCACCCCGATCGCACAACCGCGGTCGGGTGTCTGCCGATGTTGGTTTCACCAACTATCCGCAACCTCAAGGTCACCAAGATGCTAGTTGACGGCGGGGCCGGCTTAAACCTGATCTCCTCCGCTGTGCTCCGAAAACTCCAGATCCCTGACGGCGAGCTCGAAGAAACCGGCACATTCCAAGGAATCAATCCGGGAAGGAGCAAGCCGAAGGGGAAGGTCACGCTGCCGGTAACATTCGGCAGCGAGTTAAACTTCAGGACTGAGAGGGTCACGTTCGACGTTGCCGATATCTCGTTGCCTTACAATGGGATACTTGGCCGTCCAGCACTCGCCAAGTTCATGGCGGCCTCTCACTACGCGTATAACATGCTGAAGATGCCAGGCCCGATAAGCGTCATTTCTGTCCCTGGCGACAAGAAGGACGCTCTTATCTGTGCCGACAAGATCTACCGGGAAGCAGCAGCCACGGCAGACCGCGATCCACTTGCCGCTGAAGCTCCCGGGACCAAGAAGACCAAGTCCGGCAAGAGTTCTGGTGCCTACTCCGGCAAGCGCGCCTCTTCGGAGTGCTGCGCTGCCGTCGAGGACACGCCATCGAGCTCCACCGGCAAGAAGACCAAGTCCGGCAAGAGCTCTGGTGCCACTCCGGCAAGCGCACCTCTTCGGAGTGCTGCACTACCGTCGAGGACGCACCATCGAGCTCCACCGGCAAGAAGACCCAGTCCGACAGAAGCTCTGATGCCCACTCCGGCAAGCGCGCCTCTTCGGAGTGCTGCGCTACCGTCGAGGACGCACCATCGAGCTTCACCGGCAAACACAAGAAGACGATGGCAGCTCCGCCAGAGACGAAGAAGGTGTCCGCCAAGGAGGATGGCACTGGTGGTACCTTCACCATCAGTGCCGCGCTTGATCCTAAATAGGAAGGCGTGCTCGTTGCTTTCCTGCGGGCGAATGTCGACGTGTTTGCATGGCAACCGTCTGACATCCCCGGCGTTCCCAGGAAAGTGATTGAGCACCACCTTGCCGTTTGTCCTCATGCGCGGCCCGTCAAGCAGAAAGTCCGGAAGCAGGCGGTGGAGCGCCAAGAATTCATTGCGGAGGAAATCAAGAAACTGGAAGCAGCAGGCCTCGTCAGAGGAGTGCTCCATCCCACGTGGTTGGCCAATCCTGTAGTCGTGCGCAAGGCAAACGGGAAATGGAGGCTTTGCATCGATTTCACCGATGTTAACAAAGCTTGTCCCAAAGACCCATTTCCTTTGCCGCGCATTGACCAGATTGTTGACTCCATAGCTGGCTGTGATTTGCTTTCATTTCTTGATGCATACTCCGCGTATCATCAGATCTTCATGGCAGAGGAGGATGAAGAGAAGACCGCATTTATTACTCCATGTGGCACGTACTGTTTCGTACGGATGCCTTTTGGATTAAACAATGCTGGTTCAACATTTGCAAGAGTAGTCCATATTGCTCTTGAGCCACAAATACACAGAAATGTGGAAGCCTACATGGATGATATAGTGGTTAAGAGCAAGGACGGAGCAACCCTGATCCAAGACTTGGACGAGACTTTTGCAAATCTGCGCAAGATCAGCCTCAAGCTCAACCCAGAGAAGTGTGTGTTTGGAGTTCCCTCCGGCAAGCTTCTCGGGTTCTTCGTGTCTCAGCGAGGGATTGAAGCCAATCCCGACAAGATCAAGGCCATTGAGCAGATTGAAGCACCGAAGCGCGTCAAGGATGTACAGAAACTTGCCGGTTGCGTGGCTGCTCTCAACAGGTTCATCTCTCGGTCTGCTGAGCGCGCCCTGCCATTTTTCAAACTATTGAAAAAAGCAGGTCCAATGAAATGGACTCCGGAAGCGGAGGCTGCGCTGCAAGACCTGAAGAGATACCTGTCCTCCCCTCCAATACTTGTCGCGCCTAAACCACAAGAGAAGTTGCTGCTGTACATAGCGGCAACCAACCAAGTGGTTAGTGCTGCGTTAGTGGCAGAGAGGGAGGCGGATGATGAGCCAGCAACCGCAGCAAGCGCATCCAGCGACAAGCAGGGGGCTTCCCCGACAAGCTCTGGTCCCGACAAAGATGAACCCGCGCTGATACACGAGGAGATACGGAAGAAAACGGTGCAGCGCCCAGTTTACTTTGTCAGTTCCCTCTTGCAGGGGGCTAGGTCAAGGTACTCTGGTGTGCAGAAATTGCTTTTCGGCCTTCTCATGGCCTTGAGAAAGCTGCGCCATTACTTCCAAGCACATGAGATCACAGTGGTCACTCGCTTTCCGCTGAAGAGGATACTGCAGAATCCTGAAGCGACAGGCAGGATTGTTGAGTGGGCACTGGAACTGTCAAGCTTTGGTCTCAAGTTTGAAAGCACTTCAACTATCCAGAGCAGAGCATTGGCAGAATTCATAGCGGAATGGACGCCAACTCCGGACGAAGAAATTCCGGAGACGAGCATCCCCGACAAAGAAGCGAGCAAAGAGTGGCTGATGTACTTTGATGGTGCCTTCTCGCTGCAAGGCGCCGGCGCTGGTGTGCTGCTTATCGCGCCCACCGGAGAGCACCTCAAGTACATAGTCCAGATGCACTTTCCCAAGGAGCAAGCAACAAACAATACTGCAGAGTATGAGGGATTGCTTGCCGGTCTCAGGATCGCGGCAGACCTTGGGATTAAGAAGCTCATTGTCAGGGGTGACTCACAGCTTGTCGTCCGCCAAGTAAACAAGAATTATCAGAGTCCGTTGATGGAAGCTTACGTCGACGAAGTGAGAAAGCTAGAAGAGCGCTTTGACGGCCTACAAATGGAGCACGTTCCGAGAACTCAGAACGCCATTGCAGATGGCCTGTCAAAGTGCGCCGCACTTAAGTTACCTGTGGAACCAGGGACCTTTGTGCTCAAGCTAACTCAACCGTCCGTGACACCATCAACTGGACAAAGCAAGAAGAGGAAGTTGATTCCTGGTGACTACCTGTCGGCAGAGCTTCCCGAAGCCGCCGCCAAGAAGGTCCCCAAGATCAACACCGAAGGCGCTGAGGAGCAGTCTGCTCCGGCAAGCCCTAGGGCTTGTTCCGTTGAAACAAAAGCTCCCGGCAAGCTTGTCGTGGAATGTCACGCTCCGGCAAAGACACAGCTTCTCGCCGTAGAAGCAGATATTCCCGCAGCTACCTCCAAGATCAACGCCAAGAGCGCCGGTGAGCCAGATGCTCCGGCAGGCCCTAGGGTTTGTTCCGTTGAAGCTGAAGCTCCCGGAAAGCTTGTCGCGGAACGTCAAGCTCCGGCAGAGACACAGCTTCTCGCCGTAGAAGCGGACGTTCCCGCAGCAGCAGAGTTGCCTTTAGTCCTTGTTGTTGAGCCACAGGCTCCAACATGGGCGCAGCAGATTGTCCGTTTCCTTCAGACAGGAGAACTTCCCGAAGAGCAAGAAGAAGCCGAAAGAGTAGCCCGGCAGTCAAGTATGTACCAGTTCATCGACAAGACGCTGTACAGAAGAAGACTCAACGGTGTGAAATTGAGGTGCATTCCCCGGGAAGACGGATAGAAGCTGTTGGCAGAGATACACGGAGGCATATGTGGTCACCACATTGGCGCAAGAGCACTCGTCGGCAAAGCGTTCTGGCAAGGTTTCTTCTGGCCAACAGCCCTCCAGGATGCAACTGCACAAGTAACCAAGTGTGAAGCGTGCTAGTTCCATTCCAAGCAGATACACCAGCCAGCTCAAGCTCTCCAGACGATCCCTTTATCCTGGCCCTTTTCGGTCTGGGGGCTCGACATCCTCGGCCCCTTCCCCGAGCTGTCGGGGGCTTTGAGTACTTGTACGTCGCAATCGACAAGTTCACAAAGTGGCCGGAAGTGGAACCAGTGAGGAAGGTGACCGCACAGTCAGCCGTCAAGTTCTTCAGGTCGATTGTTTGCCGCTTCGGGATCCCTAACCGGATAATCACCGACAACGGCACACAGTTCACGAGCCACACCTTCATGCAGTACGTCCAAGATCTCGGCGCCAAAGTCTGCTTCGCTTCTGTTGCTCACCCAAGGAGCAACAGTCAAGCGGAGAGGGCAAATGCTGAGGTGCTGCGCGGGCTCAAGACCAGAACTTTCGACAGGCTGCGCAAGTGCGGAAGAAACTGGATCGAGGAGCTACCAGTGGTTCTTTGGTCGATCAGAACGACGCCAAATCGAGCCACTGGACAGACACCCTTTGCTCTAGTCTATGGAGCAGAGGCGGTTACCCCCACGGAACTCGTATACGGGTCACCTCGAGTGCTCGCTTACGATGAGCTTGAGCAAGAGCGGCTGCGGCAAGATGACGCGCTGCTCCTTGAGGAAGATCGTCTCCAGGCTGCTGTGCGAGCTGCTCGCTACCAGCAAGCTCTGCGTCGCTACCACAGCCGCAGAGTCAATGCCAGGAGTCTCGAGGAAGGCGACCTTGTTCTTCGGCGCGTTCAGTCGGCCAAGAATTCCAACAAGTTGACGCCGAAGTGGGAAGGCCCTTACCGGGTGAAACGAGTCACGAGGCCTGGCGCTGTCCGCCTTGAGACCGAAGATGGCTTTCCAGTGAGCAACTCCTGGAACATCGAGCATCTTTGTAAGTTTTACCCGTAAGGCGCGGTTGTCGGACCCCGTCCGGCAACCACCTTTCTGTACGAGTCTTGCCGCTGTTGCATGTAAACCTCTGTACAGAGCCAGGCGCAGACCCTGAGCACCAGAAAATGAAGCGCCGCATACCCCGGGGGCTATAGCATGCATGCTAGGTTGAGTCTGAGTCTCGTCCTTGGTTAGGGTCGATAGTCCCTAACAGCGGCTAACCCCTAGCTTAGAGGTCGAGTGTCCGTCCCTTTGCTTTTCCTTCATTCGCAGGGCTCGCACGTCCTGGCCAGGCCACCTGGAGACGAAAAGGAGAAGAAGGGCGCGCCGGCACCTGGGCCCCGGCAAGAACGCCGGGGGCTGCGGATGCCAAAATGTCACCCCCGGCAAGCCAGAGTTGCCGGGGGCTGCAATATCAGATAAGTCTTTCATCCCTCTTCATGCATCCTCCTATGGACTGGGGAATGTGAAACCGCGTTTCTTCCCAAAAACTGCCGTGCTCCCCCGACTCTAGGCCCTGGAGCGCGTTCCCGGGGCCAAGTTTGGTCGTAGCCGCGGCAGCGAAGGGATGAAACGGGGAGGCCGCACCCACCTCGTTCCCGCCTCCGTCAAAGGCGCGAGAAAGGTCGAGCGACGTGGGAAGGCGGCAGGGCCTGTTGCCGGGAACGTCTGTCCGAGAGACACCAAGGATCTGTTCCTTGGCGTGGGTTCAACCCGCGAGGCAAATAACCCGGCAAACTTCCCCTTTTCATTAAAAAACATCCCATACAGGTACAGTCCATAGAGGATGAAAAACATGAAAGAGAGGATTACAAGTTTTAGATACAGCTAAGGCCCGAAGGCTTACAATTAAAAAGATAAGGTGCCCGTAATCCCTTTCCTGTCCCTCTCTTCAGGAGGTTGAACAAGCAGGCGAAAAGGGGAAAGGGGCGCCAAGGTGAGCTACAGGTGCCAGAAGACACCAAGAGAACATCCCGGGGGCCGGACGGTGATGGCGACGCCGAGAGAAGGGTGCGAAGGAGGGGCGGCAGGACGTCAGCACGCTGTCGAGGGCACCACGCCCTCGTACTCCGACCTGACGGCCTTGTCGCCAGCCCTCTTCCCCTTCCGCGACCTCCCTACGCCAGCCGCCCAAGGAGACGCCCCCGGGGAGTTCAAGAAGCCGGCGCCGCGGATGATAGGGTCGCCGGTGCCGCACGAGACGGCGCCCGACACCTAGTCGGAGCCGCCGTCCTGCCGCCCGCCACCCTCACCATCACTGCTGCTCTCCTCCTCATCACTCTCGCTCGAGGAGGAGCCTTCGCTATCGGAGGAGCTGTCCACGCAGCACTTTGCCCGGGTGCCGAAGCACCCGAAGACCTTGACGGAGAGGAGATCGCCCTCCAGCAGCTTAAAATGGAGGGTGAGTCCCCCCGTCAAGCTGTGGATGCGGGCGAACGTCTTCCACCCTCGATCGAGATACATCACACTAGGGGCTGGGAACACCACGCGAACTCGCGTGCCGCTGATCCCACAGCCCCTCATGTGTAATCTCAGAGTTTCGGGCGGGTCCGACTCCATCGCGCTCGCGAACGGAGCTGGAAGCCGGAGGCGATGACGAGGCGCCCGGCGCAGCTTGACGAAGAACTCGCAAGGGTTGTCCCCTATATGGACCGCCGCGGGGGGAGGAGCCGCCGGCGGGGGCGAAGCTGGCGCGTCGCCCCGTCCGCCTCTTCCCCGAGCGCCTCGACCTCGTCCTCGACCTCGTCCACGACCTCGCCCCCTCCCTCTTCCCCTTATGGCTGGCTCTGCCACCACGAGCGAGGAAAAGGGGAGGGTGCGCTGTTTGGCGGCGACCCTCGCCGCCACCGATGAAGGCCCAGGATTCCCTTTCTCCATGGCGAATGAGAGAAAGGGGAGCAGAAGCTGAAGAAAGGAGGAGACGGGAGAGTGCAGGCTTCGGTGCTCCCTTCCCGCTCCTTATAAAGGAGCGAAGTGGGAGCCCAGCCGCCCCGCTCAGCGAATCAAGGCATAGGAAGAGCAGGGAGGCGGGCCGACCCGCCCCCTCTGCTCGCAACGGCCCAGGTTCCCGCTCCCGCCGTCCGCGATCCCAAGTGCATGGGAGCCGCGTGGCGGAGATGCAGAACTGAGGCGACGGATGGGGCGGCCTCGCCCTACCCCATGATCTCGGGGAGTGGGCGCTTCGGAAACCGCGCACCGGCCCCATCCAGTAAATGCGCCACGCCCCCACGCCTACCTCCGTTTGGAGAAGAGGGCGTGGTCCATTCCCCTTCATCATGGCTTGACGCATGCTTGCGGGGCTCGGCCCCACGCGCGCGCACCACTCGCGTCACCCACGACGCCGCGTTTGACGCGCGCCGTTCCGAGCGTGCGCGATAGAAGCGGAGAGATATGCGGCGTGACCTAGGCCGCGCATGCCCGTGCCCCGTTTTGGGCCTGGCCCAACAGCGCTCGGCACCGTGTCTGGCCCAGGCCCGGGGGCTCTTGTCGGTGTACTAAAGTAGGGGTACCCTTAGTACCCCGAACTTGTGCACGGGCAGTCGCAGCGTCCCGCGGCAAGGCCTGCCAGGTCACCGCCAAGAACCTCCGTGGTCCCTTTGAAGACCATTCAAGAACAAAGTACTCAAGACAAGACCCCGGCAAGAGGAGCTTGCCGGGAAGAAGGCAAGACCCCGGCAAGAGGAGCTTGCCGGGAAGGCCATCAGAAGCGTCCCAAGGCCCCGGCAAGAGGCGCTTGCCGGGAAGGCCGTCCGAGGCATTCCAAGGAACTTGCCGCGGCGTGCTACGCGCCCCGACAAGGCCCGGTGAGCGACAAGCTCCCGGAAGCGACAAGACGACGGCCGCGGCAAGGCGCTTGCTGCGGCAAGCCCCCACTCCACGCCCGCGCTCCAGCACATCCACCCACGTGTCGCTCCGGGGCCCCTCCCGAGCGCACGTGGCAGGAGGCTGTGCAGCTAGGGACGTGCGGTGGCACGCAGGCGCTGATAAGACAACCATCGTGGCAAGACGGTGGCGTCCCTAGCGGTCCCTTTCGGTGCTGTCTAGGCGACACAGACGGGCATTTAATGCCCTTGTCCCCTGCCGTCAGGGTTAGGTATGATAACACTGTAGCAGCTAGCTGTGCCTACTACAGCACCTAGCTGTGCCTATCCACGGCACCTTTTCCACTTTTGCCCTCCGTTGCCCTATGTCGGTAACCCCTTGAGCATATAAAAGGAGGCCCGGGGCAACGTAGATGGGGGTCGGCCATCTCGAGAGCTCTCGCGAGGTTCAGCAATCCCACACACTCACGCTCGGTCTCGCTCCCGAGCTAGAAATCAATACCAATCCACAAAGCAGGAGTAGGGTTTTACACATCCGTGCGGCCCGAACCTGGGTAAACCGCCCGCGTGCTTTGCCTCGATCTGCTCTTTGCGCAACCTCCGCCCCGCGCCGAACCAAAAGGGACCCGGACCGCCGGTCCCATAGGTGCCCGTGGATCAGAAACCCCGGCAAACGCCTTAAATCATAGAAGAACTTTTTCTTTTGCTGGTATGTGAAACTAGGTGGTGTAAATTTAGCAACAATATAATTAGCATAATCAGCATACCATGGAGAAGTACAAGAAGCATTTATGAAAGCCAATTGTTCATCGGGAAAGCTATCATCAATAGGTAGTGGGTCATCAAGAACATTCTCTAACCTAGACAAGTTGTCTGCAACGGGGTTCTCAGCTCCCTTTCTATCAATAATATGCAAATCAGATTCTTGTAGCAAAAGAACCCATCTAATAAGTCTAGGTTTAGCATCTTTCTTTTCCATAAGATATTTAATGGCAGCATGATCAGTGTGAACAGTTACTTTAGAATCAACAATATAAGGTCTGAACTTATCACAAGCAAACACAACTGCTAAAAATTCTTTTTCAGTAGTAGCATAATTTCTTTGAGCACTGTCTATAGTTTTACTAGCATATTGAATAACACTTAATTTCTTATCAACTCTTTGTCCTAGAACAGCCCCTACAACATAACCACTAGCATCACACATGATTTCAAATGGTAAATTCCAATCAAAAGGCTGAACAATAGGTGCAGAAATCAAAGCTTTCTTAAGTATTTCAAATGCTTCTGCACAGTCATCATCAAAAACAAAAGGAACATCTTTTTGTAAGAGATTAGTCAGAGGCCTAGAAATTTTAGAGAAGTCCTTAATGAACCTCCTACAAAAACCAGCATGACCAAGGAAACTTCTTATACCTTTAATGTCCTTAGGGCGCGACATCTTTTCAATAGCATCAACCTTAGCTTTATCAACTTCAATACCTCTTTCAGAAATTTTATGCCCCAAGACAATACCTTCATTAACCATAAAGTGGCACTTCTCCCAATTCAAGACAAGATTAGTTTCTTCACATCTCTGCAAAACTCGATCAAGGTTGCTTAAGCAATCATCAAAAGAAGTTCCGTAAACGGAGAAATCATCCATGAAAACCTCAACAATCTTTTCACAGAAGTCAGAGAATATAGCAGTCATACATCTTTGAAAATTAGCAGGTGCATTGCACAAACCAAAAGGCATACGTCTATAAGCAAAGGTATCGAAAGGGCAAGTAAAAGTTGTCTTTTCTTGATCCTCTTTTGACACAGGTATTTGAAAGAAACCAGAATAACCATCTAGAAAGAAAAAATGTGTATGTTTGGATAATCTTTCTAGCATTTGATCAATAAAAGGTAAGGGGTAATGATCCTTTTTAGTAGCTTTATTTAATTTGCGGAAATCAATTACCATTCTATAACCTATAACAATTCTTTGTGGGATCAATTCATCTTTATCATTAGGAACAACAGTAATACCTCCCTTCTTAGGGACACAATGAACATGACTTACCCACTGGCTATCAGCAACGGGATAAATTATACCTGCCTCCAGAAGCTTTAGTATTTCTTTTCTTACCACTTCTTTCATCTTAGGATTTAACCGTCGTTGGTCATCAACAACCGATTTCGTGTCTTTCTCCAATTTTATTTTGTGCTGGTAGAGAGTGGGACTAATGCCCTTAAGATCATCAAGAGTATATCCAATAGCAGCATGGTGCTTCTTCAGAGTTTTCAATAATTTCTTTTCTTCATGCTCTGAAAGGTTAGCACTAATAATAACAGGATATATCTCTTTCTCATCAAGATAAGCATATTTAAGAGTATCAGGTAAAGGTTTGAGCTCAAACACGGGATCACCCTTAGGTGGAGGAGGATCCCCTAGGATTTCAACAGGCAAGTTGTGTTTCAAAATAGGTCCCTGTTTAAAGAATACTTCATCTATTTCCCTTCTTTCATTCATAAACATATCATTTTCATGGTCTAGAAAATATTGTTCTAAAGGATCACCGGGAGGCACGGCAATAGAAGCAAGACCAGTAATTTCATCTTTACTAGGCAATTCTTTATCATGGGGTTGTCTATGAAATTTAGCAAAATTAAATTCATGAGACATACCCCCTAAACCAACAGAAACAATATCCTTATTGTAGTCTATCTTAGCATTAACAGTATTCAAGAAGGGTCTACCAAATATAATGGGACAAAAGTTATCTTGTGGGGAACCGAGAACAAGAAAATCAGCAGGATATTTAACCTTCCCACACAAGACTTCAACATCTCTAACAATCCCAACCGGTGAAATAGTGTCTTTATTGGCAAGCTTAATTGTAACATCAATTTCCTCTATCTCAGCAAGTGCAATGTCATGCATAATTTCTTTATATATGGAATGAGGTATTGCATTTGCACTAGCACCCATATCACATAAGCCATGATAGCAATGATCTCCTATTTTAACAGAAATAATAGGCATGCCTACAACAGGTATGTGTTTATTTTTAGTATCAGGTCTAGCAATTCTAGCAGCATCATCACAGAAATAAATAACATGCCCATCAATATTATTGGCCAAGATATCTTTAACCATAGTAACACTAGGTTCAACTTTAATTTGCTCAGAGGGAGTAGGTGTTCTAGTATTACTCTTATGAACCACAGTTGAAGCTTTAGCATGATCCTTTATTCTAACAGGGAAAGGTGGTTTCTCAATATAAGCAGTAGGAACAACAGGATCATTGTAAGTGATAGTCTTTTCTTCAACTTTAATAGGTTCAACTACTTTTACTTCAATGGGAGGATTATATTTAAACCACTTCTCCTTAGGGAGATCAACATGAGTAGCTAAGGATTCACAAAAAGAAGCTACTATCTCAGAGTCAAGTCCATATTTAGTGCTAAATTCACGGAAAGCGTCGGTATCCATAAAAGATTTAACACAATCAAACTTAGGTGTTATACCTGACTCCTTACCTTCTTCAAGATCCCAATCTTCAAAGTTGTGTTTAATTCTCTCCAATAAATCTCATTTGAATTCAATAGTCTTCATCATAAAAGAACCAATACAAGAAGTACCGAGCATGGAGCGATTACTGAGAGAAAGCTGAGCATAAATTTTTTGAATAATCATTTCTCTTGAGAGCTCATGATTGGGGCATGAATATAACATTGACAAGCTTGAGCGATGCTTTCTCCTTCGCGAGGCCAAAAATTATATATATAATTACGATCACGATGAACCAGATGCATAGGATAAAACTTCTGATGAAATTCCAATTTCAATCGTTGGTAGTTCCATGATCCAATATCATCACATAGCCTAAACCATGACAATGCCTCTCCCTTAAAAGATAAAGGGAAGACCTTCTTCTTGATAACATCCTTGGGCATACCTGCAAGCTTAAATAATCCACAAACTTCATCCACATAGATTAAGTGCAAATTGGGATGTAATGTTCCATCTCCTGTAAAAGGATTAGCTAGCAGTTTCTCTATCATACCCGAAGGAATTTCAAAGTAAACATTTTCAGTAGGTTCAGTAGGTTGAGGAGCAACTCTTTGCTCTACTGGTCGGGGTGAAGATACCCCGAACAAGCCCCTCAAAGTATTATGTTCCATAGTAACAAGTGACAGTAAATTTCAGCACACTATATAAATTTTTCCTTACCAAATTCCACCTACCAAAGGCGCTTCACTCCCCGGCAACGACGCCAGAAAAGAGTCTTGATGACCTACAAGTGTAGGGGATCTATCATAGCCTTTTCGATAAGTAAGAGTGTCGAACCCAATGAGGAGCAGAAGGAAATGATAAGCGGTTTTCAGCAAGGTATTCTCTGCAAGCACTGGAATTATCGGTAACAGATAGTTTTGTGATAAGGTAATCTGTAACGAGTAACAAGTAATAAAAGTAAATAAGGTGCAACAAGATGGCCCAATCCTTTTTGTAGCGAAGGACAAGCCTGGACAAACTCTTATATAAAGGAAAGAGCTTCCGAGGACACATGGGAATTATCGTCAAGCTAGTTTTCATCATGTTCATATGATTCGCGTTCGGTACTTTGATAATCTGATATGTGGGTGGACCGGTGCTTGAGTACTGTCCTTACTTGGACAAGCATCCCACTTATGATTAACCCCTATTACAAGCATCCACAACTACAACAGAATTATTAAGGTAAACCTAACCATAGCATGAAACATATGGATCCGAATCAGCCCCTTACGAAGCAACTTGTAAACTAGGGTTTAAGCTTCTGTCACTCTAGCAACCCATCATCTACGTATTACTTCTCAATGCCTCTCTCTAGGCCCAAACAATGGTTAAGTGTCATGTAGTCGACGTTCACATGACACCACTAGAGGGATGACAACATATATCTCATCAAAATATCGAACGAATACCAAATTCACATGACTACTTATAGCAAGACATCTCCCATGTCCTTAGGAAAAAACGTAACTACTCACAAAGCATATTCATGTTCATAATCAGAGGGGTATTAATATGCATAATGGATCTGAACATATGATCTTCCACCAAGTAAACCAACTAGCATCAAACTACAAGGAGTAATCAACACTACTAGCAACCCACAGGTACCAATCTGAGGTTTTGATACAAAGATTGGATACAAGAGATGAACTAGGGTTTGATATGAGATGGTGCTGGTGAAGATGTTGATGGAGATTGACCCCCTCCCGATGAGAGGATCGTTGGTGATGACGATGATGATGATTTCCCCCTCCCGGAGGGAATTTTCCCCGACAGAACAGCTCCACCGGAGCCCTAGATTGGTTCCGCCAAGGTTCCGCCTCGTGTCGACGGAGTTTTGTCTCGTGAGCTAGCTTATGATTTTTTTCTCGATGAAAGACTCCATATAGCCAAATATGGGCATCAGAGGGCCAAGAGGGGGCCCACGAGGTAGGGGGCGCGCCCAGGGGGGTAGGGCGCGCCCCCACCCTCGTGGACGGTGGGTGCCCCCCCCCCCTCTGGTACTTCTTTCGCCCAATATTTTTTATATATTCTGAAACATTCTCCCGTGAAGTTTCAGGACTTTTGGAGTTGTGCAGAATAGGTCTCAAATATTTGCTCCTTTTCCAGCCCAGAATTCCAGCTGCCGACATTCCCCCTCTTCATGTAAACCTTGTAAAATGAGATAGAATAGGCATAAGTATTGTGATATAATGTGTAATAACAGCCCATAATGCAATAAATATTGATATGAAAGCATGATGCAAAATGGACGTATCGGGGATCACATCATTAGAGAATGATGTGATGGACTAGACCCATCCGTTAGCTTAGCACTATGATCATTTAGTTTATTGCTATTGCTTTCTTCATGACTTATACATGTTCCTATGACTATGAGATTATGCAACTCCCGAATACCGGAGGAACACTTAGTGTGCTATCAAACATCACAACGTAACTGGGTGTTTATAAAGATGCTCTACAGGTGTCTTCGATGGTGTTTGTTGAGTTGGCATAGATCGAGATTAGGATTTGTCACTCCGATTGTCGGAGAGGTATCTCTGGGCCTCTCGGTAATGCACATCACTATAAGCCTTGCAAGCAATGTGACTAGTGAGTTAGTTGCGGGATGATGCATTACGGAACGAGTAAAGAGACTTGCCGGTGACAAGATTGAATTAGGTATGATGATACCGATGATCGAATCTCGGGCAAGTAACATACCGATGACAAAGGGAACAACGTATGTTGTTATGCAGTTTGACCGATAAAGATCTTCGTAGAATATGTAGGAACCAATATGAGCATCCAGTTTCCGCTATTGGTTATTGACCGGGGATGTGTCTCGGTCATGTCTACATAGTTCTCGAACCCGTAGGGTCCGCACGCTTAATGTTTGATGACGATTTGTATTATGAGTTATGTGATTTGATGTACCAAAGGTTGTTCGGAATCCCGGATGAGATCACGAACATGACGAGGAGTCTCTAAATGGTCGAGACATAAAGATTGATATATTGGACCATGTTATTCGGACACCGGAAGTGTTTCGGATGGTTTCAGATAAAACCGGAGTGCTGGAAGGGTTACCGGAACCCCTCGGGGAAGTAATGGGCCTTCGTGGGCCTTAGGGGAGAGGGAGGGCAGCAGCGAGGAGGTGGCGGCCCCCCAAGGGGAGTCCGAATAGGACTAGGGGAGGGGGCGCGGCCCCTCTTTCCCTCTCCCTCTCCTTCCTTCTTCTCATACTTGGACTAGGAAGGGGGGCGATTCCTACTTGGAGTAGGATCCCCCCTGGGATGTGCCCCTTGTGGCCGGCCGGCCTCCTCCTCCCCTCCTTTATATACGGGGGAGGGGGCACCCCATAGACACACAAGTTGATCTTTAGCCGTGTGCGGTGCCCCCTCCACAGTTTTACACCTCGGTCATATTGTCGTGGTGCTTAGGCGAAGCCCTGCGTCGGTAACTTCATCATCACCGTCAACACGTCGTCGTGCTGACAAAACTCACCCTCGGCCTCAGCTGGGTCGTCATCGAGATGAACGTGTGCAGATCGCGGAGGTGTCGTGCATTTGGTACTTGATCGGTTGGATCGCGAAGACGTTCGACTACATCAACCGCATTACTAAACGCTTCCGCTTTCGGTCTACGAGGGTACGTAGACACACTCTCCCCTCTCGTTGCTATGCATCTCCTAGATAGATCTTGCGTGATCATAGGAAATTTTTGAAATACTGCATTCCCCAACAGGATCGTGGGCTGTCACGAAATCGAACATGGGTCGAGCCCACGTCTCTCCACGCGGCTGCGCCTATATAAGTGTGCGGTGTTTCCCAACCCTAGCCACCAGGAATAGATCACATCTGCTCACGCGCACTGCCCACCGTCGTTCCTTTACTGCTGCTGCCGGCGGTGACTCCATCACGTCCGCCGTGTACACGATCGACGGGGGAACAGGTCTCCGAAACCCCGCCCCTCCGGTTCCTTTACGGGAGATGGACGAATAGGTTTTTGGGAAGCGACTATGCGACTGCTCGTTGTTCATCTACTTCCTCTACGTCTGCGTCGCCCTCATCATCACCATGTCCACCGATGCCGAACGTGCCACCGCCGAGAAGCTCGAGGACGACAAGAAGGCCGCCGAGGACACCGCTGCTGCCGCCACCGCCGCGGCGGCCTCTGCATGGCCTACTGGAGGGTATAACTCGTTTATCCCGCTCCTTCTATTTTCTGTTTTAGCCATGCTAGCATTATACGTAGATCTGTCTGCAATTAGCGTAGTATGTGCCTGCATGATTGAATATCAGTATGCGATTATTTTTGTCAATGCCATGCTAGTGATTTACTCGTGGGTTAAATTAATCAAAAAATTGCCTATTTACTCAGCAATCCAAAAACCTATTATGTGTAGGAATTTTTTGGCGAGTGGCTTTGCCGCAGCACTAAAACTGGATAAGTTTACCGGTACATATTTTAAGCGTTGGCAGACAAAGACCACCTTATGGCTCACGGCTATGAACGTGTTTTGGGTCACCGGTGTTCCTTCAGGAACGATTGCTCCTGAACAGGAGAAGGCATTCAAGGAAGCCACCATTGTGTTCCTAGGACCAGTTCTTAGTGTGATCGGAGATAAGTTGGTCGATGCATATTTACATATGCGTGTTGCCAAGGACTTGTGGGAGGCGCTCGAATCTAAGTTCGGGGCCACCGATGCTGGGAGCGAAATGTATATTATAGAGTAGTTCCACGATTACAAGATTGTTGAAAACCGTCCTGTACTAGAGCAGGCTCATGAGATAATATGCATCATCAAGGAGCTTGAGCTTCTTAAGTGCGAGTTACCAGGCAAGTTTGTCGCGGGCTGCATAATCGCTAAGCTCCTTAATTTCTGGAGGAACTTTGCCACCACTCTGAAACATCAAAGGTGTGAATTCTCTGTGGAGGATGTCATTGGCCATCTGAGTGTTGAGCAGAATTCGAGGGCAAAGGACTTGCACGGAAAAGGGGCCGAAGGGACTTCTGTCGCCAACATGGTGAACTAGAGGAACTTCAACTCCCACAAGCCCAAGGGAAAGAATGGTGTCCAACAGAATACCGACTTTAAGAAGAAAGGAAAGAAGACCTTCAAGAAGAACAAGAAGGATGAGGGCTGCTTTACTTGTGGTTCGGTTGAACATTGGGTCAACAAGTGCCCAAACAAGTACAAGAAGCCAGGACAGGACTCCAAGTATGTCAACATGATTGTGGGCAAAAATGAGAATGGTGCATCTGGGTATGGTAATATATTTACTGTTTTTTCAGTGTTTCAGCCCACCGATTGGTGGGTTGACACAGGTGCAGGTGTTCATGTGTGTGCTGACATTTCATTGTTTTCTTCTTACCAGGTCACATGCCACGGGTCCGTATTGACGGGGAATGGCGCGAGTGCTTCTGTTCATGGTGTTGACATGGTCGATCTAAAGTTTACTTCGGGAAGGATCGTGCAACTGAAGAACGTGCAGGATGTCCCCGCCATCAAGAAGAACCTCGTTAGTGGCTCCCTTCTATGTAGAGAAGGGTTTAACTTGGTCTTCGAGTCTAATAAATTAGTTGTTACTAAATATGGACTATTTGTTGGAAAAGGTTATGAGAACGGAGGGATGTTCCGCCTTTCCCTCGCAGATTTTTGTAATAAAGTCGTGAACCATATTCATTTGAATGTTAATGAATCCGAAGTTTGGCATTCACGTCTTTGTCATATTAGTTTCGGTGTTATGACGCGGCTAGCTAAGATGGATTTAATCCCGAGTTTCACTTTAGCCAAAGGTTCTAAGTGCCTTTCATGTGTGCAAGCTAAGAAACCTCGCAGGCCTCACAAGGCCGCAGAGGAGAGACACTTAGCACCATTAGAACTCATACATTCTGATCTTTGTGAGATGAATGGTGTGTTGACTAAAGGTGGAAAGAAATACTTCATGACATTGATAGATGATTCCACTAGATATTGCTATGTGTATCTGTTAAATACTAAAGATGAGGCTCTACACTACTTTAAAATCTATAAGGCAGAAGTTGAGAATCAACTTGAAAAGAAAATTAAACGAGTCCGATCAGATCGTGGTGGAGAGTACTTCTCGAGTGAGTTTGATTCTTTTTGTGTGGAACACGAAATTATTCATGAGAGGATGCCTCCCTATTCACCCCAGTCAAATGGGGTTGTCGAGCAGAAAAACCGTACTCTAACTGATTTGGTTAAAGCCATGTTAGATACAGCGGGTTTATCCAAGGCATGGTGGGGGGGAGGCTATATTGACGGCATGTCATGTCCCGAATAAAGTTCCGACAAAGGATAATGAGATCACTCCCTATGAGAAATGGGCGAAGAGAAGGACAACACTCTCGTACTTGCGGACTTGGGGCTGTTTGGCGAAAGTCAATGTGCCGATCCCCAAAAAGTGTAAGCTTGGACCCAAGACTGTGGACTGCGTTAATTTGAGATATGCTAAGAACAGTGTTGGCTATAGATTTCTAGTAGTGAAATCTGAGGTACCTGACCAGAAGGTCGGTACAATTATGGAGTCTAAGGATGCTACATTCTTTGAGGATGTTTTTCCTAGCTATGAGAGATATGCAAAGCACGTCTAGGCAGGAATCTGATGAGACTCCTGAGCCTGCCATTCCTATAGAATATTATGAACGAACACATGATGAAAATCCTGAGGAGGATGACGAGGAAACCCTTGGTAGGGGCAAGAGACAAAGGACTGGAAAGACCTTTGGTGATGATTTCTTAGTGTACCTCGTGGATGATACTCCCACTTCTATTTCAGAAGCGTATGCATATGCTTCTCCCGAAGCTGACTACTGGAAGGATGCGGTCCGTAGCGAGATGGATTCCATCATGGCTAACGGGACATGGGAGATCACTAACCGTCACTATGGTTGCAAACCACTGGGATGTAAGTGGGTGTTCAAAAAGAAGCTTAGGCCCGATGGTACGATTGAAAAGTACAAGGCTAGGCTTGTGGCCAAGGGCTATGACCAGAAAGAAGAGGAAGATTTCTTTGATACTTATTCACCTATGGCTAGACTGAACACCATTCGAGTATTACTCTCGTTGGCGGCCTCGCATGGTCTTCTCGTCCACCAGATGGATGTTAAGACGACTTTTCTGAATGGAGAGCTACATGAGGAAATCTACATGCAACAGCCAGATGGCTTTGTGATAGATGGTCAGGAAAGAAAGGTGTGTAGGTTGATGAAATCTTTATATGGCCTAAAGCAAGCACCTAAGCAATGGCATGATAAGTTCAATACAACTCTGACATCTGTTGGTTTCGTTGTTAATGAGGCTGACAAATGTGTATATTATCGCCATGGTGGGGGTGAAGGAGTTATACCGTGCTTGTATGTTGATGACATACTGATATTCGGAACAAAACTCAAAGTCATTGAGGAGGTCAAATCATTTCTATCTCAGAACTTTGAGATGAAAGACCTTGGTGTGGCTGATGTTATCTTGAACATCAAGCTACTGAGAGATAATGAGGGTGGGATCACACTTCTGCAATCCCACTATGTTGAGAAGGTGTTGAGTCGTTTTGGATATTCAGACTGTACACCATCTCAAACACCATATGATCCTAGTGTGTTGATTCGAAAGTCCAAAGGCATGGCTAAAGATCAATTGAGATACTCTCAAATCATTGGTTCACTGATGTACCTAGCGAGCGCAACGAGGCCTGGCATCGTGTTTGCTATGAGCAAACTGAGCTGGTTTGTTTCCAAACCGGGTGATGTACATTGGCATGCTGTTGAAAGAGTTATGCGCTATCTGAAAGGTACTATGAACTATGGTCTTCACTATACCGGAGACCCGTCGGTACTTGAAGGGTATAGTGATGCAAATTGGATCTCTGATGCTGATGAGATGAAGGCCACAACTGTGTATATGTTTACTCTTGGAGGTGGCGCTGTTTCCTGGAAGTCTTGCAAGCAAATGATCTTAAGGAGATCGACAATGGAAGTAGAATTAACAGCATTAAACACATCTAGTGTGGAAGCGGGATGGCTTCGAGATCTTTTGATGGACTTGCCATTGGTTGATAAACCGGCTCCGGCTATTGTTATGAACTGCGACAATCAGACTGTCATCACCAAGGTGAAGAGTTCAAAGGACAACATGAAGTCCAACAAACACATAAGAATGAGATTAAAAGCCGTCAGAAAATTAAGAAACTCTGGAGTGATAGCGTTGGACTATGTCCATACGGCTAAGAATCTGGCAAATCCCTTTACGAAAGGGCTATCACGTGTTGTGATAGATAATGCATCGAGGGAGATTGGTATGAGACCCACATGAGTTGCCATGGTGGTAACCCAATCTATGTGATCGGAGATCCCGTGAAGTAGGACCTGGGAAAAAAGCCAGTGGTGAACTGAGGAGAGTAACTATACTAACCCACTCTGTTGGAGATGCAATACTCTCAATACTGTATGGTAGGATGACTATCGTCTTAATGTGTTCCGAAGCTTATGCAAGCAAGATGCTACCTTACATAGCGATCTTTGGAGGAACACACCTATGTGAGCCCGACTGCTGGTCACGGTCTATGAAATTGGGGTGATCTCTAGTAAGCTCATGAATAGGCCAGGAGTGTGACTCATATGCTCCACCCGAGGGGTCAGCCTTCGGCATCCCAGTACTAGTAAGACATGTGGTGAAGCTTCTTTACGCCAAACTGACAATTCAAGACATAGTCCATTGTTCAGTTGTGAACGAGTGTAGCTATTTGCCCTAGGTGAATCTCAACCTTAACAGGTCTTCACTGAAACACTGGTATATTGAAACAACAATTGGAACAAAGGACGCAAGGGCCCTCGAGATTTGGTGGGGGATTGCTGAAATTTGGGATGGGCTTTAGGCTCATATAGCAATTTCTGAAAATTCTCTAAGGGCACATGTGGGTTTATTGGCACTAGGTGTGGTGGGAAGTTTAGTCCCATACCGCTAGTGGAGAAGGAGTTGGACCTCTTTATAAAGATTGTCTTCCACATGCTATTGGAGTTTGAGAATAGAAGAGGCCCTCGCGTGCTCCTTCTCCGCCGCCCGCCTCGCCACGCCTCATCACGACGCGCCGCGCTGCGGGTTTAAGCCGAGCCGAGCTCACACCTACGCGCATATTTTTGCCAGTCACTAACGGAGAGTTTCTGACAGCTGGGCCACGATCTGAGACGTCGGATCGTGGACTGTCATGGACTCGGACGTGGGTCGAGCCTACGTCTCTCCATGCGGCTGCGCCTATATAAGTGTGCGGTGTCTCCCAACCCTAGCCGCCACGAACAGATCACATCTGCTCACGCGCACTGCCCACCGTCGTCCCTTTGCTGCTGCTGCCGCTGGTGACTCCATCCCGTCGGCTGCGTACACGGTCGACGGGATAGCAGGTCTCTGAAACCCCGTCCCTCCGGTTCCTGTACGGGAGAGGGACAAATAGATTTTTGGGAAGCGACTACGCGACTGCTCGATGTTCGTCTACTTCCTCTACGTCTGCGTCGTCCTCATCATCACTATGTCCACCGACGCCGAACGTGCCGCCACCGAGAAGCTTGAGGCCGACAAGAAGGCCGCCGAGGATACCGCTGCTACCGCCACCGCCGTGGCGGCCTCTGCATGGCCTACTAGAGGGTATAACTTGTTTATCCCGCTCCTTCTGTTTTTTGTTTTAGCCATGCTAACGTTATACGTAGATCTGTCTGTAATTAACGTAGTATGTGCTTGCATGATTGAATATCAGTATGCGATTATTTTTATCATGCCATGCTAGTGATTTACTTGTGGGTTAAATTAATAAAAAAATTGCCTATTTCCTTAGCATCATCTGCCAGACGAGCGGCTTTGTGCAACAACGACAAGGTGGGTGGAAAATGGAGAGACGGGCAGCGGCTAAGGTTTTGCCCGGCCGCCGGCCTTTCTCATCTGAGCAGAAAATCATCTACACTGAAAATAACATGGATCATCTTTTTTCCCCGAGAAAAAATAAGGTGATCCGACGCTCGTTCACAAGCCGTAGCATCAAGATTCAAGACCACTGGGTCCCTTTTATTACGGGCACTTTGTTTCGTTGTCATGTGGAAAATAAAAATGACGGGACCTGCCACTCTATTCCTGCTGCTGGTTTGCGGGTCGTTCTTCTCGTCCACCTTCCCTATCTCCTTCCATGTCACCAGCACACATCCGGACAACGAACATCCCACGGAGAGCCAAAAGGGCATCAAAAGCGTGCGCATCCTCCCGCAAGTGCCACAGTCCGGTTCAGTGGACGCACATGCTAAAAGCCACTGACAGAGCAGCACAGCCCACCTGTCAGTGACTCCGTCGCCCACTAATCCTCGCCCATCAGCCCACACCATCCCCAATCAGAAGTTCTGACAGAATACAAAAACGAAACGTGCCCAATGCTAGTCGGTCTTCGTGGATGACGCACGAGTCTTCCCCACTCCCATTCTCCCCTTCCTCTTGGACTCATGCGCGCGACATGGACGCCCCACGCAGAGGGAAGCTGCCCGGCAGCTTCGCCCTGTACCACTGCACCGCTTCCTGGTCACTGGTCCGCGGGCCCCACCACGGCTTTTCCAGTCCGCTCCCGCGGTCCCGCCCCGCTCGGCCGAACCCCAACAAAAACCTCCCTCTCTCTCCGCCAAAAAGCTCCCCAACAAGGGAGTCGTTGCCGTCTCCTCCTCGTCCTCCCCCACCCCTCCTTCCTCACCCCTTCCTCCGCGCCGCCGAGGTCTCACGTGCTCCTTTTAAGGCGCTCTCCGCCCGAGCCCCGCCTCGCGAACCCTAGCGCGCGACCGCACTCCCGCGATGTTGCCCGAGATCCGCGAAGGTGAGCAGCAGGGCTCTGCACTGGCGGTCGTGCTCGGAATTCGGATGCATTTTTTGTTTGTTTGGCACCGCAGGAGCGGAATTGGGGTTCCTAGGGCCATGAGGCTTCGCTGTACTGTACTGATTTGATTTGGCCGTTTGGTGTTTGGGCGCAGAGGGCGGCAGCGGCGCGGGCACGAGCGGTGGAAAGGCGATGTCGGTGTCGCTGAGCGGGAAGCGGGGCCGGTACGTGCGGCAGGTGACGGGCCGCCACAACGACACCGACCTGCACGTGGCGGCGCGGGCCGGGGACGCCGCGGTGCTGCGCCGCGCGCTGGACGAGGCCGCGGTGGTCGTGGCGGTCGGGGAGGGAGGGGAGCAGCTGGAGGCCGTGCGCCGCGCCGTGGCCGCGGAGGCCAACGAGGCCGGGGAGACGCCGCTCCTGGCCGCCGCGGAGAAGGGGCACCTGGAGGTGGTGGTGGAGCTGCTCCGGCATCTGGACTCCCAGGGCGTCGCCGCGAAAAACAGGTCGGGGTATGACGCGCTGCACGTCGCGGCCAGAGAAGGGCATCATGGTGAGGTTCCATCTTCACCTCTTTGCTGCAGATTGTGTATCCCTCTGGTAAATTGCGGAGCCTTGAGCTGCGATTTTTTGTTTGCTGGGTTTGTAGCGACTGCGTACTTGGTACTAGCGCTATGTTTGCTCCAGTATCTAGAAATGTGTGTGCAAAAGTGTATGTACCAGTATAGTTGTGAAGTGCAATACGAAGCTTGGTATAGCTTCTTTTGCGATTACCTGCTGTTTGGGGAAAAACATTTTAACATGATTACACACATAGCATAGCACTAACTTGTAGTGAGTCAGATATTTTGCATTGCCCCATACTACACTCAAGTGAGTAGGTTGCAATTAATTAGGATACAAATTACAGAAAATATGCGGCCACTCAGTGTTTGAGCCTGTAGAGGTCTTTGCTGATTGGTTTCTTCATTTTCTTCAAAGGAATATTAGCCTATTAGGTGTTCAAATCTGTTCTCTTGCTTCTGACCTCAGTGCAAGTTTGTTTATAAGAGATTGTGCTGTTACACTTCAAAGACTGCGCTAATTGGGTAAACTGGTGTGCAAAATAGGAAAAACCTTTTAAGATATGATTACTTGAAGATGATTGGTGCTTGATCTGGATATTTCGCATGCATTGCGTGATGCCTGCAAACACCTATAATTGTAGATTCACATCAAATTTCTGTGCCTTTGATGTGTTCTGCATATCCTGGATAGCTTGCTTCCAATTGAACAATCAGCCATCACTTTCTAATTTTATTATGGTAATGTTGTTTTTTGGCAAACAATATAATGGTAATGGTGAAACTGGGGTAATCAGTACTTCATTTGATCTAGGATAAGTTAGGATAGCTTATTAACATATTCTGACTCCTGTATTATTCATTGTATGTTTATATTGCCCATTAGTTATGTAGGAAGCAATTTTGTTTTCCTAACTAGGTACTTTTTTGGTCAGCTGTTGTGCAGGAAATGTTATGTCACGATAGGATGTTTGCCAAAACATTTGGCCCTGCAAATACTACCCCGCTTATATCAGCAGCTACAAGGGGACATGCTGAAGTTGTCAAATTGTTACTTGAACAAGATGATTTTGGATTGGGAGAAATGGCCAAAGATAATGGCAAAAATGCTTTACATTTTGCTGCTCGACAGGGACATATGGAAATTGTTAAAGCATTACTTGAGAAAGATCCACAGCTAGCAAGACGAAATGATAAGAAAGGTCAAACGGCACTGCATATGGCTGTGAAAGGAACTAACTGTGATGTTCTTAGAGCACTTGTTGATGCTGATCCAGCAATTGTAATGCTGCCCGACAAAAATGGAAACACTGCCTTGCATGTAGCAACAAGGAAAAAGCGAGCAGAGGTATTTATATTGTGTTATTTATATACCATAGCCTATATGATTACCGTATACCTAGAATACATGTACTAGTCTAAAATAAACTTTTAACTCTACCTGCTGATTACACCTTGTTTTACTAGAATGATCAATCAACTACTCCCTCCGATCCAAATTATTTGTCGCCTTTGTACTAGAGCTGTGACAATTAATTTGGATCGGAGGGAGTATTGTTTATCTCTTGGATACATTAGCATTCAGTAGAAGTTGAATCAAATCAGCGATGTACTTCCATTTGATCTTGCAGAAATATTCTGATAAGTTACATTGTTATACTTACACCTTTTGATTAGGGACATCATCCAAGCAAATGCATTAGAAACAAATCATTCTCTAAGCTGATAAGATTGTGTCGTATGCGATGTAAATAATTTCTTAGGCTGCTAATGTGTCTAGTATGAAATGTAAATACTTAGGCTGCAGTTAGCAAAAGCCGTGCTGCTTTGCGCACCAGGTTAGAGCATGACTAACTTTCTAATTGTATGGTGAAAATATTTCAAAATAATTTGTATCGTAACTTCTTAATTTACATAAGGCAGTTTTATATCATAAATTTTCACTCGTCTATTACATGTTTTTATCCTGACTGTTATATTTCATGATAAATATCAAAACTTATTGTGGACTTACCGTTCTTAATATGGCCTCACTGTTTCCTATTTTCTGCAGATAGTTATTGTTCTTTTGCGGCTACCAGATACCCATGTCAATGCACTGAACAGAGATCACAAGACTGCTTTTGATATAGCTGAAGGGTTGCCACATTGTGAGGAGTCGTCTGAAATTAAGGATATTTTATCTCAACATGGCGCTCTCAGATCTAGAGAGCTAAATCAGCCTCGAGATGAGCTCCGGAAGACAGTGACAGAGATCAAGAAAGATGTCCACACACAGCTCGAACAGACAAGAAAAACTAACAAAAATGTGCATGGCATTGCTAAGGAACTCAGAAAGTTGCACAGAGAAGGCATCAATAATGCAACGAACTCTGTAACTGTTGTTGCTGTGCTTTTTGCTACCGTTGCTTTCGCAGCTATATTCACTGTACCTGGTGGAAATGACAACAATGGAGTTGCGATTGTTGTCCAGACTGCCTCCTTTAGGATATTCTTCATCTTTAATGCCATAGCTCTGTTCACATCATTGGCGGTGGTCGTGGTTCAAATAACAGTTGTCAGGGGTGAAACAAAGTCCGAGCGAAAGGTTGTTGAGGTGATCAACAAGCTTATGTGGCTGGCATCAGTTTGCACAACCATTTCTTTCATTGCCTCATGCTATATTGTGCTAGGCCGCCATTTCCAATGGGCAGCAATACTGGTTAGTTTGATAGGTGGTGTTACAATGACTGGTGTTCTTGGAACAATGACGTACTTTGTGGTGAAATCAAAGCGCATGAGGAAGATTAGAAAAAAAGAGAAGATGTCGAGAAGAAGCGGCTCAAGCTCCTGGGTTGATAATACTGAAATCTCAGAGACTGAGCTTAATCAAGTGTATGCCTTGTAAAGAGATAGGGTGTTTGAACTCAGCCTTGCCTCTGCAATTGAGAATGTACATGCTTAATCAAGTGTATGCTTTGTAAGACACAGGGTGTTTGAACTCAGCCTCATATCTGGAATCGAGAATGTACATGAAAATTCCAGATGCGCGCATTAACAAATAGATTACTCACATTATTCCTTGATTGTACAATTCCTTTCTGTAATGACAAACAATGCATACCTAAAAGGGAGGCCCATTGTCTAAGGCTCATGCAGTTGAAGAATCCACTGTGCACAATCTGTTGTACAAGTCAGTTGCACTTCTTCTTTCTGTTCCATTTTCCAGCCATCATAACTGTGCACAATCTGTTGTACACGTGAGTTGCACTTTTTTTCCGTTCCATTTTTCCAGCCATCATAACTCACGAGACATACTGTTTTGGTTATTTGGTATGTATGCATCTACTTGTAACCTGTCATCAACCGCACACATCCATTTCATGACTTAAGTAAGCTCCTGGCCCCTCATTCTTAATTCTGAACTGTTCCTCAGTTAACATTCTTATACTTTCATGTGGCAATGCGACTGCAGGCTCTGATACTTTTTGTTCCTTTACACAATCAAGCATCATGTTTTGAGGATGCTGATTTTGTATGGACTTCTTATGATGATGCTTTATTGTTTTTATATTTTATTATAGAACAAATTATTAAGTAACTATTAAACCTTTCTCAATGTGACTGCAGGAGTGCAGGCTCCGTTGGTTTTAGTTCCTTTACGGCTCATGTTTTGAGGATGCTGATTCTTTTGGACTTAAACGCATATAATTTTGTTTTATATTGCTCGTATACTACAAATTGTTTAGTAACAATTTAAACCTTCCTCAGCTGAGCGGTAATTTGTTGATCTTGTCCTGAAACCTTGATCTTAAGAATTATTATTTCACTTTGGATCTAAAGTGAGTTACTGTAACTTGCCATTCTTGATTCGTGGTTCTTTTTCAGTCTTTCATTGAACATGGATAGTTTCAAGCAGAAGTATCTAGTTTATTCCCTCGTTGTTCTATTCTTCCGTTGAACATGTAATATATCTAGTAGTATAACAGTTAAGTGTACTCACCTTGCCAATAAGACGACCTGCAGTGATGTTTATTTGTTTACTTAATCCAGAAGTGTATTGTTTATGTGAGGAAACAAATATATCTTCTGTAATTGTTAGGAACAGTTGGACACGCTGTGCTACCCTGGCTGCCCCCTGCATTACATTGGCATGACCACTACGAATCATTTAAAAGAATCCAAATACATGAACCCCCAATATATCATTATTGTGGAGTTTGACGCTTGGCATGTCGTTGGATAGAAGACCAGGTTCATCACTTTTTTTCGTTTTTGTTTGTTGTACTTACTTTTAGAGGAAGGTTCATCACAATAACCTACCATCACTTTACTCACTGATTAGAAAACTGGTAGCACATGCTAGTGCGGCAATCCAAGAATACTTTAAATCCTTGCATGGCAGTAAAGCGTAAATATTCTTCATATGCCGTGCGTACTATGTACACCTGATAAACAATGCAAACATTTGGCTAACTATGGACCCTGGTACATGCCTGTTAGTTCTAACACTGCTCAACATCATCAGTGTGGTGGGTATGTATGCTTACCTTTGGCTTTAATCTTGTCTTGCCTTTTCTTGACATGCCTTCTTAGTTTAAATTTTATTTGTCTTCACATGACCATTTCTTAGTCATCATCAATGTTCATTTTTGAAGCTAAGCGACACAACGGGCCCTTGGGTGTGTTTCTTTTATATTGATTTGGGATAGATTCTGTCATTCCGATGATCGGTGTTCTTTTTCCAACAATCATTAAATGCATATTGTGAGATATTATATCTGATATGTTATTGTAGTTTTTACCACAATTGTCTTCTCAAATGAAGAAACCCAATCCAGTATAAACTCCCCCCCAGGTCTTCAGTAAAGCTTTTTAGGACAAAAGGGCTGTTAAGAAGTTGTTGCCTCCTATCATTCACACTTTGCATTTCTTCTCCTTTTCCATTTATTTTATTTTTGTCTAATGATTTATAGCTTTAACGGTGTGTAATCGTAGGTAATTCTTACTTTGCATTTCTTCTCTTTTTTCATTCATTTTATTGCACTACTGCTTTTTGTTTGTCACAGCAAGAAAGGTATTTCACCTTTCCTCTTTTGCCTTTCATGTTTTAAGTGCCTGTCACCAGTGACTTGTATTTCTTAAACAAGGTCCCTGACATAGTAGTATATGGAAAATGTTCCTAGGTTGACGTAGAGCCATGAGAATGCATTCAGACCCCTAAATGCACAAGGATCAGCATTTAGAAGAGTGAATCCCAAAATCATATTAACTGATAATACCAAGGTGCAACTTGCCAGAAAAGATTTCATTTTAACACACAATTTTGGAGTCTTTTGGGTTACTTTATTTATGCCATTGCCACTCGCATTAGTGTGGTGCCATGTACTAGTATTCAAGTTGCAGTCAGGTTGCATGATAAAAGGTTCATCGTCTTGCCTTCTCTGATAATCTCTTTAATAACTTGTAAAAAAATTGCTTAGTTCCTTACCTATGTTACATCATAGACACACATTTGACACACAAGCTTTTGAGAGTATGTTTCCGTGTTGTGTTCAACAAACAGAAAGCAGGTAGGATTTAATCAGGAACTGATTTGTGCATTTGGAGATAGATAGAGAACCAAGCATGGGACAAAAGTGTCAGCTTTACCCAAAAATAATTGGCTGTCTTCTGTTAACTATGGCTCATTGCATGTGACTTAAGATGCTTGTTTCTGTTGCATCTCTTTTCAGGTATGGACTTGCTACATGTGCAGCTGTAATGTGGATACTGATCAGAGAAAGGTTTGCCTAGATTTAGTTTTTTGGTGGGATTCTATCTGCACTTTGGTACTTCCACAACCATGTCAAGTGCTAAAATACTAGTACTCGGAACATAGTGAAACTGTTCATTCATAGACAGAAGTTACATAGCCAAGTTTTTAAGGGGATAGCATGTCTTTAGGAAACATATGATCAGAATACAAATGTGTACAAAATCATCAGGGTGTTGAAATTTTATACCATCTATACTACCGTTGTCTGCAAATCTGAAAAATGTCTTCTGCATCTTCAGATTCTGCAGCTATCTTTGACACTGATGATGACATGAACCGGAAACCTGCATCGCTTGCACTCTTCCTCACTGAGGCCAGTTGCTGCGACTTCTTGCAGTATGCTATTGCACCCTGGATTGGATTATCCATCTCTGAGCTGGCACTGCTGCTCCTCCTGAGCACTGGCCCCAAACCAGAGTCATTTGAGCTCGGGATGTAGGATGATGAATTTGACGAAGAGCATGACGATGATGAGGCAGATGATGTCTTGTTTGATGACGAATATCGGATAATAACACTAGAGAATGACCTCCTATGGCCGTACTCATCTTCTTTAAGCTTCCCTCCCAGTGTGGCACTGTTGCTGATGGGCGAGGTTGTGTACCTGTTGCTTCTGATCTGGCCAAATGGGTTCTTCCTCCAGCTCTTGACCTGGGCGGTGGAGAACTCATTTGCTCTTGGTGCACCACCCTTGTCATCTGGATCCCCTGCTTTAGCTGCAAATATTGTCTTGAGGTAAGCCTTTGATGCCTTGAGCTTGAGACCAAGGTTGAGATTCTTGATGAACTTGAGCTTCTTGGACCATGGCTTCTTTTCGCATGCTGCTTCCACCTCAGCAGCAGCAACACTGGCGGATGCGCACTCGCTGAAGTACTGCTCTGCATTGAGCTCACCACTTGCATAACATGAATTTGCTGGTGAAACGTGGCACGACTGGTATGGTGTCGCCGGGGCAGTGCTCGCGGAGAGGAGGCCCTTGTCAGCTGCGATCTCGAGGAGCCTTTCAACCATTTGGATGCGTGGTGGAAGGTGGAGCGGTAGCAGCTTGCCCTTGTAGAAGAGCTCATCTGCTGGTGATGCCATGGGCTCCCAGTGGTCAACGGGAGCTGACATGTGGAACTCAAACTCCCTCGACTGCTGGGGGGAGGCTGCCATGGCTGTGGTGTAGCAAAGCAAGCTTGCTGTATTGCTGACCACCTTTGCAGCTGCAGGTGAGCTCAGCTCCATGTCTATGTAGTCCTCTTCTTGGAGTGGTTGGTCATGGATTTGGGGGCCATGTCTTGCCATTGTTGGTGCCTGGCCTTGTGTTTCTGGTGAGTTGGTCTCTGGGTTTGGTTTGGTTTTGGCAGAGATGGTGGTTGTGGTTTAGGAAGGAAGTGCAAGGAGCTTGATCAAGCTTTAAAGCCGAATGCCTGTAGCTGAAGAGGTTTGTAAATTGGCTTATACTCCTTTTGAGGGACCCACCTTTCCCCCTATGATCTGCCTCTTGTTTGCATCCTAGTCCCCCCTGTCACGGCTACACGTAATGCAGTACTGTAGTGCACTAGTTACTGTCATTCTCTATTATTGCTCTATTTGTCCCTGCAGTGCATTAGGTGATTAGGTTATTTCACCTGTTCCTTTGCATGTTTCTCCTCTTTCCATGACTTAACCTATTTGTTTGTTTGATGTGTAGGATTACCAGGTAGCCATTAAGTGCTAGGCCAACAAGGTGGCACCTTTACCAATAAGTGACTCGCAAACTGCATCGCGCCTGCTGATATGCAGGGGCCCCAAACCACTTGGTTAGCATGCGAACTGGGATGGTTTTATTGTGGAGTTTCGTATTCTTTC
The DNA here is from genome assembly GCF_056163025.1 of Triticum urartu. Lineage (NCBI taxonomy): Eukaryota > Viridiplantae > Streptophyta > Magnoliopsida > Poales > Poaceae > Triticum > Triticum urartu. Next base: position 583,615,294 of record NC_141875.1, on the reverse strand, counting down.
GAGCAAGGGAGTGTAGGAATGTGTTCAGATTCAAAGGCCACAATTCTATCTTGAGGTAAATTACCGCGTGAAACAATATGATTTCAACAAGACACGTTGAAGTATGCAAAGTTTCTGTGGCGTGGATTTGCTTCCAAGCTACCGGAAATATATTGTTGATGCTTGACCAATTCACGTCCAAAGCTTGCGGTTTTTAAATTCGGAGGGGGAAGGGCGCATGCCCTGAAAACATGGAGCAACCCGCTCTTTGTTTATTTCATCTCCATGTCAACCTATGAAAGTGTGAGGGTGACATCAGTGGCAAGAGATCAGGCCCCTTGTTTAAGTTTCCTGTCCAAGCTGCGCGTGCGCGGCTAGATGTTGTATGTGTCCTTTGTCTTCGTCTCTCCTGCGCTTTGCATCAGCTCCTTTCCTTTGACCCCAGTGTCAACTTTGCCTCTCCGGTGTAATTATTGATTAGTGGGCGTGCAGCCCTGAGCGTGCATTAGCGCTCATCGAGGCCTTTGTGGTGCATTAATAATATCTGTCTTATCTGGTTCTAGGGTTCTCTTGTTCTAAGGTGATCTTGTTTTAGGTGTCTGGCTTGATCAGCATGTTCATTCTTCTGACCTAGGCTAAAAACACCTCTTTATTTGAAAGTTACTCACTACCTTTTCACTTCTTATATGCAGATCTTTGACATTAGTGGTGATAACTTGCCTCTGAAGAAACCCTGAGGCAAAAGAACCTGGACAGACCTCGAATTTCGTCAAACAAAGAGGTAGTGGTGCCTGGTAAAAAGTAAATATTTCTGTGCACAAATTATAGTTCTTTATACGCAGATCTTTAGCATCAGTGGTGATAGATTGCCTCTGAAGAAACCCTGAGGCAAAAGAACGTTCCTCAATTTTTTGTCAAACAAAGAGGTATTATTGCCTGGTAAAAAGTAAACATTTCTGTGCACAAATTATAGTCAAGTTGCCATTTGCTACATGTTAGAAGTATTTTATGATATGTTTCTGGACCCTTCTTTATATCTGCTAGTACTCCTGGCACCAGCTAGAGCACTAAGCAAGGTTCCACAAATTGCTTAAAGGTATCATGGGAATGACATCTGCCCCCAATACTAACTCATTGGCATTATTTAATGTAACCTAACACCATATGATAATCTCTATTCCTGTATTCTTTTGCAGGTGAGAGAGCTGATTAGATAGGGATGCCAACTAGGTTAGGTGTCGTATCAAGTGCCTAACACCCCTACTAACACCATACATTGAACATCTATATGAAAAAATATCGCCGTACAAAGTTAACAACTGCAACAGTTAACCCCCTGAATTGCAGGTCTAAAGACAATTGATATTCCTGTAGCAGTGTTACGTGGTTGCTGGTGGTTGGAACTTGAAAAAGGTTCATGCTGCCCACTACACATTCTTAGGAACCTGGAAACATTATAGAAACGATGCACCACCGCTACAAGAAAATCCACACTCTTACCGACAATAGTTTTTCTGAAACTTTACCGCCATAGTGACATCCCGTGACATAATTATACCGGAGAATTCATGACGCGCGAGTGAGAGGCGACAGTATAAACCCTAAACGATTAGCTTAGGGTAGGCCAGTGGTTATCTTTTCCTTTACAGTAATCTAACAAGCTGCAGGGTGCTTTAACTGCATGAGTTCAAAATATTGGCGCATGCCAAGCGCAGCTGCCGGACATCTCCTGGTGGGAGCCTAATTTCCCCCCTCTCTTTACCCTGTAGAAGGAAAGGAGGGCCCTATCTCTATGAAACCTCTCAGAGCTCGAGGTGTACTTTGCCGCTTCTCCAAACTTGGAAGCGAGCACAAAGGTTCTTTTCTTGCATGAATTATGGGGCCTCTGATCACCAGGGGCAGAAAGTTTGTGCGGAGTTTTGACCGCGTAACTCTCCAGGTTCAGATCTTAATCATTGCTCCGTATGACATATGGCAATAAGCAGTGATCCTGGCTTGGTTTAGATGTTCGAGAAATGGTTAGGCAGGTTATCCCATGATGAGCTAGCTAGCACTCTGTACCTGTAACTATATCGAGCTAAAGCCGGACAAGGGTTCGTGGGTAACTTGGACACTTGGTTACGCCCACTCCACCACAGGTTCCTTTGTACTGTTCCCATACTCTGCGATGTGACTCAACTAGCTGATTGGGAGATAACCTATTTTAGGAGAATGGAACAAACCTCTTTTAGGAGAATGGAACAAAACCTCTTTTATGAGGAGGGGAAAGGAAGGCTTATCTTTATGGCAAAGTTGCACTTGCAGCAGCCACGTGGCCTTCTTTTATCGGAGTGCATGGCAAACCTGTTGGGTACATGCACCACCGCGCTACCTGTTTCACACGTGAGGCGCCAGCCATTCCTGATTCTGCGAAAGCGGTGGATCGCATGGAGACGCGGTGCATCGGCCACGGGCGCTCCACGCTCGTGCTTTCTAATTTTCCTTTTCCCGTCGTTCGAGGCCATATACTCCGTATGATATATCCGTGATGTGATTGATCTGCGGCAAGTAATATGATAATTCAGATGCACGATGTTCTTTGGAAAATCCACATCACGAACTGATTTTTTGAGGGGATCACGAACTGAAACTTACTGTGGAACAAAAGGAAAGAAAGAAAAAACAAGGTCTGTTTTTTTTCTCGAATACGCACGAGAGTGTGTATTATTCATTAAAGAAGAGGGAAGACTCCCCAAGGTCATATGTATAGAATTTAATTACATGTCGGATTTTCCGACACTATCATCCTACTGACTGTGACCGACTATGTCTCGTCCCACATGCCTTCTTCTACCTCCAGTCCGGCCTTATCCCGCTTTAACAGCCCGGCCTTTGCCCACAGTTGTCTTCGCCCGTAATCCGTTGCATTACTTGGGAGAGGGACGGTGTCGTGCCGTTAAACACGACATCATTTTTGTGTTTCAAAGTAACCACATAGTCATGAGGCATTTAGCTCTTGTTGACTTCCGGCTCGTAGCGGTCGAGTCCTGCCGGGTGCACCACACACTTAACTACTCGTCTGCGAGCGGCTCGAAAGCCGACCTACCCGTGATCCTCCCCAACCAATGCCAGATTTGTTTTGGGAACACGTAGTCGAGTAGCAGGTGCTGGATGGTCTCCTCCCTTTGGTTGCAAAGCGGGCATGTATCCTGATGAGGTAGTCCTCGGCGGGCTAGACGATCCGAGGTCCAGCATCGGTCCTTGAAGGCAAGCCAGGCGAAAAAGCGGCACTGAAGGGGTGCCCGCGAGCCCCATGTGAATGCCGCCGTTGGCGACACCTTGAGGCCCATGAATCTATCCGCGTATATCGAACGAGCTGAGAACTGACCGTTCTTCTCGCAGCTCCACTTTACCACGTCCTCCATGTTCTCTGTGACCTGTGCACCGCTGTAACCCGCGACCATAATTGAAGGAACTGAAGCAGTGCATCGGTTGTGAGGCCCCGACCAATATTGCCTGCCCAACTGTTGTTGTCGAGTGCCTCGAAAACCAACTTCGATTTTCTGATCCTAGGCAGGATCCTTTCATATAGCAGAGGGACCAACTCACATATCTGATATCCGTTGAACCGCTCCCCCCCCCACAATAAAGTGAACTTCCCATCGCCCATCGCCATGCTCGCAGCCGCCTGAAGCAAAGCAATAGCCTCCGCTGGTACCCTAATCTGGAACTCCGTCCATGGCCTTTCTTTTTCATATCTCTGCAGCCATGGCCATCGGGCTTGTAACATTTTGTTAAGCCACTGCAAGTTGGGGATCCCAAGTCCATCGGCCCACTTTGGTCTGCACACCACCTCCCAGGCTACGGAGCAATTTCCTCCTATGGCCTCCTTTTTCCCACATGAGAGAAAACCATGACAAATCTTGGCCAATGCTGAGATAGTCTTCGCCGGCAAGTCCAAAGCTAGCATGGAGTGCACTGGGATTGCACATAATACCGATTGAATGAGAAGTAACCGACCACTTTTCGATAGCATTGTTGTCTTCCAAAGTGGTAAAGCGTCGCCCACTCTATCCATCAGACTCTGAAGTTGTGCTGTCATTTGCTTCCTCAGTGTCAATGGTAACTCGAGGTACTTGCACGGAAACGGGGTTGTGGGGCACCCCAAAGTATCTGTAACCATCCGCATTTCATCTTGTGAGCACCGGATTGGCAGCGCCACGCTCTTGTTCATGTTCATGACCAAACCTGACGCCTGACCAAAGATCTGCAGGATTGCATCACAGGCGTGCACCTCCAGGTATTTGGTTTGAAGAATACCACCACATCATCAGCAAACATAGAGATCCGTCGTCGTCGCCCCGATCTAGCCAGCGGTGCTAATAATCCTTTCTCCGTGGCATACTAGAAGAGGGCTTGGAGTGGCTCCATGCATAGTATGAAGAGCATTGGGGACAGCGGGTCCCCTTGCCTGAACCCCTGACACGCCAAAATTGGTCTTCCCGACAGACCGTTTACCATAATTCTCGTGGAGGATGTGGCCAACAGTCCACATATCCAAGCAATCCACTTGGCTCCGAAACCTATTCTCCACAACACCTGAAGCAGGAAAGGCCATTGGATGGTGTCAAAAGCTTTAGTGATGTCGAGTTTAAGCAATACCATCGGACTCCTCATAGCCTGCAACCGCCTTGCCGTGCATTGCACCATCATGAAATTGTCATGGAGCGAATGACCACACACGAACGCACTTTGATGATGCCCCACCAACCGTGGTAGACCTACTGCAAGTCTGGTGGCCAGGATCTTGTCAAAAAAAATTCATCGGTGCACTTATTAGGCTAACCGGCCTATAGTCTTTGATATCCACCGCCCCCTGCATTTTAGGGAGAAGGGACACCAATGCCTTGTTGATCGCCGCTAGTCCCCTCATGTCGCCTCTGTGAAACTGCTCGAGTGCCTGCATGAAGTCCACTTTGATGATCTGTTAGCAGCCACATAGAATCTTCCAGTGAATCTGTTAGGGCTCGGTGCCTTGCATTGATTTGATAGTCTTCTCCACCTCTTCTGCGGTGAATGGTTCCTCTAGGTGCGTAAGTTCCTGGGACGGAAGATCCAGCATGTCCAAGTTAACCGAGGCCACCCGGGGCGCCGCCGACCCAAACAAGCCTGCATAATACTAATCCACCACCTCCGCGATGCTCTCCTGTCCCGTGTACATTGCGCCATCATGTTGTAGTGATGTAATCGCATTCTTCCACTGCCTATGCCTGGCATGTCTCTGGAAGAAGGACATGTTCGCATCCCCTTCCTTAAGCTGCAGGATTCTTGACCTCTGTCGCGCAATTGACCGCTCCAGCAAGCACAATCCCAATAGCTTCTTCTCTAACAGTTTTCGCAACCCATGTTCCTGGTCCGATAGTTGCCTAGAGTCCATTGCCTTGTCCAGTCGCCCGATCACCTCCAGCGCTGTGGAAAGTTGTAGTCGAATGTTCCCAATCCAACAATCGCTCTGTTTCTGTAAGGCTTTTGCCGTTGCATGTAACTTGTTGTCCAAGACCACAAATGGGTTCCCCTCTGATGCCACCGACTGCCAGGCCTCCTGCACTGTATTGAAGAAGCCCTCAGCTTTGGGCCAAAAGCTCTCAAATTTGAAACGTCGGCCCAATTGAAAATCCACATATAGATCCATGAAGGGACAGTCGTCCGATATTGCCGAGCCCAATGCCTTCAAAATATTGCGTGGATAAATGTCTTCCCACGAGTTGGAGACGAAAATGTGGTCGATTTTCTCCAGTGTGGGCTCCTCTCATTTGAACACGTGTAGCGCTGATGAACCACAAGTATAGGGGACCTACCATAGTCCTTTTGATAAGTAAGAATGTTGAACCCAACAAGGAACAAAAGAAATGAAAAGCGGTTTTTAGCAAGGTATTTTCTGCAAGCACTGAAATTATCGGTAACAGATAGTTTTGTGATAAGATAATTTGTAACGGGTAACAAGTAACAAGTGTAACAAAAGTGCGACAAGTGGCCCAATCCTTTTTGTAGAAAAGCACAAGCCTGAATGAACTCTTATATAAAGCAAAGCACTCCCGAGGACACATGGGAATTATTATCAAGTTAGTTTTCATCATGCTCATATGATTCACGTTCGTTAGTTTGATAATTTGATATGTCGGTGGACCGGTGCTTGGGTGCTGCCCTTACTTGGACAAGCCTCCCACTTATGATTAACCCCTCTCACAATCATCCGCAACTACGAAAGAAGAATTAAGATAAATCTAACCATAGCATGAAACATGTGGATCCGATCAGCCCCTTACGAATCAACGCATAAACTAGGATTTAATATTATGTCACTCTAGCAACCCATCATATACTTGTTACTTCCCAATACATTCCCCTGGGCCTAAATCATGGTGAAGTGTCATGTAGTCGACGTTCACATAACATCACTAGAGGGAAGAGAACATACATCTCATCAAAATATCGAACGAATACCAAATTCACATGATTACTTGTAACAAGACTTCTCCCATGTCCTCAGGAACAAACGTAACTACTCACAAAGCATATTCATGTTCAAGATCAGAGGGGTATTGAATATCATTATGGATCTGAACATATGATCTTCCACCAAATAAACCAACTAGCATCAACTACAAGGAGTAATCAACACTACTAGCAACCCACAGGTACCAATCTGAGGTTTTGAGACAAAGATCGAGTACAAGAGATGAACTAGGGTTTGAGAAGAGATGGTGCTAGTGAAGATGTTGATGGAGATTGACCCCCCCCCTCGATGAGAGGATCGTTGGTGATGACGATGGCTTTGATTTCCCCCTCCCGGAGGGAAGTTTCCCCGACAGAACAGCTCCGCCGGAGCCCTAGATTGCTTCTGCCCAGGTTCCGCCTCGAGACAGCGGCGCTTCGTCCCGAAAGCTTCCTTATGTTTTTTTCCAGGTGAAAAGCCTCCATTTAGCAGAAGATGGGCACCGGAGACCTGCCAGGGCCCCACAAGCGGGCGCGCCCCTAGGGTTTGTGGCCACCTGGTGGATCCCCTCTGGTATTTTCTTCGCCCAATATTTTTTATATATTCCAAAATAATTCTCCGTAAATTTTCAGGACTTTTGGAGTTGTGTAGAATAGGTTTCTCAGATTTTCTCCTTTCCGGTCCAGAATTCCAGCTGCCGGCATTCTCACTCTTCATGTAAATCTTGTAAAATAAGAGAGAAAAGGCATAAGTATTGTAACATAATGTGTAATGACAGCCCATAATGCAATAAATATCAATCTAAAAGCATGATGCAAAATGGACGTATCAACTCCCCCAAGCTTAGACCTCGCTTGTCCTCATGCGAACGCCGAAATCGATAATCATGTCCACATGTTTAGAGATAGAGGTGTCGATAAAATAAAATACGGACATGAGGGCATCATGATCATCTTTAGAACAACAACATATATTGTCATATAATTTCTTATGCTAAAGTGACAATTCATTCACAAGGTAATGTATGAATCAAAACCTTCATTGAAAACTAACAAACTTTGATCTCAGTCATTGAAGCAATTGCAATTTATCATAATATTGAAAAGAGTCAATGTAAGAGCTTTTGTATGGTAAGTCCACGTGCTCAATCATCTTTTAGTCTTTCATAATTGCTAACACTCACGTGATACTTATGAGATCAAAGCCTCAATCGGACACAGAGAAAGATAGGGGCTTATAGTTTTGCCTCCCAACCTTTTACCTCAAGGGTAATGTCAACAATAATACTTTATTATAACCTACATCCGAGTGGATATATATAAATCTGGATCTTTCCCCAACATATAGTGCTTGCCAAAAAATAAAAGGTGTAAAAAGGAAAGGCGAAGATCGCCATGACTCTTGTATAAAGGTAGAAGGTAAAAGTAAAATATAGGCCCTTCGCAAAGGGAAATAGAGGTTATCATGCGCTTTTATGGCTGGATGCACAAAATCTTAATGCAAAAGAACATCACTTTATATTGCCACTTGTGATAAAGAACTTTATTATGCAGTCCGTCGCTTTTATTTCTTCCATATCACAAGTTCATATAAAGCTTGTTTTCCTCACACTAAAAGATCATACATATTTAGAGAGAAATTTTTATTGCTTGCACCGATGGCAACTTACTTGAAGGATCTTACTCAATCCATAGGTAGATATGGTGGACTCTCATGGCAAGACTGGTTTAAGGGATGTTTGGATGCACAAGTAGTATTTCTACTTGGTGCAAAAGATTTGGCTAGCATAGGAGGGGAAGCAAGATCAACATGTTGGAGGATCCATGACAATATAACTTCTATTCGGATATAAGAAAACGTAACCCATTATGTTGTCTTCCTTGTCCAACATCAACTTATTAGCATATAATATTCTAATGAGTGCTCACAATCATAAAAGATGTCCAAGATAGTATATTTATATGTGAAACCTCTCTTTCTTTATTACTTCCTATTAATTCCAACAATGACCAAAACTATGTTTGTCAACTCCCAACAAATTTCATGTGACATGTTTCTTATATGTGAAGTCATCACTCTCCATAAGATCATTATATAATCTTTTTACTTTTTATGTTCCTTTTTTCTCAAGATCAAAGAAAGAAAGCAAAGCCCTGAACTCAAAACTACTATTTATTATATAACTCCCGTCGGTTCACAGAGTCCCAACACCGGTCGATATTCGTATCCGGGTTGGTCTCTCCTTATTCCTAACTTACAATACAAGTTTATGTACAAATTCCGGTTTACAGCTACCAGTCTTGAACCGTCTACGGGCCTTAGGCCCTCATCTGCCTTCTTGGGCTTTATCACTTCTGGAACTACTGATGAAGCTGACCCGGCCCAGATAGGCTGGTTTACGCCCAGCAGTAATATCCCCAACATTAGGCCCCAGATTGATTTGAACGGGTTCATGTCAATCCTTTAACAAAAACTTCATCTTCAACATCTTCTCTTAAATTGGTAAACCGCCATGATGTCATCTTCTCTGATTACTGCAAACCGGAGTGACGTCACCTGTCATAATGAAGCTATCCATTATGCTTCTGTGTTTAACAGATCGGCGGAAATCGAGGCGACAACTCCGTTTCATGGCCCCTTGATTGTCGCGCCTGACTCATGTTCTTTCGCCTTATAAATAGGACCGAAGGGTCATTTCTTTCCTCCTTCCGTTCCTTCTTCGTCTTCCTCGCGTCGCCCGCCTCGGAGCTCCGCCGCCGCCGTCGACCTCTGCCTCATCCTTGGTCGCTGCATCAACCTAAACGCACCAGAGCATCGCTGCAACCTTCCGCATCTTCCTCAGCTCCGGTAAATCTTCTATCCTTTCCCCCGCAGATCTGACCTAGGGTTTCGCAGTTCTTCAGTGTTCATCGTCTATCTCTTGTTCATACAATAGATCTTTAGCTGAATCCGCAAATCTTTACTCTGTGCAATGATAGTTGTTTGACCTTCGCCTTCGCTTATGCATCTCAAAACCATAGATCTATATGAACGTTTTGCTCATTGGTTCGGTACCGCTCCTTTGAACCTCTAAGTATTTATCTCTTTTCTGAACTTGCTTCAGATCCAATGCCATAAGGAAATCTTGTGAAACTTGTTTCTGCGTACTTGTCCATCCGCAATGCTTAGATCAGGTGGTTTAACCTTATAGAAATTTTTTCCAAACTGGTATATGCCATTAGTCCCCTTATTGAACCGCCAGATGCTTGTTGCTTCAAAAAAACTCTGGTTCAGATAGTTCTGTCTCCGGTTTATCAGTGCCCATACCAATGTATCTTGATCAAATGCATTTTTGAACCGGGATCTTCTACCTTGTAGATTCCATCATGGCCAAGCAAGTGTATGAGTGCAATTGGGTTCCCTCTCGCGTCATAGAGGCTGAACTGGACGATTTAGTCCTGATTGGCGCTTTAGGCAGCAAAGATACCATCCATTGGAGGGCTCCTGGCAAAGAATGCCCTCCCACACCTCGAGAAGGAGAGGTTGTTGTTTTCGTAGATCACTTAGCCCGGGGCTTTAAGCCGCCCGGTTCTAAATTTTACCGGGATGTTTTAGCCGATTTCCAGCTCCATCCACAAGATACTGGCCCCAACTCTGTTACAAATATGTGTCACTTCCAAGTGCTCTGTGAAGCGTTCTTTCAAGAGGAGCCCACAGTGGAATTGTTCAGGGACCTTTTCCATCTAAACCGCCGTACTGAGTTTACTGACGGCTCCAATACGAAGTTGGGTGGTGTGGCGATTCAGAAGAGGAAAGAGGTCACATACCCTCACGCCAAACTGCATAGCCACCCCAAAGAATGGAATCAGACATGGTTCTACTGCAAAGACACCTCCCCTGCTGGTGAGAATCCCTTGCCTGGCTTTCGACCGGAGCGGCTCAGCAATACACACCCTTTTCCACAAAGATTGACTGCACAGGAGAGAAGTAAATATGCTCCTCAACTGTCAAAGCTCAGAGCCTTTATGGCCAACGGTTTAACATCGGTTGATCTCGCTCGCTGTTGGATATCATGGAGCATACTGCCCCTTAGTCAGTGCTCCGGTTTGATGTGTGAGTATACTGGCAGTGTTGATGACCCACTGCGACATTCCAAAATCCATCTCACCGATGAAGAAATCACAGAGGCTGTGAATAAGATGCTGAATGAACCGGAACACGCCTGTGCTAGAAATGGCCTGCTTCCCTTCTGTGCCACCAACAAACCGCCAGCTGTAAGACTTTGATTTTTCTTTTTGCTGAATCTGTTAACGATATATCTGGTCTTTGTTTTAATATCAGTGTCTGTGTAATCAGGGAAATGATTTGTTTTGGAGCAAGAAACTGCCGCAGGAGAAACCAAAAAAACCAGCAAACCGGAAAGAGCAACACGGCAAAAGACTAAAGCTGTGAAGAAGACTGCCCACAGGAAAAGAACCACTGCATCTTCTAATCCGACCCCTGACGATGAGGTGGATAATCCGGACTTTGAGGTAGAGCTTGACTCACTTGGTTTATTTTTCATGCGTCTTATTGACGATGATATTTGTCAGGATGATGCCGAAGCCAGCCACACGGATGTTGCAGAGGTAATTATTCTCTCTTCCAATTCAGAAACTTTGCCTTCACAAAAAATCCGTCAGGCAAACCGGAAAGTTAAATTTTCTCATCCTCTTGCTTATTTGGATCCTAAACTTCTTATGAAGACCCAACAACACGAAGCTCGTCGCACCACCCGGCACAGCGGCCAGGTAGTTACCTCCGCCGGTTTACCAAACAGTCCGGTTCGGAAACGCCATTCAGAGGTCTCTAATTTGCTTGTCAGTGCTTGTCCTAAAGCGGGCTGCTTTCGTCAACCTCTTAATCCGTCTGACTCCGATTACCAGGTTACCTCCCACTCATCTTCTGGCGAGTCATCGGCTACTCAGCTCCCACCGCTCAAAACGGTGCTTGGGTAAGCTATACTTATTGTGATGTTTGCAGTACATCGCCTTAAAACCTATGCTGTATTTGATTTTGTTATTCTCCTCAGGGCCAAACCTAGGCCTAGCAAGAAGGCCCGCCTGGACAAAGCGGCCGAAGAAGATGTCATTCTTGAACCAGGCAAGACACCCAATCTTGAAGCAGCTATTCCTGAGGATATACCCAACGATCCACCGCAGCAGGACGATGATCTTATTGCTGAAGAGAGACCTACTGACGCCTCAGGTCCTGTCAATCAGCCCACAGGTTCCATCCGGATTGAAAGCTCCACCGGTCCAGCAAAACCTACTAACAAGCCAACAGCCCCAGTGCAAACCGGCGGTACCCAGGATGATGAGGTTGTCATTACTGGCACTGGCCATACTGAGCCAAGCCATCCTGTCGCTTTATCCAAACATTCTGCCAAGGAAGAATTTGCTGCCTTTGGTAAAGGCAAGTGGAACGCTGATCTGACGACTTATGCTGCTCTGAACGCCCAAGATATCCATTCCGGCTATCTGAACCGGTTGTATACCAGTCGCGACTATGAAGCCGGTCTGGTTAATATGATGAAAGAGAAATATGAGGTAACTTCCACATGCTCCTTCCTGCTTGTATGCTTCCATTCTTGCTGACTCTCCTAGCCCCCAAGGGCCGGTTTGTAATATTCTTCCAAACCGGGACTTACCAATATAAATCTTGATGCTTTGAAATTCGCTGATGTAGCCCCCAAGGGCCGGTTCAACTTAATGTAGTTAAACCGGTACTTTAAGTAATTGAAATTTCCGCATCAGAATATATACGAGCAAATAGCCATTAGCCCCCAAGTGCCAAGTTGAATACTTGTATTGATCTTGGGACTTTGTAAGCAATTGAAAGATGAAGATCGAATATGCATTAGCCCCCAAGTACTAAGTGCATAACTTGTTATGTGATTGGTACTTGAATCCTTATACCGATTTGTTGAAGCATATATCTGTATGCATGCAGGCGGAGCTGAAGACGAAAGAAAACCAAGTCACCGATCTCCAAGAAAACCTGAAAACCCAACAGGCTGAAACCTACAAAGCAAAAGAGGAATTGGCCAGTGCTTTAAGCGCCATGGAACAACTTAAGGAGAGCTTCAAGAAGAAGCGGGCGGATTGGGCCACTGAAAAGTCCGCTTTGATCAAACGAGCAGAGGATGACGAGGCTGCACTAAAACCAGTGGCGGATGAACTGACCAGCATAAAGCGGCACGTGCATGCCATGACTACTGCTATCTTTGGTAAGCCAGTTTGCCTTCTGAATTGGCTCTGCCTTCTGACAGAGTCCCCGGTTTATTAACCCTTCATGGTATTTCAGGGACACGCATTGGTCACTTGGGGTCAGATGTGCGGAAGAAACTAAAAGCCGCCTATACATTGGTTGAACAATTGTATACTGGTGCCCAGCGGATCATCTGTACCGCATCTCATAACAAACCGGTGCCCACTTTGATTCAAGATACTCTGATGAAACTGTCGGTGCTTCCTGCCCGGGTTGAAGAGCTGAAGAAATCTGCTGCTCGAACCAGTGCAATCAATGCCTTAATCCGGGCAAAAGCCTGGGTGCCGGATTTTGATCCTATTGAAGCGGCTCAGGGCTATCCCAGCTTGAAGGAAGACGGGTCAGAATTTGGTGAAGCGGATCTGCGAGCAATAAACCGGGAGGTACGTCCGCTAGCTTGTCAACTGGCTGAGGAAGCAGACTTGTCTCATTATCAAGCCCAATATGACAGTCAGAACAAGCGAATAGCTGCATCAATCCATGAATCGGAAAATCTGATCCCTCCAATCCGTAAGCATACTTACGCTCCCGATATTGACCCGTCATTGCTGATCCATGATGAAGCTGTTTTTCAAGCATTAATGGGAATCGACTGGACAAATGTGGATTTCCAGCCACTGGGTAGAGAAACGGAGGCTGAAGCGGCGCAGGATGACCCACAACCATCAGGCCAGGCTGGTGACCAAGCTTGAACCAGAAGCCGGTTTTAAAACTGCCTCTCCTTTGCGAAAAACAATTATATTATTATGGGCACCATGTTGCCTTGTAATAGGCTAGCTGATACCTTTGATGTTGATATGCCTTCGTGCATAATTTGTTCTTCCTGTGGTAATGAACTTTCCAAAACACTTTCTGAAATGAGAAATTCGTCAAGTGCCATCGCGGTTGTACCGTCAGGCGGAATATGATGTTTGTATATATGAAATCAAAACATCCAAAACAAAATTTTAAGTATATGATCAAATTTTTGAGATACATAATACCTGCCATCATTGAGTGTGAAGTTGGCTTGGCCAATCTTGAAGCGGAGTTTTGCAAACCCACACTGTTGGAGGAGATACCAGCTCCTGTATATATATATGACGCTGGTTTACCATGTAAACCGTGCCGGGTTATAATAAACACCGTGTTACTCCATAGGAGGATGTGAACAACAAGGATCAAACCGGGCAAATAGTCTCCGGATTGACGTGAACTGTGTTCCATCAATTGATTGGTTAAAAAACTTTGTCAGTTTAAAAAACGCAATAAAAAGCAAAAAAAACCCTTCAAAGAAAAGTGTGAAGCAAAAGCAATGATGAAACCATTTGCCAAAAAAGGTTTATTTAAGCTGATCAAATGGCGTTACCATGGCCAAACACGACCAAGCTCCCGTTAGGTGTAACTATGGTTCTAGTCAGCCAGGTCCCCAAATGAAACCATGGCATTTATGCCGACCAAATGGCATGGTCATGGTTCGGGTTTGACCAAGCCCCCAAGTGATTCTGTGGCCTTAGGCCGATCAAGAGGCATGACTGCTTCAGACATGACCAAGTCCCCAAGTGATCTGGTGGCTCTCGCCTATCAAGAGGCATGGTATTGGTTCGGACACGACCAATCCTCCAAGTGATATAACACGATGCTTTTAGCAAAGCGAACTCAAGGGGTAAACCGGAAGCCGCTTTAGAACAACTCCGTGTAACCACACAGGATGTAAAAGAACAGATACCCCGCTTTAGCTGAGGTTCCGGTTTATTATAGTTAATATATACATTGTTGTAATATGTACATAAGTAGAACCAATGGCTCAGGTATAATAAGGCCGAAGATGAGCTATGTTCCACGGCCTGTTGGTCTCCTCCTCTGATGTACGTGAGTCCTTATGTTCTCGAATATCGATCAGATAGTATGACCCGTTGTGCAGATTCTTGCTGACCACGAAAGGCCCCTCCCAAGGTGGGGATAATTTATGCATATCAGTCTGATCTTGGATTAGCCGAAGCACCAAATCTCCCTCCTGAAAGGTTCTGGTTCTGATCCGGCGACTGTGATAACGATGAAGATCCTGCTGGTAAATCGCCGATCGGGCAGCTGCGATGTCACGCTCTTCATCCAACCGGTCCAAAGCATCTTGCCGTGATGTCTCGTTGTCCGCTTCAATATAAGTCGTTACACGAGGTGAATCATGACGGATATCACTGGGGAGAACCGCCTCCGCTCCATAAACCATGAAGAACGGTGTGTATCATGTTGATCTGTTGGGTGTTGTATTGATGCTCCATAACACAGATGGTAATTCTTCTACCCAACAACCCGGCGTTCTCTGCAAAGGAACCATGAGCCGGGGCTTGATGCCTCTCAAGATCTCTTGATTAGCTCTTTCTGCTTGACCATTGGACTGTGGATGTGCCACTGATGAAACGTCGAGCCAGATGTGCTCCCGTTCGCAGAACTCCTTCATAGCACCTTTGGACAAATTGCTACCATTATCTGTGATAATACTGTGTGGAAAGCCAAACCGGAAAATCACCTTTTGATGAACTGAACCGTCGTGGCCGCATCACACTTGCTAACAGGTTCTGCCTCCACCCACTTTGTAAACTTGTCAACCGCCACCAAGAGGTGGGTCTTCTTATCTTTGGACCTTTTGAAAGGCCCAACCATATCCAGCCCCCAAGTCGCAAACGGCCAAGTAATTGGAATCATTCTCAATTCTTGAGCCGGTACATGAGCACGTCTTGAAAACCTTTGGCAACCATCACATCGTCTCACCAGATCCTCCGCATCAGCATGAGCAGTTAACCAATAGAAGCCATGGCGAAACGCTTTAGCCACCAGAGACTTTGAACCGACATGGTGACCAAAATCTCCTTCGTGGATCTCACGCAAAATTTCACGGCCTTCTTCAGGAGACACGCAGCGTTGAAAAGCTCCTGATACACTGCAATGATGCAACTCGCCGTTGATGATAGCCATGGACTTGGATCGCCGGATTATCTGCCGGGCCAGAATCTCATCCTCTGGCAACTCGCCCCGGTTCTTGTACGCCAGGTAAGGAAGCGTCCAATCCGGAATAACATGAAGAGTTGCCACCAATTGAGCCTCCGGATCAGGAATAGCCAAATCCTCTTCACCAGGGATCTTGACCGACGGGTTGTGCAGCACATCCAGAAAAACATTGGGCGGGACCGGTTTGCGCTGAGAGCCCAGCCGGCTTAAAGCGTCCGCCGCTTCATTTTTCCGCCGGTCCACATGGTCCACTTGATAGCCTCCGAAATAACCTGCAACAATATCCACCTCACGACGATATGCTACCATGAGTGAGTCCTTGGAGTCCCAAGTGCCAGACACCTGCTGAGCCACAAGGTCCGAGTCACCGAAGCACTTAACTCGACTTAGATTCATCTCCTTAGCCATCCGGAGACCATGGAGCAAGGCTTCATACTCAGCTGCATTGTTAGTACAAGGGAACATTAAGCGGAGAACATAACAAAACTTATCACCTCGTGGGGAAGTTAATATGACTCCAGCCCCCGAGCCTTCCAATTGCCTGGATCCGTCAAAATGGATGGTCCAATACGTATGATCCGGCTTTTCTTCAGGTGCTTGCATTTCCGTCCAATCATTGATGAAATCAACAAGTGCTTGAGACTTAACTGCTGTCCGAGGCACATACTTCAAACCGTACGGCCCCAGCTCTATAGCCCACTTTGCAATTCGGCCAGTTGCTTCCCGGTTCTGGATGATATCTCCCAAAGGAGCAGAACTGACCACTGTAATTGGATGCCCTTGGAAGTATTGTTTAAGCTTCCGGCTTGCCATAAAAACTCCATACACCAGCTTCTGCCAATGCGGATACCTTTGCTTGGACTCAATGAGCACCTCGCTGATATAATAGACCGGACGTTGAACCGGATACTCCTTACCTGCCTCCTTTCGCTCTACCACAATAGCCACGCTGACCGCCCGAGCATTAGCAGCAACATATAGCAGCAACGGCTCCTTATCAATGGGAGCGGCGAGCACAGGCGGATTGGCCAATTGCCGTTTTAAGTCCTCAAATGCTTCATCAGCAGCAGAACTCCAGACAAACTGATCCGTCTTCTTCAACATCTGATACAAAGGGATTGCCTTCTCACCGAGGCGACTGATAAACCGGCTTAATGCAGCAATCCGGCCTACCAGGCGCTGAACATCATTGATACACTTTGGTTTGGCGAGGGAGGTGATGGCTGTGATCTTCTCCGGATTAGCCTCAATTCCCCTATTGGACACCAAGAAGCCTAATAACTTGCCCGCCGGTACACCAAAGACACACTTGTCCGGATTAAGCATCATGTTGTATGTTCTCAGGTTATCAAAGGTTTCCTTCAAATCATCAATCAGAGTCTCCTTCTCCCTGGACTTAACCACGATATCATCCACGTAAGCATGTACATTACGGCCAATCTGCTTATGAAGACAATTTTGTACACACCGTTGGTAAGTTGCTTGGGCACTCTTGAGCCCGAAGGGCATAGACACATAGCAGAAGGCTCCAAAGGGAGTTATAAATGTCGTCTTCTCCTGGTCCTTAACCGCCATTTTGATCTGATGATAGCCAGAATGCGCATCCAAAAAACTTAAACGCTCACAGCCCGCCGTAGCATCAATAATTTGATCAATACGGGGAGGGCAAAAGGATCTGCTGGACAAGCCTTATTAAGATCTGTGTAATCCACACACATGCGCCAGGTGCCGTTTTTCTTGAGGACCAGCACCGGATTGGCAAGCCACTCAGGTGAAAAACTTCAACAATAAAGCCAGCTGCTAAGAGCCTGGCTACCTCTTCTCCAATTGCCTTGCGTCTTTCTTCATTAAATCGGCGGAGGAACTGTTTCACCGGTTTATATTTAGGATCCACATTAAGTGTGTGCTCAGCGAGTTGCCTCGGTACACCTGGCATGTCAGAGGGTTTCCATGCAAAAATGTCCCGATTCTCACGGATGAACTCGATGAGCGCGCTTTCCTATTTCGGATCCAAGATGGCACTGATGCTGAACTGCTTGGACGAATCACCAGGTACGAAGTCAACAAGCTTAGTTTCTGCTGCCGATTTGAACTTCAGGGCTGGATCATGCTCCGTAGTTGGCTTCTTCAACGGAGTCATGTCCCCCGGATCAACATTGTCTTTATAATACTTCAACTCCTCGGTGGCACAAACTGACTCTGCATAAGCCGCATCTCCTTCCTCGCATTCCAAAGCAATTTTGCGGCTTCCGTGAACCGTTATTGTCCCCTTGTGACCTGGCATCTTAAGCTGCAAATACACATAACAGGGCCGAGCCATAAACTTGGCGTAGGCCGGTCGCCCAAACAGGGCATGATATGGACTTTGGATTTTCACCACTTCAAACGTCAACGTCTCCGATCTGGAATCATGATCATCCCCAAAGGCCACTTCCAGAGCTATCTTACCAACGGGATATGCTGATCTGCCAGGCACTACACCATGGAATACTGTATTAGACGGTTTGAGATTCTTATCTGTTAGTCCCATACGACGGAAGGTCTCATAGTACAGGATGTTAATGCTGCTCCCTCCATCCATGAGCACCTTGGTGAACTTATAACCTCCCACCTGAGGCGCCACCACCAGAGCCAACTGATCCGGATTATCGACCTGGGGCGGGTGATCCTCTCTGCTCCATATGATTGGCTGTTCAGACCAAGATAACGGGGTATTGTTGGGGAACGTAGTAATTTCAAAATTTTCCTACGCACACGCAAGATCATGGTGATGCATAGCAACGAGAGGGGAGAGTATGATCTACGTACCCTTGTAGATCACAACGGAAGCGTTGACACAACGTAGAGGAAGTAGTCGTACGTCTTCTTCCCGATCCGACCGATCCAAGCACCGTTACTCCGGCACCTCCGAGTTCTTAGCACACGTACAGCTCGATGACGCTCCCCGGGCTCCGATCCATCAAAGCTTCGGGGATGAGTTCCGTCAGCACAACGGCGTGGTGATGATGATGATGTTCTACCGACGCAGGGCTTCGCCTACGCACTACAACGATATGACCGAGGTGGAATATGGTGGCAGGGGGCACCGCACACGGCTAAGGAACGATCACGAGGATCAACTTGTGTGTTCTAGGGTGCCCCTTGCCTCAGTATATAAAGGAGCCAGGGAGAGGGGGCGGCCGGCCAAGGTGGGCGCGCCAAGGGGGAGTCCTACTCCCACCGGGAGTAGGACTCCTAATTGGACAAGGAGAGAGGGGAAAGAGGTGGAAGAGAGGAAGGAAAGGGGGGGCACCGCCCCCTTCCCTTGTCCTATTCGGACTAGGAAGGGGAGGGGCGCGCGGCCACCTCTTGCCTCCTTCTCTCTTCTCCCTCAAGGCCCATGTAGGCCCAATAAACCCCCCCCCCGGGGGGGGGGGGGTTCCGGTAACCCCCCGGTACTCCGAAAAAATGCCGATTTCACCCGGAATGATTCCGATGTCCAAATATAGGCTTCCAATATATCAATCTTTACATCTCAACCATTTCGAGACTCCTCGTCATGTCCGTGATCACATCCAGGACTCCGAACAGACTTCGGTACATCAAAAATGCATAAACTCATAATAACTGTCATCGTAACTTTAAGCGTGCGGACCCTATGGTTCGAGAACAATGTAGACATGACCGAGACACATCTCCGGTCAATAACCAATAGTGGGACCTGGATGCCCATATTGGCTCCTACATATTCTACGAAGATCTTTATCGGTCAGACCGCATAACAACATACGTTGTTCCCTTTGTCATCGGTATGTTACTTGCCCGAGATTCGATCGTCGGTATCCAATACCTAGTTCAATCTCGTTACCGGCAAGTCTCTTTACTCATTCCGTAATACATCATCTCACAACTAACATATTAGTTGTAATGCTTGCAAGGCTTATGTGATGTGCATTACCGAGAGGGCCCAGAGATACCTCTCCGACAATCGGAGTGACAAATCCTAATCTCGAAATACGCCAACCCAACATCTACCTTTGGAGACACCTCTAGTACTCCTTTATAATCACCCAGTTACGTTGTGACGTTTGGTAGCACCCAAAGTGTTCCTCCGGTAAATGGGAGTTGCATAATCTCATAGTCATAGGAACATGTATAAGTCATGAAGAAAGCAATAGCAACATACTAAACGATCGGGTGCTAAGCTAATGGAATGGGTCATGTCAATCAGATCATTCAACTAATGATGTGATCCCATTAATCAAATAACAACTATTTTGTCTATGGTTAGGAAACATAACCATCTTTGATTAATGAGCTAGTCAAGTAAAGGCATACTAGTGACACTCTGTTTGTCTATGTATTCACACATGTATTATGTTTCCGGTTAATACAATTCTAGCATGAATAATAAACATTTATCATGATATAAGGAAATAAATAATAACTTTATTATTGCCTCTAGGGAATATTTCCTTCAGTCTCCCACTTGCACTAGAGTCAATAATCTAGATTACACAGTAATGATTCTAACACCCATGGAGCCTTGGTGCTGATCATGTTTTGCTCGTGGAAGAGGCTTAGTCAACGGGTCTGCAACATTCAGATCCGTATGTATCTTGCAAATCTCTATGTCTCCCACCTGGACTAGATCCCGGATGGAATTGAAGCGTCTCTTGATGTGCTTGGTTCTCTTGTGAAATCTGGATTCCTTTGCCAAGGCAATTGCACCAGTATTGTCACAAAAGATTTTCATTGGACCCGATGCACTAGGTATGACACCTAGATCGGATATGAACTCCTTCATCCAGACTCCTTCATTTGCTGCTTCCGAAGCAGCTATGTATTCCGCTTCACATGTAGATTCCGCTACGACGCTTTGTTTAGAACTGCACCAACTGACAGCTCCACCGTTTAATGTAAACACGTATCCGGTTTGCGATTTAGAATCGTCCGGATCAGTGTCAAAGCTTGCATCAACGTAACCTTTTACGATGAGCTCTTTGTCACCTCCATATATGAGAAACATATCCTTAGTCCTTTTCAGGTATTTCAGGATGTTCTTGACCGATGTCCAGTGATCCATTCCTGGATTACTTTGGTACCTCCCTGCTAAACTTATAGCAAGGCACACATCAGGTCTGGTACACAGCATTGCATACATGATAGAACCTATGGCTGAAGCATAGGGAACATCTTTCATTTTCTCTCTATCTTCTGCAGTGGTCGGGCTTTGAGTCTTACTCAATTTCACACCTTGTAACACAGGCAAGAACCCTTTCTTTGCTTGATCCATTTTGAACTTTTTCAAAACTTTGTCAAGGTATGTGCTTTGTGAAAGTCCAATTAGGCATCTTGATCTATCTCTATAGATCTTAATGCCTAATATATAAGCAGCTTCACCGAGGTCTTTCATTGAAAAACTCTTATTCAAGTATCCTTTTATGCTATCCAGAAATTCTATATCATTTCCAATCAGTAATATGTCATCTACATATAATATCAGAAATGCTACAGAGCTCCCACTCACTTTCTTGTAAATACAGGCTTCTCCAAAAGTCTGTATAAAACCAAATGCTTTGATCACACTATCAAAGTGTTTATTCCAACTCCGAGAGGCTTGCACCAGTCCATAAATGGATCGCTGGAGCTTGCATACTTTGTTAGCTCCCTTTGGATCGACAAAACCTTCTGGTTGCATCATATACAACTCTTCTTCCAGAATTCCATTCAGGAATGCAGTTTTGACATCCATCTGCCAAATTTCATAATTATAAAATGCGGCAATTGCTAACATGATTCGGACAGACTTAAGCATCGCTACGGGTGAGAAGGTCTCATTGTAGTCAATCCCTTGAACTTGTCGAAAACCTTTTGCGATAAGTCGAGCTTTATAGACAGTAATATTACCGTCAGCGTCAGTCTTCTTCTTGACGATCCATTTAGTCTCAATTGCTTGCCGATCATCGGGCAAGTCAACCAAAGTCCATACTTTGTTCTCATACATGGATCCCATCTCAGATTTCATGGCTTCAAGCCATTTTGTGGAATCTGGGCTCACCATCGCTTCTTCATAGTTCGTAGGTTCATCATGATCTAGTAGCATGGCTTCCAGAATAGGATTACCGTACCACTCTGGTGCGGATCTCACTCTGGTTGATCTACGAGGTTCAGTAGTATCTTGATCTAAAGTTTCATGATCATCATCATTAGCTTCCTCACTAACTGGTGTAGGTGTCACTGAAACAGTTTTCTGTGATGTACTACTTTCCAACAAGGGAGCAGGTACAGTTACCTCGTCAAGTTCTACTTTCCTCCCACTCACTTCTTTTGAGAGAAACTCCTTCTCTAGAAAGGATCCATTCTTAGCAACGAATGTCTTGCCTTCAGATCTGTGATAGAAGGTGTACCCAACAGTCTCCTTTGGGTATCCTATGAAGACACATTTCTCCGATTTGGGTTTGAGCTTATCAGGTTGAAGCTTTTTCACATAAGCATCGCAGCCCCAAACTTTAAGAAACGACAACTTTGGTTTCTTGCCAAACCATAGTTCATAAGGCGTCGTCTCAATGGATTTTGATGGTGCCCTATTTAACGTGAATGTGGCCGTCTCTAGAGCATAACCCCAAAACGATAGCGGTAAATCTGTAAGAGACATCATAGATCGGACCATATCTAATAAAGTACGATTACGACGTTCGGACACACCATTACGCTGTGGTGTTCCGGGTGGCGTGAGTTGCGAAACTATTCCACAATTTTTCAAATGTACACCAAACTCGTAACTCAAATATTCTCCTCCACGATCAGATCGTAGAAACTTTATTTTCTTGTTACGATGATTTTCAACTTCACTCTGAAATTCTTTGAACTTTTCAAATGTTTCAGACTTATGTTTCATTAAGTAGATATACCCATATCTGCTTAAATCATCTGTGAAGGTGAGAAAATAATGATATCCGCCATGAGCCTCAATATTCATCGGACCACATACATCTGTATGTATGATTTCCAACAAATTCGTTGCTCTCTCCATAGTACCGGAGAACGGTGTTTTAGTCATCTTGCCCATGAGGCACGGTTCGCAAGTACCAAGTGATTCATAATCAAGTGGTTCCAAAAGCCCATCAGTATGGAGTTTCTTCATGCGTTTTACACCGATATGACCTAAACGGCAGTGCCACAAATAAGTTGCACTATCATTATCAACTCTGCATCTTTTGGCTTCAACATTATGAATATGTGTATCACTACTATCGAGATTCATCAAAAATAGACCATTCTTCAAAGGTGCATGACCATAAAAGATATTACTCATATAAATAGAACAACCATTATTCTCTGATTTAAATGAATAACCGTCTCGCATCAAACAAGATCCAGATATAATGTTCATGCTCAACGCAGGCACCAAATAACAATTATTTAGGTCTAATACTAATCCCGAAGGTAGATGTAGAGGTAGCGTGCCGACTGCGATCACATCGACTTTGGAACCATTTCCCACGCGCATAGTCACCTCGTCCTTTGCCAGTGTTCGCTTAATATTAGCAACAGAACCAGTCTCTGTTTTGAGTTGCAAATATTAGCAACAGAACCAGTATCAAATACCCAGGTACTACTGCGAGCTCGAGTAAGGTACACATCAATAACATGTATATCACATATACCTTTGTTCACCTTGCCATCCTTCTTATCCGCCAAATACTTGGGGCAGTTCCGCTTCCAGTGACCAGTCTGCTTGCAGTAGAAGCACTAAGTTTCAGGCTTAGGTCCACACTTGGGTTTCTTCTCTTCAGCAGCAACTTGTTTGCCGTTCTTCTTTAAGTTCCCCTTCTTCTTCCCTTTTCCCTTTTTCTTGAAACTAGTGGTCTTGTTGACCATCAACACTTGATGCTCCTTTTTGATTTCTACCTCCGCAGCTTTCAGCATTGCGAAGAGCTCGAGAATAGTCTTATTCATCCCTTGCATATTATAGTTCATCACAAAGCTCTTGTAGCTTGGTGGTAGTGATTGGAGAATTCTGTCAATGACGCAATCATCTGGAAGATTAACTCCCAATTGAATCAAGTGATTATTATACCCAGACATTTTGAGTATATGCTCACTAACAGAACTGTTCTCCTCCATCTTGCAGCTGTAGAACTTATTGGAGACTTCATATCTCTCAATCCGGGCATTTGCTTGAAATATTAACTTCAACTCCTAGAACATCTCATATGCTCCATGACGTTCAAAACGTCATTGAAGTCCCGATTCTAAGCCGTAAAGCATGGCACACAGAACTATCGAGTAGTCATCAGCTTTGCTCTGCCAGACGTTCATAACATCTGGTGTTGCTCCAGCAGCAGGCCTGGCACCCAGCGGTGCTTCCAGGACGTAATTCTTCTGTGCAGCAATGAGGATAATCCTCAAGTTACGGACCCAGTCCGTGTAATTGCTACCATCATCTTTCAACTTTGCTTTCTCAAGGAACGCATTAAAATTCAACGGAACAACAGCATGAGCCATCTATCTACAATCAACATAAACAAGCAAGATACTATCAGGGACTAAGTTCATGATAAATTTAAGTTCAATTAATCATATTACTTAAGAACTTACACTTAGATAGACATCCCTCTAATCCTCTAAGTGATCACGTGATCCAAATCAACTAAACCATGTCCGATCATCACGTGAGATGGAGTAGTTTCATTGGTGAACATCGCTATGTTGATCATATCTACTATATGATTCACGCTCGACCTTTCGGTCTCCGTGTTCCGAGGCCATATCTGCATATGCTAGGCTTGTCAAGTATAACCCGAGTATTCTGCGTGTGCAAAACTGGCTTGCACCCGTTGTAGATGGACGTAGAGCTTATCACACCCGATCATCATGTGGTGTCTGGGCACGACGAACTTTGGCAACGGTGCATACTCAGGGAGAACACTTCTTGATAATTTAATGAGAGATCATCTTATAATGCTACCGTCAATCAAAGCAAGATAAGATGCATAAAAGATAAACATCACATGCAATCAATATAAGTGATATGATATGGCCATCATCATCTTGTGCCTGTGATCTCCATCTCCGAAGCACCGTCATGATCACCATCATCACCGGCACGACACCTTGATCTCCATCGTAGCATCGTTGTCGTCTCGCCAATCTTATGCTTCCACGACTATCGCTACCGCTTAGTGATAAAGTAAAGCATTACATCGCGATTGCATTGCATACAATAAAGCGACAACCATATGGCTCCTGCCAGTTGCCGATAACTCGGTTACAAAACATGATCATCTCATACAATAAAATTTAGCATCATGCCTTGACCATATCACATCACAACATGCCCTGCAAAAACAAGTTAGACGTCCTCTACTTTGTTGTTGCAAGTTTTACGTGGCTGCTACGGGCTTAAGCAAGAACCAATCTTACCTACGCATCAAAACCACAACGATAGTTTGTCAAGTTGGTGCTGCTTTAACCTTCGCAAGGACCGGGCGTAGCCACACTCGGTTCAACTAAAGTTGGAGAAACTGTCACCCGCAAGCCACCTATGTGCAAAGCACGTCGGGAGAACCGGTCTCGCGTAAGCGTACGCGTAATGTCGGTCCGGGCCGCGTCGTCCAACAATACCGCCGGACCAAAGTATGACATGCTGGTAAGCAGTATGACTTATATCGCCCACAACTCACTTGTGTTCTACTCGTGCATATAACATCAAACCATAAAACCTAGGCTCTGATGCCACTGTTGGGGAACGTAGTAATTTCAAAATTTTCCTACGCACACGCAAGATCATGGTGATGCATAGCAACGAGAGGGGAGAGTATGATCTACGTACCCTTGTAGATCGCAACGGAAGCGTTGACACAACGTAGAGGAAGTAGTCGTACGTCTTCTTCCCTATCCGACCGATCCAAGCACCGTTACTCCGGCACCTCCGAGTTCTTAGCACACGTACAGCTCGATGACGCTCCCCGGGCTCCGATCCAGCAAAGCTTCGGGGATGAGTTCCGTCAGCACAACGGCGTGGTGACGATGATGATGTTCTACCGACGCAGGGCTTTGCCTAAGCACTACAACAATATGACCGAGGTGGAATATGGTGGCAGGGGGCACCGCACACGGCTAAGGAACGATCACGAGGATCAACTTGTGTGTTCTAGGGTGCCCCTTGCCTCAGTATATAAAGGAGCCAGGGAGAGGGGGCGGCCGGCCAAGGTGGGCGCGCCAAGGGGGAGTCCTACTCCCACCGGGAGTAGGACTCCTAGTTGAACAAGGAGAGAGGGGAAAGAGGTGGAAGAGAGGAAGGAAAGGGGGGGCGCCGCCCCCCTTCCCTTGTCCTATTCGTACTAGGAAGGGGAGGGGGGCGCGGCCACCTCTTGCCTCCTTCTCTCTTCTCCCTCAAGGCCCATGTAGGCCCAATAAACCCCCGGGGGGTTCCGGTAACCCCCCGGTACTCCGGAAAAATGCCGATTTCACCCGGAACGATTCCGATGTCCAAATATAGGCTTCCAATATATCAATCTTTACGTCTCGACCATTTCGAGACTCCTCGTCATGTCCGTGATCACATCCGGGACTCTGAACAGACTTCGGTACATCAAAAATGCATAAACTCATAATAACTGTCATCGTAACTTTAAGCGTGCGGACCCTACGGTTCGAGAACAATGTAGACATGATCGAGACACATCTCCGGTCAATAAGCAATAGCGGGACCTGGATGCCCATATTGGCTCCTACATATTCTACGAAGATCTTTATCGGTCAGACCGCATAACAACATACGTTGTTCCCTTTGTCATCGGTATGTTACTTGCCCGAGATTCGATCGTCGGTATCCAATACCTAGTTCAATCTCGTTACCGGCAAGTCTCTTTACTCGTTCCGTAATACATCATCTCACAACTAACATATTAGTTGTAATGCTTGCAAGGCTTATGTGATGTGCATTACCGAGAGGGCCCAGAGATACCTCTCTGACAATCGGAGTGACAAATCCTAATCTCGAAATACGCCAACCCAACATCTACCTTTGGAGACACCTCTAGTACTCCTTTATAATCACCCAGTTACGTTGTGACGTTTGGTAGCACCCAAAGTGTTCCTCCGGTAAACGGGAGTTGCATAATCTCATAGTCATAGGAACATGTATAAGTCATGAAGAAAGCAATAGCAACATACTAAACGATCGGGTGCTAAGCTAATGGAATGGGTCATGTCAATCAGATCATTCAACTAATGATTTGATCCCATTAATCAAATAACAACTATTTTGTCTATGGTTAGGAAACATAACCATCTTTGATTAATGAGCTAGTCAAGTAGAGGCATACTAGTGACACTCTGTTTGTCTATGTATTCACACATGTATTATGTTTCCAGTTAATACAATTCTAGCATGAATAATAAACATTTATCATGATATAAGGAAATAAATAATATCTTTATTATTGCCTCTAGGGCATATTTCCTTCAGGTATGGCCGGTTCAACAGAGTTGACTGCCCGCCTCTGAACCTTCCGGTCTCGCTTGTCCAAGCTAGTGGTGAAGACATGGTACTGCCCACTACTCAACTGCTTTGGGTTGCTCTGGTAACCCGACTGTTGCTGCTGTTGGTTGTAACCACCCTGGTTGTTCTGACTATTTTGACCATTATGTCTGCCCGGATTACCATTGAATCCTGAACCGGAACTTCCTCCACCGTAACCCGGCCCGGATCCTGAGCCACCGCCAGATTCGTGATCATACCGGAAATTATTAGAATTCTTGAACTCCTGCATTATAAAGCAATCCTTCCAAAGGTGGTTTGCTGGCGCCACCTTCGTCCCATGTCTTGGACAGGGCTGGCTTAGCAGATAGTTCAGGCGGTTTGGGTTAGGGTTGGGTGCTCCATTACGATTTTTCGGTCTACCCTTGTGTCACTGGCCATCATCCTGTGCGTTGGTATTAGCCACAAAGTCCATGTTACCATCCGCTTTACGCTTGCCTCCACCACCATTGCCTGCCCAGTGATGATGCTGACCTTTGGAGCTGCTGTTCTTCTTCCCTTTCCCTGTCTTGTCATCATCAGATTCGGGATCCTTGGTACTATCAGAATCAACATATTTTACCAAAGAGGCCATGAGGGTCCCCATGTTAGTGCAATGACGCTTCATCCGTCCCAACTTCAGCTTCAGGGGCCCAAACCGGCAGTTGCCTTCTAGGGTTAATACTGCGGTGTCAGCGTTGATGCGGTCTGAGGAGTGCAACACTTGTGAAACCCGGCGCACCCAATGCGTCGTTGATTCTCCTTCCTCCTGGACGCATGCAGCTAAGTCCACTATCGACATAGGCTGTTTACATGTATCCTTGAAATTGCTGATAAACCGGGCTCGTAATTGGGCCCATGAACTGATAGAATTAGCCGACAAGCTTTTTAACCAAGTACGGGCCGTTCCTTCAAGCATCATGGTGAAGTATTTCGCACACGCCGCGTCATCCACATCAAGCATCTCCATGGCATCTCATAGCTCTCCACCCATGTCTCTGGAGGTTGGTCCGCCGTGTAATTTGGTACCTTGCGCGGGCCTTTGAAATCCTTGGGCAGGCGCACGTTGCGTAAAGCGGGGATAAGGCAAGGCACCCCCAAAGAACTAGAAGTAACACCAGGTTCGATCGAGATGGTTGGACGAACTGGTGTGAGCTGCCGAGCCTGATGCTGTGCGGCTAACTCGGCCTCCCTGCGCGCTCGGGCCCGGTTCACCACTTCCTAAGCGTCATCAGCACCACCCGTCGGGTTGTTGCCACGGGGTGCTCCACGTCGTTCATTAATCGACACTGCTGGTTCATCCATATGTCTGCTATAGCTCCGGCTTGGACGGGGGGTCGAGTGGATCCGGTCACGGCTGTACGAGTACGCTTCCTGTTGGGCCAAAGCTGTCCTCAGAAGTTCCTTGACCCGTCGCGTCTCTACTGCCTGCGGCGAGTCACCTTCAATTGGAATGGCCTTCAGCCGTGCAGTAGCGGCAACAAGATTGTCCATTGGGTTGGAGTAGTGACCCGGAGGTGTTAAAGCATCCTGAGGCATAACGATGTTTTGACGAGGCGGGTCCATCTGACGAGGCTGAACCGGTGCACCGGTCCCAGGGGCTTCTGCCCGGTTCCCCTCCAGCGGATTGCCAGCTCTTGGTCCTGGAGTGTTGAAAAGGTCTCTGGCCTTGAAAACCGGAGGTAAGCGGGATCGGTGCTTCCTCCTCATGACTTCATGCGACGCGCTCTGGTCCAACATAAGCTTGTAGGCCTGTGCGTCTAAAGCGGCCCGCTCTGCGGCCATCCTGGTGTCCTCAGCTGCCAGATCCGCCTTGGCCTGGGTGATCTGTTCCTTTACCTTTGCAATCTCCGCGTTGTGAGCGTCCTGATCCGGCGGATTGACCTCCGCCATAAGCACAACCAACGCATCAAATAGTTCTGATAGAACCTGAGGCGGCGGGCGCACAGGGCCTCCTGCCCCGGTAGCCGTTGCCGCAGCGGTCGAAGAATGAAGCGCTGCTTGTGTGCCAGTCATGAATATTCCAACCCGGTTGGGCAGATCAGAGGGGTCCGGAATACTATCGCCATCGGAACAGCCCCCAATCCGGCCGTCTTGTAGCTGATAAAGAGATTCGGTTTCTCCGGTCGATGACTCGTCGTCGGAACAAACGACGGCATCGCCGCGAGATTCCGATCCATCCTCATAACTTCCTCCATGGATGACTCCCACGAAGGCACGCTTCATGGCCGGTTTAACCCGGGCGGATCGCGCACGCTGAGCCGTCTCGACGAGGTCGGTGCAGATGTCCGGCTCAGGGCCCGGTTCACCGATCTTGCCAATGAAAACGTGAATGCTACCAAAGGGGATCCGGTACCCGTACTCAATTGAGCCGGCCTCGGGGCCCCAGCCTGCGTCGTCGATGTAGAGCTTGCCGCGATGACTCTTAGTCATCCGGCCTACAGCGTAGCCCTCGAGTCCTTCAAAGAGGCCCTCCAAGAACCGGAAACCATCGTGCGATAGCTGAAGGAAATATGCCCTAGAGGCAATAATAAAGTTATTATTTATTTCCTTATATCATGATAAAAGTTTATTATTCATGCTAGAATTGTAACCGGAAACATAATACATGTGTGAATACATAGACAAACAGAGTGTCACTAGTATGCCTCTACTTAACTAGCTCGTTAATCAAAGATGGTTATGTTTCCTAACCATGGACAAAGAGTTGTTATTTGATTAACGGGATCACATCATTAGTTGAATGATCTGATTGACATGACCCATTCCATTAGCTTAGCACCCGATCGTTTAGTATGTTGCTATTGCTTTCTTCATGACTTATACATGTTCCTATGACTATGAGATTATGCAACTCCCGTTTGCCAGAGGAACACTTTGTGTGCTACCAAACGTCACAACGTAACTGGGTGATTATAAAGGAGTACTAGAGGTGTCTCCAAAGGTACATGTTGGGTTGGCGTATTTCGAGATTAGGATTTGTCACTCCGATTGTCGGAGAGGTATCTCTGGGCCCTCTCGGTAATGCACATCACTTAAGCCTTGCAAGCATTGCAACTAATGAGTTAGTTGCGGGATGATGTATTACAGAACGAGTAAAGAGACTTGCCGGTAACGAGATTGAACTAGGTATAGGATACCGACGATCGAATCTCGGGCAAGTAACATACCGATGACAAAGGGAACAACGTATGTTGTTATGCGGTCTGACCGATAAAAGATCTTCGTAGAATATGTAGGAGCCAATATGAGCATCCAGGTTCCGCTATTGGTTATTGACCAGAGACGTGTCTCGGTCATGTCTACATTGTTCTCGAACCCGTAGGGTCCGCACGCTTAAGGTTATGATGACAGTTATATTATGAGTTTATGCATTTTGATGTACCGAAGGTTGTTCGGAGTCCCGGATGTGATCACGGACATGACAAGGAGTCTCGAAATGATCGAGACATAAAGATTGATATATTGGAAGCCTATGTTTGGATATCAGAAGTGTTCCGAGTGAAATCGGGATTTTACCAGAGTACCGGGAGGTTACCGGAACCCCCCGGGAGGTATATGGGCCTTAGTGGGCCTTAGTGGAAGAGAGGAGAGGTGGCCATAGATGGGCCGCACGCCCCTCCCCCCTTGGTCCGAATAGGACAAGGAGAGGGGGCCGGCCCCCCTTCCTCCTCTCTCTCCTCTTTTCCCCCCTCCGCGAATCCTTTTCCAATTAGGAAAGGGGGGAGTCCTACTCCCAGAAGGAGTAGGACTCCTCCTGGCGCGCCTATCCTGGCCGGCCGGCCCCCCTCCCTTGAGCCTTTATATACGGAGGCAGGGGCACCCCCTAGAGACACAAGTTGATCCACGTGATCATATTCTTAGCCGTGTGCGGTGCCCCCTTCCACCATAGTCCTCGATAATATTGTAGCGGTGCTTGGGCGAAGCCCCGCGACAGTAGTACATCAAGATCGTCACCACGCCGTCGTGCTGACGGAACTCTTCCCCGACACTTTGCTGGATCAGAGTCCGGGGATCGTCATCGAGCTGAACGTGTGCTAGAACTCGGAGGTGCCGTAGTTTCGGTGCTTGATCGGTCGGGCCGTGGAGACGTACGACTACATCAACCCAAGTTAACGCTTCCGTTGTCGATCTACAAGGGTACGTAGATCACACTCTCCCCCCTCGTTGCTATGCATTACCATGATCTTGCGTGCGCGTAGGAAATTTTTTCGAAATTACTACGTTCCCCAACAGTGGCATCCAAGCCTAGGTTTTATATGTTGATGTTATATGCACGAGTAGAACACAAGTGAGTTGTGGGCGATATAAGTC
This sequence comes from Triticum urartu, assembly GCF_056163025.1. Lineage (NCBI taxonomy): Eukaryota > Viridiplantae > Streptophyta > Magnoliopsida > Poales > Poaceae > Triticum > Triticum urartu. Next base: position 583,583,741 of record NC_141875.1, on the reverse strand, counting down.
ATACTGCTTACCAGCATGTCATACTTTGGTCCGGCGGTATTGTTGGACGACGCGGCCCGGACCGACATTACGCGTACGCTTACGCGAGACCGGTTCTCCCGACGTGCTTTGCACATAGGTGGCTTGCGGGTGACAGTTTCTCCAACTTTAGTTGAACCGAGTGTGGCTACGCCCGGTCCTTGCGAAGGTTAAAGCAGCACCAACTTGACAAACTATCGTTGTGGTTTTGATGCGTAGGTAAGATTGGTTCTTGCTTAAGCCCGTAGCAGCCACGTAAAACTTGCAACAACAAAGCAGAGGACGTCTAACTTGTTTTTGCAGGGCATGTTGTGATGTGATATGGTCAAGGCATGATGCTAAATTTTATTGTATGAGATGATCATGTTTTGTAACCGAGTTATTGGCAACTGGCAGGAGCCATATGGTTGTCGCTTTATTGTATGCAATGCAATCGCGATGTAATGCTTTACTTTATCACTAAGCGGTAGCGATAGTCGTGGAAGCATAAGATTGGCGAGACGACAACGATGCTACGATGGAGATCAAGGTGTCGCGCCGGTGACGATGGTGATCATGACGGTGCTTCGGAGATGGAGATCACAGGCACAAGATGATGATGGCCATATCACATCACTTATATTGATTACATGTGATGTTTATCTTTTATGCATCTTATCTTGCTTTGATTGACGGTAGCATTATAAGATGATCTCTCACTAAATTATCAAGGAGTGTTCTCCCTGAGTATGCACCGTTGCGAAAGTTCTTCGTGCTGAGACACCACGTGATGATCGGGTGTGCTAGGCTCTACGTTCAAATACAACGGGTGCAAAACAGTTGCACACGCGGAATACTCAGGTTATACTTGACGAGCCAAGCATATACAGATATGGCCTCGGAACACGGAGACCGAAAGGTCGAGCGTGAATCATATAGTAGATATGATCAACATAGTGATATTCACCAATGAAACTACTCCATCTCACGTGATGATCGGACATGGTTTAGTTGATTTGGATCACATAATCACTTAGAGGATTAGAGGGATGTCTATCTAAGTGGGAGCTCTTTAAGTAATATGATTAATTGAACCTAAATTTATCATGAACTTAGTACCTGATAGTATCTTGCTTGTTTATGTATGATTGTAGATAAATGGCCCGTGCTGTTGTTCCGTTGAATTTTAATGCGTTCCTTGAGAAAGCAAAGTTGAAAGATGATGGTAGCAATTACACGGACTGGGTCCGTAACTTGAGGATTATCCTCATTGCTGCATAGAAGAATTACGTCCTGGAAGCAATGCTGGGTGCCAGGCCTGCTGCTGGAGCAACACCAGATGTTGTGAACGTCTGGCAGAGCAAAGCTGATGACTACTCGATAGTTCTGTGTGCCATGCTTTACGGCTTAGAACTGGGACTTCAACGACGTTTTGAACGTCATGGAGCATATGAGATGTTCTAGGAGTTGAAGTTAATATTTCAAGCAAATGCCCGGATTGAGAGATATGAAGTCTCCAATAAGTTCTATAGCTGCAAGATGGAGGAGAACAGTTCTGTCAGTGAGCATATACTCAAAATGTCTGGGTATAATAATCACTTGATTCAGATGGGAGTTAATCTTCCAGATGATTGCGTCATTGACATAATTCTCCAATCACTGCCACCAAGCTACAAGAGCTTCATGATGAACTATAATATGCAAGGGATGAATAAGACTATTCCTGAGCTCTTCGCAATGCTGAAAGCTGCGGAGGTAGAAATCAAGAAGGAGCATCAAGTGTTGATGGTCAACAAGACCACTAGTTTCAAGAAAAAGGGCAAAGGCAAGAAGAAGGGGAACTTCAAGAAGAACAGCAAGCAAGTTGCTGCTCAAGAGAAGAAACCCAATTCTGGACCTAAGCCTGAAACTGAGTGCTTCTACTTCAAGCAGACTAGTCACTGGAAGCGGAACTGCCCCAAATATTTGGCGGATAAGAAGGATGGCAAGGTGAACAAAGGTATATGTGATATACATGTTATTGATGTGTACCTTACTAATGCTCGCAGTTGCACCTGGGTATTTGATACTAGTTCTGTTGCTAATATTTGCAACTCGAAACAGGGACTACGAATTAAGCGAAGATTGTCTAAGGACGAGGTGACGATGCACGTGGGAAATGGTTCCAAAGTCGATGTGATCGCAGTCGGCATGCTACCTCTACATCTACCTTCGAGATTAATATTAGACCTAAATAATTGTTATTTGGTGCCAGCGTTAAGCATGAACATTATATCTGGATCTTGTTTGATGCGAGACGGTTATTCATTTAAATCAGAGAATAATGGTTGTTCTATTTATATGAGTAATATCTTTTATGGTCATGCACCCTTGAAGAGTGGTCTATTCTTATTGAATCTCAATAGTAGTAACACACATATTCATAATGTTGAAGCCAAAAGATGCAGAGTTGATAATGATAGTGCAACTTATTTGTGGCACTGCCGTTTAGGTCATATCGGTGTAAAGCGCATGAAGAAACTCCATACTGATGGACTTTTGGAACCACTTGATTATGAATCACTTGGTACTTGTGAACCGTGCCTCATGGGCAAGATGACTAAAACGCCGTTCTCCAGTACTATGGAGAGAGCAACAGATTTGTTGGAAATCATACATACAGATGTATGTGGTCTGATGAATATTGAGGCTCGTGGCGGATATCGTTATTTTCTCACCTTCACAGATGACTTAAGCAGATATGGGTATATCTACTTAATGAAACATAAGTCTGAAACATTTGAAAAGTTCAAAGAATTTCAGAGTGAAGTTGAAAATCATCGTAACAAGAAAATAAAGTTTCTACGATCTGATCGTGGAGGAGAATATTTGAGTTACGAGTTTGGTGAACATTTGAAACAATGCGGAGTGGTTTCGCAGCTCACGCCACCCGGAACACCACAGCATAATGGTGTGTCTGAACATCGTAATCGTACTTTACTAGATATGGTACGATCTATGATGTTTCTTACTGATTTACCGCTATCGTTTTGGGGTTATGCTTTGGAGACGGCCGCATTCACGTTAAATAGGGCACCATCAAAATCCGTTGAGACGACGCCTTATGAACTATGGTTTGGCAAGAAACCAAAGTTGTCATTTCTGAAAGTTTGGGGCTGCGATGCTTATGTGAAAAAGCTTCAACCTGATAAGCTCGAACCCAAATCAGAGAAATGTGTCTTCATAGGATATCCAAAGGAGACTATTGGATATACCTTCTATCACAGATCCGAAGGCAAGAGTTTTGTTGCTAAGTTCGGAAACTTTCTAGAGAAGGAGTTTCTCTCGAAAGAAGTGAGTGGGAGGAAAGTAGAACTTGGCGAGGTAACTATACCTGCTCCTTTATTGGAAGGTAGTGCATCACAGAAAACTGTTTCTGTGACACCTACACCAATTAGTGAGGAAGCTAATGATAATGATCATGAATCTTCGGAACAAGATACTACTGAACCTCGTAGATCAACCAGAGTGAGATCCGCGCCAGAGTGGTATGGTAATCCAGTTCTGGAAGTCATGCTACTAGATCATGATGAACCTACGAACTATGAAGAAGCGATGGTGAGCCCAGATTCCGCAAAATGGCTTGAAGCCATGAAATCTGAGATGGGATCCATGTATGAGAACAAAGTGTGGACTTTGGTTGACTTGCCCAATGATCGGCAAGCAATTGAGAATAAATGGATCTTCAAAAAGAAGACTGACGCCGACGGTAATATTACTGTCTACAAAGCTCGACTTGTCGCAAAAGGGTTTCGGCAAGTTCAAGGGGTTGACTACGATGAGACCTTCTCACCCGTAGCGATGCTTAAGTCTGTCCGAATCAAGTTAGCAATTGCCGCATTTTATGATTATGAAATTTGGCAGATGGATGTCAAAACTGCATTCCTGAATGGATTTCTGGAAGAAGAGTTGTATATGATGCAACCGGAAGGTTTTGTCGATCCAAAGGGAGCTAACAAAGTGTGCAAGCTCCAGCGATCCATTTATGGACTGGTGCAAGCCTCTCGGAGTTGGAATAAACACTTTGATAGTGTGATCAAAGCATTTGGTTTTATATAGACTTTTGGAGAAGCCTGTATTTACAAGAAAGTGAGTGGGAGCTCTGTAGCATTTCTGATATTATATGTGGACGACGTATTACTGATTGGAAATGATATAGAATTTCTAGATAGCATAAAGGGATACTTGAATAAGAGTTTTTCAATGAAAGACCTCGGTGAAGCTGCTTACATATTAGGCATAAAGATCTATAGAGATAGATCAAGACGTTTAATTGGACTTTCACAAAGCACATACCTTAACAAGATTTTGAAGAAGTTCAAAATGGACCAAGCAAAGAAAGGGTTGTTGCCTGTGTTACAAGGTGTGAAGTTGAGTAAGACTCAATGCCCGACCACTGCAGCAGATAGAGAGAAAATGAAAGATGTTCCCTATGCTTCAGCCATAGGCTCTATCATGTATGCAATGCTGTGTACCAGACCTGATGTGTGCCTTGCTATAAGTCTAGTAGGGAGGTACCAAAGTAATCCAGGAGTGGATCACTGGACAGCGGTCAAGAACATCCTGAAGTACCTGAAAAGGACTAAGGATATGTTTCTCGTATATGGAGGTGACAAAGAGCTCATCGTAAACGGTTACGTTGATGCAAGCTTTGACACTGATCCGGACGATTCCAAATCGCAAACCGGATACGTGTTTACATTAAACAGTGGAGCTGTCAGTTGGTGCAGTTCTAAACAAAGCGTCGTGGCGGGATCTATGTGTGAAGCGGAATACATAGCTGCTTCAGAAGCAGCAAATGAAGGAGTCTGGATGAAGGAGTTCATATCCGATCTAGGTGTCATACCTAGTGCATCGGGTCCAATGAAAATCTTTTGTGACAATACTGGTGCAATTGCCTTGGCGAAGGAATCCAGATTTCACAAGAGAACCAAGCACATCAAGAGACGCTTCAATTCCATCCGGGATCTAGTCCAGGTGGGATACATAGAGATTTGCAAGATACATACGGATCTGAATGTTGCAGACCCGTTGACTAAGCCTCTTCCACGAGCAAAACATGATCAGCACCAAGGCTCCATGGGTGTTAGAATCATTACTGTGTAATCTAGATTATTGACTCTAGTGAAAGTGGGAGACTGAAGGAAATATGCCCTAGAGGCAATAATAAAGTTATTATTTATTTCCTTATATCATGATAAAAGTTTATTATTCATGCTAGAATTGTATTAACCGGAAACATAATACATGTGTGAATACATAGACAAACAGAGTGTCACTAGTATGCCTCTACTTGACTAGCTCGTTAATCAAAGATGGTTATGTTTCCTAACCATGGACAAAGAGTTGTTATTTGATTAACGGGATCACATCATTAGTTGAATGATCTGATTGACATGACCCATTCCATTAGCTTAGCACCCGATCGTTTAGTATGTTGTTATTGCTTTCTTCATGACTTATACATGTTCCTATGACTATGAGATTATGCAACTCCCGTTTACCAAAGGAACACTTTGTGTGGTATCAAACGTCACAACGTAACTGGGTGATTATAAAGGAGCTCTACAGGTGTCTCCAAAGGTACATGTTGGGTTGGCGTATTTCGAGATTAGGATTTTTCACTCCGATTGTCGGAGAGGTATCTCTGGGCCCTCTCGGTAATGCACGTCACTTAAGCCTTGCAAGCATTGCGACTAATTAGTTAGTTGCGGGATGATGTATTACAGAACGAGTAAAGAGACTTGCCGGTAATGAGATTGAACTAGGTATAGGATACCGATGATCGAATCTCGGGCAAGTAACATACCGATGACAAAGGGAACAACGTATGTTGTTATGCGGTCTGACCGATAAAAGATCTTCGTAGAATATGTAGGAGCCAATATGAGCATCTAGGTTCCGCTATTGGTTATTGATCGGAGACGTGTCTCGGTCATGTCTACATTGTTCTCGAACCCGTAGGGTCCGCAGGCTTAAGGTTACGATGACAGTTATATTATGAGTTTATGCATTTTGATGTACCGAAGGTTGTTCGGAGTCCCGGATGTGATCACGGACATGACGAGGAGTCTCGAAATGGTCGAGACATAAAGATTGATATATTGGAAGCCTATATTTGGATATCGGAAGTGTTCCGGGTGAAATCGGGATTTTACCGGAGTACCGGGAGGTTACCGGAACCCCCCGGGAGCTATATGGGCCTTAATGGGCCTTAGTGGAAGAAGAGGAGAGGCAGCCAGGGCTGGGCCGCGTGCCCCTCCCCCCTAGTTCGAATAGGACAAGGAGAGAGGGGGCCGGCGCCCCCCTCCTTCTCTCTCTCTCTTTTCCCCCTCCTTGAATCCTATTCCAATTAGGAAAGGGGGGGAGTCCTACTCCCAGAAGGAGTAGGACTCCTCCTGGCACGCCACACCTGGCCGGCCAGCCCCCCTCCCTTGAACCTTTATATACGGAGGCAGGGGCACCCCCTAGAGACACAAGTTGATCCACGTGATCATATTCTTAGCCGTGTGCGGTGCCCCCTTCCACCATAGTCCTCGATAATATTGTAGCGGTGCTTAGGCGAAGCCCTGTGACGGTAGTACATCAAGATCGTCACCACGCCGTCGTGCCGACGGAACTCTTCCCGACACTTTGCTGGATCGGAGTCCGGGGATCATCATCGAGCTGAACGTGTGCCAGAACTCGGAGGTGCAGTAGTTTCGGTGCTTGATCGGTCGGGCCGTGGAGACGTATGACTACATCAACCAAAGTTAACACGTCCGTTGTCGATCTATAAGGGTACGTAGATCACACTCCCCCCCCCCTCGTTGCTATGCATCACCATGATCTTGCGTGCGCGTAGGAATTTTTTTCGAAATTACTACGTTCCCCATGAATAGCCCCATGGTGGGCGCCAACTATCGTGGTTTTGTCACGGCAGATGTCCTAGAGAAAGGACTTAGTCGTGGAGCCATCGCGACAGGTTAGCTTGAAGGGGTTAAAGCAGACTCAAGGACGCAAGAGAGTTTATACTAGTTCGGCCCCTTCGATGAAGGTAAAAGCCTATGTCTAGTTGTGATGGAATTGATGGGGTTTCGATGACTAGGGAGCAAACAAGCTTCGCCTATGTCTCGAGTTGTTGTCTGTTGTCCTTGAACCGCCGCCGGGTCGTCCCCTTATATACACGGGCGACTCCCGTTGGTTCACAGAGTCCCAACACCGGTCGATATTCGTACCCGGGTTGGTCTCTCCTTATTCCTAACTTACAATACAAGTTTATGTACAAATTCCGGTTTACAGCTACCAGTCTTGAACCGGCTACGGGCCTTAGGCCCTCATCTGCCTTCTTGGGCTTTATCACTTCTGGAACTGCTGATGAAGCTGACCCGGCCCAGATAGGCTGGTTTACGCCCAGCAGTAATATCCCCAACAGAACACAAAGCAAAGCTCAAAACTAGATCATACTAAAAACTTTTATTCTACTAGATCAAGATATAACCAAAAGGATCGAACTAAGAAAAACGATAAAGGTAAAGATGTGATGGTGATACGATACCGGGAAACCTCCCCTAATCTTGGCGCAAGCTAAGGGGAGTGCCCATACCCATGTACTCAATTTTCCTTCTTCGGAGGTGGTGGTGTAATGTTCTTGGTGATAATGCCCTTTAGAATGCGATTTTCCTCTTGAAGCTTTTGATTTTGCTACTTGAGGTCCATATTTTCCTTGCGGAGTTTGCCTGTAACGGTTAGAGCGCCATCCACCCATGGATGCATCTTGGCTGCGGGAGAAAAGCAACACTCTTTTTCATGTTATTATAAGAGATGAACTTAGCACTGGGAGGTACGAACGAATCTAGTATTGCCGCACTTTGGAGTTCCTCAAGCATGGCTCTAGGTTGACGGCGAGAGGTGACTTCTTGATCCTCCTCCACGTCATCCACTCTTTTTAGGTTGGCTTCCATCTCTTCCTCTGTTGACCACGCAAAGGGTTCGGCTTCATTGTATGCTCTTGGGTCCTGTGCTGGGTGAGAGACATGACTCTCCCCGACCGACTCTTGCGAAGACATCTTGCTCTAAAACTGTTGCAGAAATAGCTCGAAACAAGAATAGAGGATAGTGGTACGGTGGTCAAAATCTTTGGGAGATTATATAATGAATTTTTACCGACCAAAAGAAGTGTTCTGCAAGAAAACGGAGTCCGGAGGGCACACGAGGTGGCCACAAGCCTGGGAGGCGCGCTGAGGGGGGTAGGGTGTGCCCCCAAGGCTTGTCACCTCCTCGTGCACTTTTCAGACTACTTTTTATTTTCCTAATTTTTTAAATATTGCAAAATGGAGTAAAATTTCTATTGGAAAGCTTTTGGAGTCGGTTTACTTACCGTATCACATACCTATTCCTTTTCTGGAGTCTGGAACGCTCTGGTAAGTTTCCCTTATGTACTCCTCCGGTGTTATGGTATTAATTATATTGGTTTCAACATTTATGGGATTACCTGAGATATAATGTTTGATTCTTTGCCTGTTTACCACCTTCGGGTTATTGCCTTCGGCGTTGTTGATCTTGATGGCACCGGAACGATAAACTTCCTCGACAATGTAAGGCCCTTCCCACTTAGAGAGAAGTTTTCCTGCGAAAAATCTTAAGGGATAATTGTATAGCAAGACATGGTCACCTACATTGAATTCACGCTTTTGTATCCTTTTGTCATGTTATCTTTTAAATTTTTCTTTAAACAAAACTTGGCATTTTCATAGGCTTGGGTTCTCCATTCATCAAGTGAGCTAATGTCAAACAACCTCTTCTCATCGGCAAGTTTGAAATCATAGTTGAGCTCTTTAATTGCGCCCAATAAGCTTTATGTTCTAGTTCAAGAGGTAGGTGACATGCTTTTCCATAAACCATTTTATATGGAGACATACCCATAGGGTTTTTATAAGAAGTTCTATAATCCCATAATGCATCATCAAGTTTCTTAGGCCAATTCTTTCTAGATCTATTAACAGTCTTTTGCAAGATCAATTTTATTTCTCTATTATTTAATTCTACTTGACCACTAGACTGAGGGTGATAAGGTGATGCAATTCTATGGTTGACATCATACTTAGCAAGCAATTTACGGAAAGCACCATGAATAAAGTGTGAACCACCATCGGTCATTAAATATCTAGGGACTCCAAACCTCGAAAAAAATAACTTCTTTAAGCATTTTAATAGAAGTGTTATGATTAGCACTACTAGTTGGAATAGCTTCTACCCACTTAGTAACATAATCAACAACAACCAAAATATGTGTATACCCATTAGAGGATGGAGAAGGTCCCATATAATCGAAATCCCAAACATCAAATGGTTCAATAACAACTGAATAATTCATAGGCATTTCCTGACGTCTACTAATAGTACCAATTCTTTGACATTCATCGCAAGATAATACAAACTTACGAGCATCTTTGAAAAGAGTAGGCCAACAAAAACCAGATTGTAATACCTTGTGTGCAGTTCTGTCTCCAGCATGGTGTCCTCCATAAGCTTCAAAGTGACACTTGTGTAGGATTTGTTCTTGTTCATGCTCAGGTACACAACATCTAACAACACCATCTACTCCTTTATAGAGGTGTGGGTCATCCCAAAAGTAATGTCTTAAATCATAGAAAACCTTTTTCTTTTGCTGCTATGTGAACCTAGGTGGTATAAATTTAGCAACAATGTAATTGGCATTATCAACATACCATGGAGTACTACGAGAAGCATTTATGACAGCTAGTTGTTCATCAGGAAAGCTATCATCAATAGGTAGTGGGTCATCAAGAATGTTTTCTAACCTAGAAAAGTTGTCTGCTATGGGGTTCTCAGCTCGCTTTCTATCAATAATATGCAAATCAAATTCTTGTAGCAAATAAGTCTAGGTTTAGCATCTTTCTTTTCCATTAAATATTTAATAGCAGCATGATCAGTGTGAATAGTTACTTTGGAATCAACAATATAAGATCTGAACTTATCACAAGCAAACACAACTGCTAAAAATTCTTTTTCAGTAGTAGCATAATTTCTTTGAGCACTGTCTAGAGTTTTACTAGCATAATGAATACCATTCAATCAACTCTTTGTCCTAGAATAGCACCAACAACATTATCAGTAGCATCACACATAATTTCAAAGGGTAGGTTCCAATCAGGTGGTTGAACAATAGGTGCAGAAATTAAGGCTTTCTTAAGTATTTAAAAGGCTTCTACACAATCATCATAAAAAATGAATGGGCATCTTTTTGCAGGAGATTGGTAAGAGGCCTAGAAATTTTAGAGATTTTTTAATAAATCTCCTATAGAAACCAACATGACCAAGGAAACTTCTTATACCTTTGATATCTTTAAGACACATCATTTTTTCAATAGCATCAACTTTAGCTTTATCCACTTCAAAACCTCTTTCGGAGATTTTATGCCCCAAGAGAATACCTTCATTAACCATAAAGTGACACTTCTCCCAATTCAAGACAAGATTAGTTTCTTCACATCTTTACAAGACTGGATCAAGGTTGCTTAAGCAATCATCAAAAGAAGTTCCATAAACGGAGAAATCATCCATGAAAAACTCAACAATCTTTTCACAAAAATCAGAGAATATAGTAGTCATACATCTTTGAAAGGTAGCAGGTGCATTGCATAAACCAAAAGGCATACGTCTATAAGCAAAAGTACCAAAAGGGCATGTAAAAGTAATTTTTTTCTAGATCCTCTTGTGACACAGATATTTGAGAAAAACCAGAATAACCATCTAGAAAGCAAAAGTGTGGATGTTTGGATAGTCTTTCTAGAATTTTATCAATAAAAGGTAGAGGATAATGATCTTTCCTAGTTGCTTTATTTAATTTTCTAAAATCAATTACCATTCTATAGCCTGTAACAATTCTTTATGGAATGAATTCATCCTTATCACTGGGTACAATAGTAATACCTCCCTTCTTAGGGACACAATGAATAGGGCTTACCCATCTACTATCAGCAATAGGATAGATTATACCTACTTCCAGAAGCTTTAGTATTTTATTTCTTACCACTTATTTCATCTTAGGATTCAACCGTCACTGGTGATCAACAACTGGTTTAGCATCAGGTTCCGTATTAATTTTGTGCTGGCATAGAGTGGGACTAATGTCCTTAAGATCATCAAGAGTATATCCAATAGCGGCACGATGCTTCCTTAGAGTTTTCAATAATTTCTTTTCTTCATGCTCTGAAAGGTTAGCACTAATAATAACAGGGTATATCTTATTTTCATCAAGATAAGCATATTTCAAAGTATCAGGCAATTGTTTAAGATCGAACACGGGATCACTCTTGGGTGGTAGAGGATCTCCAAGAGTTTCAACAGGTAAATTGTGTTTCAAGACATGCATTTGTTTAAAGAATATTTCATCTATTTCATTCCTTTCATTCATAAACATATCATTTTCATGGTCTAGCAAATATTGTTTTAAAGGATCAGTAGGAGGTACGACAATAGAAGCAAGACCAATAATTTCATCTTTACTAGGAAATTCTTTATCACGAGGTTTTCTATGAAATTTGGAGAAATTAAACTCGTGAGACACATCCCCGAAACTTACTCTAATAGTTTCTTTCTCACAATCTATCTTAGCATTGACAGTGTTCATGAAAGGTCTACCAAATATAATGGGACAAAAATCATCTTGTGGGGAACCAAGAACAAAAAAATTAGTTGGATATTTTATTTTCCCACACAAGACGTCAACATCTCTAACAATCCCAATCGGTGAGATAGTATCTCTATTAGCAAGCTTAATAGTAGCATCAATATCTTCTATTTCAGTAGGTGCAATATCATTCATAATTTCTTGGTATAAAGTGAAGGGAATTGCACCCACAGTAGAACCCAAATCACATAAGGCATGATAACAATGATCTCCTATCTTAACAGAAACAAGAGGCATGCCAACAATAGGTCTATGTTTATCTTTATCATCAGGCTTAGCAATTCTAGCAGCTTCATCACAGAAATAAATAACATGCCCATCAATATTATCGACCAAGAGATCTTTAATCATAGCAATGCTAGGTTCAACTTTAATTTGTTCAGGAGGTGTAGGTGTTCTAGTATAACTCTTATGGACCACAACTGAAGCTTTAGCATGTTCCTTTACTCCAACAGGAAAAGGTGGTTTCTCAATATAAGCAGTAGGAACAACTGGATCAACATTATAAGTGATGGTTTCTTCTTCAGCTTTAATAGGTTCTACTACTTTTACTTCAATGCGAGGATGATATTTAGACCACTTCTCCTAGGGAGATCAACATGATTAGCAAAAGATTCACAGAAAGAAGCTACTATCTCAGACTCAAGTCCATATTTAGTGCTAAATTCACGAAAAGCATCGGTATCCATAAAAGATTTAACACAATCATACTTGAGGTTTATACCTGACTCCTTACCTTCATCAAGCTCCCAATCTTCGGAGTTGTGTTTAATTCTTTCCTATAAATCCCATTTGAATTAAATAGTCTTCTTCATAAAAGAACTAGTACAAGAAGTATCGAGCATGGATTGATCATTATGAGAAAGCTGAGCATAAAAATTCTGAATAATAATTTCTCTCGAGAGCTCATGATTGGGGCATGAATATAACATTGACTTAAGCCTCCCCCAAGCTTGAGCGATACTTTCTCCTTCATGAGGCCAAAAATTATATATATAATTCCGATCACGATGAACCAGATGCATAGGATAAAACTTCTGATGAAATTCCAATTTCAGTCGGTTGTAGTTCCAAACTCCAATATCATCACATTTCCTATACCATGTCAATGCATTTCCCTTCAAAGATAAATGGAATACCTTCTTCTTGACATCATCCTCGGGCAAACCTGCAAGCTTAAATAATCCACAAACTTCATCCACATAGATTAGATGCATATCAGGATGTAGTGTTCCATCTCCTACATAAGGATTAGCTAGCAGTTTCTCTATCATACCTGAAGGAATTCAATAATAAATATTTTAAGTAGGTGCAGTAGGTTGAGGAGCAACTCTTTGCTCTTCCATTCGAGGTGAAGATACCCTGAACAAACCCCTCAAAGGATGATATTCCATAGTGACAAGTGATAGTAAATTTCAGCACGTAATATAAATTTTTGCTTACCAAATTCCACTCACCAAAGGCGCTTCACTCCCTGGAAACGACACCAGAAAAGAGTCTTGATGACCCACAAGTATAGGGGGATCCATCGTACTCCTTTCGATGAGTAAGAGTGTCGAACCCAACGAGGAGCAGATGGAAATGACAAGCGGTTTTCAGCAGTATTTTCTGCAAGCACTGAAATTATCGGTAACAGATAATTTTGTGATAAGATAATTTGTAACGGGTAATAAGTAACAAGTGTAAGAAAGGTGCAACAAGGTGTCCCAATTCTTTTTGTTGCAAATGATAAGCCTGGATAAACTCTTATATAAAGCAAAGCGCTCCCGAGGACACATGGGAATTATTGTCAAGTTAGTTTTCATCATGCTCATATAATTCACGTTCGTTACTTTGATAATTTAATATGTGGGTGGACCGGTGCTTGGGTGATGTACTTACTTGGACAAGCCTCCCACTTATGACTTACTTGGACTGGTGCTTGACTGATTAATTCCTTATTCCGGAGGTTCATCAAAATTCTTGATTTCATTTGTTCATCTTTCTTTTCCGGAGTTCCAAGTTTTCCACATTATCTCGTCGCAAAACCCATCTAAATCATCGCAAGGCTTCACCTTGTGTTTTCAACTTCTCTTTCTTTTTTATCATTCTTTTATTACCGGAGTTCTTCATGGAGGCTACATGGTGGTTCGTCAAGGATTCCTTTCATTCTTCAATTGTTCTTCAAGATGTCTCTCAAAGTTAAGTTCCACCAAGCTATACTCTAAAATAAACATGGTGTTCAACACATGTCTTTTTTTGAGGAGTTCAAGCATTCTTCATCTTGCATTCTGAAGTGCAATTCTTTCTCTCTTATCTTTTGAGGTGGTGTTATGTCACTCTTGACAATTTTCCTTCGTGTTTCATGATTCACAAGTTGTCCAGAATGACATATTTTAAACCCATCATTTTCAATTCATTCATGAGATCCTTTGCAACCCATCAATCTCTTCATTGGAGTTATCTTGAGTTATATTTCACCTAAAGCTTTCCCTAAGGATTGTTGTTATTTATGGTGCTTATTAATGACCCAAGTTTCGTCCTATTCATCTTGGTGAAAGAAGTTTTCCCATCTCTTCATTCCTCTCAGCCAATCAATCTTTTGGTAGTGGCTGGTTGTCACCTCATAATTTTGTGATGTCTCCATAAGCCCACGAGGATCATATCCTTTCGTATTGATCTTCCAAATAAGCTGTCAGGACCCCAATTCCAGGTCACATCGATCTAGCCGGTAACACCTCATATCACTTTGCGGCCTCACGCACGGTATTCCCATGGGTGTCGCCTTACCATGGCCCGGGACCGTTTGCGCCTTTTGGCTCACGTATATGATAGTGTCGCTAGCATCCATATGACAGAGAACCCGGGCCGACATGACTAGTCGTGAACCCAAAGTGGCACTAACTTACGGGGACAGGCATACATGAATCAACATCGAGCATGTCGGTCAGCAGCATGCGAATCCGGGCTGTAGCACTGGGCTAACAAGACTCCGGGAACCTGGGCTATAGCAGGCTAGGCAGGACTCCGGATGTCACCGCGTGACGTTTCCCTGAAGGGACAGACACAGGAACGAAGTGAATCACATGCCGGCCAGTCTAAGTGTTCCGGAGCAGTAGTGCTGGGCTAGCAGGACTCCGGTGAACGGGGCTGTAGCGGACTACTATGGCTCATGGAAGCACAAGACTACATTTCCCCATAAGAGAGGCTACCAAGGATTAACAACTAGGTTGTTGGATCCCACACATACCAAGCATTTCAATCATACACACAATATGCTCGATATGTGTAAATACAACATGGCATCACAACATAACTCTACGACTCAAAGTATTTATTCATTAGGCTCCGAGGAGCGAGATATTACAAACATGGGTCTCATGACCCAACATTCAGAGCATACAAGTCAAAGCACACGCGGAAGCTTAACATGTCTGAGTACAGACATCTACAAAATGAAAAAGACTGAGAAACCTGACTATCTACAAGATCCTGTCGAGGGCACAAGATCGTAGCTGAGGTATCAAGCTAAACGTCGAAGTCCACACGGAACTACTAGCGAGACTGAAGTCTCTCTGCAAAAACATAAAATAAGCAAACGTGAGTACAAATGTACCCAGCAAGACTTACATCAGAACTATCTACATATGCATCGGTATCAATAAAGGGGGTGGTGGAGTTTGACTGGAGCAAGCCAGCTTTGACTCAGTGGCTAACCTAAACTATGACTGCAAGTAACTCTTTTGAGGTGGCGCACACGAGTCCACATATTCACCATACCAATACACCACTATGGATCCGCTCCCGTCTCCCTACGAGAACGCCATCCATAGCACTCATGCTTATCTTGCGCATTTTAGAGTATCCACTTTCACTTGTCTATGAACTATGCAAGGGGTCCAAGTTTCCATATCCGATGAATCCGGCTATTCGAATAGATAATGATAACCCTGCAGGGGTGTACTTCTTCACACACGCTCTCGCCACTTACCACCATGTACACGTCGTGTATCTCGGCAACCTTCAAGCGGAAGCCTGGTGAGGGAGTCGGCCACGACCTGACTAACCACACAAGTCTCTCGTCCAGGTTTATCGCCTATTCGGGTTCCATCCGCAAGGAGATCCGGCCGGGGTGTCGCTCACGGCCCCAAACAATGTGTACAGGGTTCCCAAGCCCACCATCTGGGTGCCACTTGGTACACCGGGCCACTGTGCCTAGTTTGTCCCAAGCCCACCTATACCGGGTGCCACTTGGTAGACTACTAACACTACCTACAAACACCAGAAACTAGTTGCAACTCCTGGACAGAGATCGAGTTGATTAATAAGTCGAGAGAGCTTGGAGCGCCCGGAGCCCAATGTGTGGTAGTAACTGTTCATTGATCACAAACACAAAACTCAGTTCCTGAGGACGGCTGCAATGAGACAACCCACCATGTACTCCTACATGGCCTCTCACCGCTACCTTTACCAAATCGTGTTCACACACTTAGCTCTCAACGGTAGGACATGTTCACCACGTTCCAATTCATTCCCGATGAACTAGACCTGACTCAACTCTAAGCAGTAGCAGGCATGACAAACAAGCATGAATGAGTAGGCACATCAGGGCTCAAACAACTCCTACTCATGCTAGTGGGTTTCATCTATTTACTGTGGCAATGACAGGTCATGCAGGGGAAAGGGGTTCAACTACCGCAGCATGTAATAGTTGAATCGTTGTTGTCCTAATGCAGTAAAAGAGAGCAGGAGCGAGAGAGGGGATTGTATCGGAATGAACAAGGGGGTTTTGCTTGCCCGACACTTCTGAAGAGGAACACACTTCATCGGTGTCATCGTTCTCGTCGTCGGTACACGTCTACCGATTGGGGACAAACACCGGCAACTGAGAAAGAACACAATCAATGCAACGCATAACATGATGCATGATAATGACATGACAATATGTTGTTGATTGAGCTAATGCAAGTAGCAACACAATTAAATGAAGTTGGTTTGAACCCAAAGTTCAAATTCAAACTCCACATGTGGTTATTTAAATACCATTCATTTGATTTGTCCTAAACAGTGGCCTTAAGTTGTTCTAACATGCATGAAAATGGTACAGATTGATAGATTGGATTTTTCTGATCATTTTTCATATATAATTTAATTCATTCTGAGCTACAGTTGAATTTCTATGATTTTTAGATGTTTTGGATATTTTCTGAAATAAATAAATCATTTAAGATTTATTTAAATTCTAGAAAAGGATTACTGCGTCAGCACTACGTCAAGGTGATGTCAGCAGGTCAACTAGACGGGTCCTGGTCAAACCTGACCAGTGGGATCCATTGGTCAGTGACCCTGAGACACTTAGTGTCACAGATAGGTGGTCCGGTCAACGGTGACGTGGCCAGGTCAAACTGACCTATGGGGCCCGTGGGGTTAGTTTAGTCTAAATAGGAGCTAAGCAGGGTTAATTAGGCTGTGGGGCCCAGTAGTCAGTGGCTCTGGGGAGGGTTAGCTGGCCGTGATTAGCGCTAATCACGCGGCCACGTCGGCTCGCCGGAGTTCAGCCGGCGGCGACCTCGAACCACGGCGGAGCCCACTCGGAACTCGCCAGAGGCCACGGGTCGACGCGTCAGGGGCACCAGAAGGAAGCCCGTGCCCGTGCGCATCCGGGGAGACCAGCGGGAGGACGCAGGGTGGCCGGAGTCGCTGACGGCGGTGAGCAGGGCAGTGGCTGGAGCTACTTCCTGCACGGGTACGGTGCTAGAGCAAGCAGGCGAGCGAGCAAAGGGGCTAGGCGGCCTCCTGGGGTCATCAGGACCTCGATGCAGTGCAAGGGCTCGGCTGTGTCGAGCTCAAGCCACGACGGCGGCAAGGACGCCGATGGTGAGCTCGGGAGCTTGCGGGACGGCGGGTACGGGACGCGTGTGAGGGAAAAGGCGGAGGGAAGAGGGTCAGTGGCTCACGACGAGTTGGCCGGTGCAGACGGTGGGGCCGGGGGAGCGTCGGAGCGAGCGGGGCGGCGAGGCGGATATCCGTGGCCGATGGCGAAGGCGATGACGATGGCGATGAAGCGGAGCCCTCCGGCTTGTTTCCTTCGGCGTGGAGACGTGGTGCTCGACATCGGAGATGCCGGACACGGCGGCACGGTGAAAGGAGGACGGTGGCCACGCGGGTGAAACACGGCGACGGCGGAGCGCTCTCTGGTGAGGTCGGGGAAGGGGGCTAGAGGGCGAGGGGGGAGAGCAGAGAGTGAGGGAGAAGGACCAGGGGGCTTGGGGCGTCTCCAGGCGCTCGGTCGAGGATGGGGGGAGGAAGTAGGAGGTGGAAGCAGGAGGTGGCGTCCGGTGCGTGCGTGGGCGACACGCCTCTGCCTTCTGGCAGAGGTGGGAGAGGACTGGCAGTTGCCAGTGGGCCGGGCCGGCTGGAGGAGCTGGGCCGCCAGCTGGGCTGCTAGGCAGGTAAGGCCAGGTACTTCTCTCCTTCTCTCTTATTTCTCTTTTCTATTTTGTTTAATTTGTTTTGATTTGATTTTTATACCAAATCATTTCATAAACTCCTCAAAATTATTATGTGGACTTAGGAAACTAGTTCAGGGCCACATGCAAAATTTCAAAATTATTGGGCTTATATCTATTTTATAGTAAATATAAACCCAATTCAAATAGCTAGTGAATTAATTCAAAGGCCCAAGAATAATTATTTCTGTGATTCCGAAAATATTGGTTTGAGTTTTAGCTCTTGCCAATATTCTTAGAGATTAGCAGGAACATTTTGTTGGGCTCATTTGAAAATATTTTAATGTTGATCATTTTTAAAAGATTTCTGAGGCTTGGGAATTCCCTCAATTCAATTTCCTTAAATTTAAGATGATGCATGTATGCATATGCAAAGACAAGCAAAGGCCAAAGCTAGGGCTGTGACATCTTCCAACAACTCCGTTCAATCCTTCTTTTTAAGGATGCTCTTTTAAATTCATTTCAGGTAGAACATGTTGTTTTATTCTTCGTTCTTTTGATTCCATTCTTACATTTGTTCCGGAGGCATTGTGATGTTGCTCTCTTCACCCACCATCTTGTTTTGTAAATATCATGTTCTTTTCCTTGCTTATCCGTTTAGCAGGAGTGGTGTGTCCTCTGCTCAAGTCCTTTTCATCCGATCAAGTCTTGCATCTCTTTTCAACCGGAGTGATGTTCGAATATGTTATTCCCTGTTCCTTGTTTATCTCGTTTCAACCAGAGTGGTTTCAATTCCTTCTTATCCATTGTGCTCGTCATTCATAGCTTTGCAACCTCCAAGGTTCACATGGTGTTCCTTGTTTCTCTTTTCTACCGGAGTGCTCTCAATTTCGTTCAACTCTGTTGTGTTCTTATTTCAAGTTTTCAACCTCTCAAGGTTCATTCGTTTCACTCGTTTGTCAAAGAAGCAACTTTGTTTTACCTCTTCCTTTTCCGTTTCTCTCCGGTGCCATCCCTAGGATCTCGGGTCGAGATCCTCTGTTAGTGTGGGAGAGTTGTGACACCCCAAGACCGACGCTCCACAAGACTTCCATATATTTTGATGTTATCGTGTGTTTCTTTTGCTTGCTCCTTTATTTATTTATTTGTGCATTGCATCATGTCATCATGCCATCATGTCTTTTAGTTTTTAAATCTCAGCTAAATAAATTTCATGGATCTTCGATCCATTTAAATCGAGGGAATTCACATGGTGAAATTCTCTTTAAAACATACCAAAGTCTCCTACTATTATTAGGGAGCTATAATAAATATTCCACTATTTTGGAGTTCAACTTAACACACTTGCAATTTAATTCTCATGCCCATTCTATCTCAAGTTCTTCCTCAAACTTTCCCAACAATTCTTGTCACTTCTTATGGAGGCTCCTCTAAAACCTCATCAATTCTGGACCTTCCTCGCCCACTTTCTAACCAAACCCATTTGAATTAAATTCAAATGAGTTTGAATTTTAAACCTTGCAATCTTGGCCATTCCTATTTTCTCGGAACAAGCACATTTTTGTGAGTCCGGAAAAATTATCCCCGTGCGCAAATTCTTCCCCTAACCCCCTCCTTCTTTTTCTTCTCTTTAATGGTCTTTCGGTTAAAGTTTAAGAATAAAAGGGAGAGAGAATAAAAAGGAGAGAGAGAGAGAGCTTGCGCCCACCGGCCTTCTGGGTCTCCCAACCATCCGCGCCGGCCTACCTAGGCCACCTGCACCCAGGCCGACCCAACCACCCCTTCCTAACCCTAGCCACATCTCGATCGAACCCCTCCTCCTCCTTCGTTCCTCCTAGCGCCGCTAGGAGAGCGCACGCGCCCGACCCCATCTCTCCCTCGCAGCCTCTCCTCCCTACCCGTGCCCTCCTTCTCCCACCAGCCACCTCGAGCACCCGACCAGCAGGTCCCAGTGCCGCGCCTCCCCATCGTCCTCCGCGACCCGGACGACCGGCCAGAGCCGCCATCTCCCTGCGCTCGTCTCCCTCTCCTACCTCATGCCCCTGCCTCGTCCTCTGGCTGGGGTGCTCCAAGACCGCGCCCGCCGCTCGCAGCGCCTCCGCCTCCGGCCATCACCAACGTCCGGCGACGTCCTCGCCTTGTACCCCACCATCGCCGGAGCAAGCTCGTCGTCCGCCACCTCGTGCCCAAGGACGCACCATCCTCAACCTCCTCCCAGCACCCGCCGACCACCTCTGCTCCGTCCCCTCAACTGCACCGCGGCCGGCCCTGCCTCCTTGTCGAGCTGCCGGAGTGGCAGTCGCCCGAGCTCTCTCTCGAGCGCGCCTCGCTCCATCGCTTCTTCTGCCCGAGCTCCATCGCCTGCTGTCACGGGATCGTCAAGATGCAGGCCAACCCCGTCCAGCTCTGGCTGGCCTCCGCCGCCCTTGCCCGTTCCCGGCCGGTTCTGACCCCGGTGGCCCGTCCCCGTCGGAGTTGACCTCCACCGCAGGCCACCCGCCAAGCCGCAGGAGCAGTGCCGCTGCTGCCTTGCTTCTGCATCGTCCGCCAAGTCCCGCAAGAGGCCACACGCGAGCCTGCGTTGACTTCCCCTGCTCCACCTCCATCAGCGCCCCGCGTCATGCACCTCGTTCGACCACCGAACAGGGAATAACACAAGTACCAGGTCAACGAGGACCGTCAAGTTCGTCTTCCGCCGTCTTCGAAATCGCAAAGTACCGCACCGGGCGCCAAGTACAATGATGATCCACGAAGACCCTAGTTGCGCCAAGTTTCTCTTCGAACAACGTACAACTACTAGTGCACTTCTCAAGTCCGACTACAACGTGAACGACTACCGTCGGCCCTCGAAGACTCCATGGATGTCAAGTTCCTCGCCGTGACCCCGAACATCTACGAAAACTTGTGCGACTAAGAACGTGAACGATTACTGTCGCCAAGATCGCTAGTACCACTACCATCGCCGAGGACCGATAGTACCACTGTTTCCACTACCGTCGCCATGAGGACGACTACTTCCCATGACGACCCGTGAACGACTACTTCCACTATGACCGTCCCGAAAACGTCTACTTCCTCTACATTGCACTGAACCTGAACCGTCCCGTTTGCACGATTTGAAGGTATAACGTCGAGATGACCACCGGGGATGAATGTTGTGTGATGTATGAGATGAACCCCGTGTTTGCGCCGTGCTCGTTTGTTTCGTGCACGTCCCTCGGTTGCCATGCCACTGACACATGGGACACCCGGTAACCGGGAGCACCCCACCATACTTGCATGACACGCTCCCGTCACATTTCCTTTTGCACCGGTATCTCCATGAGCTACCGGAACCGATATGTTGTCGTGACATCATTTTCGGATTCGTTGCCGTGGCACCCCTTTCGTTTCCGCCATGATGACAAATGCTTCATAACATGCTCTTATCAACATTTTCATAAATATTGCATAAAACTTGCAAATGTCATCCGCATCATGATAACAACATCAAGAATGTTTAAATTGTTGTTTGCTTCAATTGCTA
Source organism: Triticum urartu (assembly GCF_056163025.1). Lineage (NCBI taxonomy): Eukaryota > Viridiplantae > Streptophyta > Magnoliopsida > Poales > Poaceae > Triticum > Triticum urartu. Next base: position 583,562,056 of record NC_141875.1, on the reverse strand, counting down.
AATGACATGTGGGGATTTACCGGAATGGTTATTTGTTGTTTCCGGCCTCACTTAAAAAATTGCCTAAAATGTGTGGTTTACTTTTGCCTCACCTCTTGTCATGTTTAATATCATTTAATATTGTTGGGTACATAACCGGGAGTGAACTAAATAATCAAATGTGGTGTTTCGTCAATATGCAACTCTTTGCATATTGAGCTCCACTTAATTTGTAGTATTGTTTGTTGCACTTTGCCATGCCATGCCTCTTTAAACCGGACATGCATCATACTTGATTGTGCATCATGCCATGTTTATGCTTGTTGGTTTACCATGTTGTTTGCTCCTTTCCGGTGTTGCTTCTTCTTGTTAGTTCCGGTAACGTCGCGTTTGTGAGGATTCGTTTGACTACGTCTGTTTGTCTTCTTCATGGACTCGTTCTTCTTCCTTGCGGGATTTCAAGCAAGATGACCATACCCTCGATATCACTTCTATCTTTACTTGCTAGTTGTTCACTCTACCGCTATGTCGCGCTACCTACCACTTGTTTATCATGCCTCCCCTATTGCCATGTCAAGCCTCTAATCCACCTTCCTAGCAAACCGTTGTTTGGCTATGTTACTGCTTCTGCCCAGTCCCTCCTTTAGCGTTGCTAGTTGCAGGTGCCTTGCAGGTTGTTCCATGTTGGAACATGGATATGTTGGGATATCATTTATCTATTGTTTAATTTTAATGCATCTATATACTTGGTAAAGGGTGGAAGGCTCGGCCTTATGCCTGGTGTTTTGTTCCACTATTGCCGCCCTAGTTTCCGTCATACCGGTGTTATGTTCCTTGATTTTGCGTTCCTCACGCGGTTGGGGTTATGGGACCCCCTTGACAGTTCGCTTTGAATAAAACTCCTCCAGCAAGGCCCAATCTTGGTTTTAACATTTTCCACCTATTACTTTTCCCTTGGGAGTTGCGCTCTCGAGGGTCATCTTTATTATTTTAATGCCCGGGCCAGTGCTCCTCTGAGTGTTGGTCCAAAATAGAGCCACTTGCGGTGCCTCCCCTAGGCAACTTGGGGTATCTTCGGTTGCCGTACATAGTGTTCATCCGGTGTGCCCCGAGAACGAGATATGTGCATCTCCTATCGGGATTTGTCGGCACATTCAGGCGGTCTTGCTGGTCTTGTTTTACCATTGTCGAAATGTCTTGTAACCGGGATTCCGAGTCTGATCGGGTCTTCCCGAGAGAAGGAATATCCTTTGTTGATCGTGAGAGCTTGTGATGGGCTAAGTTGGGACACCCCTGCAGGGTATAAACTTTCGAGAGCCGTGCCCGCGGTTATGTGGCAGATGTGAATTTGTTAATATCTGGTTGTAGAGAACTTGACACTTGACTTAATTAAAATGCATCAACCGTGTGTGTGGCCGTGATGGTCTCTTTTCGGAAGAGTTCGGGAAGTGAACACGGTCTTGGGTTATGTTTGAATGTAAGTAGTTTCAGGATCACTTCTTGATCACTTATACCTTCACGACCATTGTGTAGCTTCTCATCTTACTCTTGCATTCATATGATAGCCACCATATTTTCTTAGTGCTTGCTGCAACTCCGCCTCATTACCTTATCCTACCCATAAGCTTAAATAGTCTTGATCTCGCGGGTGTGAGATTGCTGAGTCCTTGTGACTCACGAATACTTCCAAACAGTTGTAGGTGCCGATGATACCAGTGCAGGTGACGCAACTGAGCTCAAGTGGGAGCTCTATAAAGATCTTGGTCGTTGTTATGTGTCTTTTCTGGATGATCAGTAGTGGTGCCCAGTTGGGACGATCGGAGATCTAGCTTTTGGGGTTGTCTTCTTTTATTTTGGTTCTGTAGTCGGACCTTGATTGTATTTTGGATGATGTATGTTTACTTGTTATTTGTGTGAAGTGGCGATTGTAAGCCAACTCTTTATCCCTTTCTTATTCAATACATGGGATCGTGCAAAGATTACCCCTCTTGCGACAAAACCACCATGCGGTTATGCCTTTAAGTCGTGCCTCGACACGTGGGAGATGTAGCCGCATCATGGGCGTTACATGAGAGGAGATGGTGCTAGTGAATATCTTGATGGACATTGACCCCTCCTCGATGAGAGGATTGTTGGTGATGATGATGGCTTCGATTTCCCCCTCCCGGAGGGAAGTTTTCCCGGCAGAACAGCTCCGCCGGAGCCCTAGATTGCTTCTTCCCAGGTTCCACCTCGAGATGGTAGTGCTTCATCCTAAAAGCTTCCTTATGATTTTTCTAGGTCAAAAGCCTCCATATAGAAAAAGATGGGCACGGAGACCTGCCAGGGGGCTAATGTCTACTACGCAACCTTCTTCTTGTAGACTCGTGTTGGGCTTCCAAGCGCAGATTTTTGTAAGATAGTAGCAAATTTCCCTCAAGTGGATGACCTAAGGTTTATCAATCCGTGGGAGGTGTAGGATGAAGATGGTCTCTCTTAAACAACCCTACAACCAAATAATGAAGAGTCTCTTGTGTCCCCAACACACCCAATGCAATGGTAAATTGTATAGGTGCACTAGTTCGGCGAAGAGATGGTGATACAAGTGTAATATGGATGGTAGATATAGGTTTTTGTAATCTGAAAATATAAAAACATCAAGGTAACTAGTAGTAAAAGTGAGTGAAATTGGTATTGAAATGCTTGGAAACATGGCCTAGGGTTCATACTTTCACTAGTGCAAGTTCTCTCCACATTGATAACATAATTAAATCATATGGCAATACCTCAACATGCGACAAAGAGTCACTCCAAAGTTCCTATCACGGAGAGCATAAGATGAAATTGCTTGTAGGGTACGAAACCACCTCAAAGTTATTCTTTCTGATCTATCCATTGAGCTATTCCTATAAGTGTCACAAACAACCCTAGATTTCATAGTAAAATAGCACATCAATCAACTCTAATGTCACCTAGGCACTCCAATGTCACCACAAGTATCCATGGGTCAATTATACGATATGCATCGAACAAATTTAGATTCATAATATTAAATCCAACACAAAGAACCTCAAAGAGTGCCCCAAGATTTCTACCGGAGAAACAAGGACGAAAACATGCATCAACCCCTATGCATAGATTACCCCAATGCTACCCCGGGAATCCGCGAGTTGAGTGCCAAAACATACATCAAGTGAATCAATAGAACACCCAATTGTCACCACGGGTATGCCACGCAAGACATACATCAAGTGTTCTCAAATCCATAATAGTATTCAATCCGATAATAGTGAAACCTCAAAGGTAAAACTCAATTCATCACAAGAAGATAGAGGGGGAGAAACACCATATGATTCAACTATAGTAGCAAAGCTTGCGGTACATCAAGATCGTGCCAAATCAAGAACACGAGAGAGAGATCAATCACATAGCTATTGGTACATACCCTCAGCCCCGACAGTGAACTACTCCCTCCTCGTCATGGAGACCGCCGGGATGATGAAGATGGCCACCAGTGATGGTTTCCCCCTCCGGCAGGGTGCCGAAATGGGCTCCCAATTGGTTTTTCGTGGCTACAGTGGCTTGCAGCGGCGGAACTCCTGATCTAGGTTTCTTTTTGGGGGTTTCGGGGTTTATAGAAATTTTTGGCATCGGTTTCACGTCAGGAGGGTGCATGATGCAACGGCAAGACATGGGGGCGCACCCTAGGGGGGGTGCCCTCCACCCTTGTGGTTTCCTTGGGACTCCTCTAATCCATCTCCAATACTCCGTGGGCTTCTTCTGGTCCATAAAAAATCACTGTAAATTTTCAGCTCGTTTGGACTCCGTTTGATATTCCTTTTCTGCAAAACTCAAAAACAAGGAAAGCACATAAACTGGCACTGTGCTCTAGGTTAATAGGTTAGTCCCAAAAATAATATAAAATAGCATATTAATGCATATAAAACATCCAAAACAAATAATATAATAGCATGGGAACAATAAAAAATTATAGATACGTTGGAGACGTATGAAGCATCCCCAAGCTTAATTCCTGCTCGTCCTCGAGTAGGTACATGATATAAACAGAATTTTTGATGTGGAATGCTACGTAACATATTTATCCATGTAATATTATTTATTGTGGCAAGAATATTTAGATCCATAACATTCAAAATAAAACTTTAATATTGACATACAAACAATAATTCTTCAAGCATACTAACAAAGCAATCATGTCTTCTCAAAATAACATGGCCAAAGAAAGTTATCCCTACAAAATCATATACTTTGGCTATGCTCCATCTTCATCACAAAAAGTATTATAAATCATGCACAACCCCGATGACAAGCCAATTAATTGTTTCATACTTTTGATGTTCTCAACCTTTTTCAACTTTCACGCAATACATGAGCATGAACCATGGATATAGCACTATAGGTGGAATAGAGTATTGTGGAGGTTGTGAGGAGAAGACAAAAAGGACAAAGTCTCACATCAACTAGGCGTATTAACGGGCTATGGAGATGCCCATCAATAGATATAATGTGAGTGAGTAGGGATTGTGAAAGTGCGTTAAGTCGACTGGGGAGGGGGGGGGGTGAATAGGCAATTTTTACAAATTTGTCTCTGAGAAATTTCAGGGTGAAGTAATTCCTAAGTCACGAATGACTAGCACTGGAATAAGTACTCAGGTGCAAACATAACAGAACAAAAGCACAGTCATCATGATGAAATGAAAACAAGTACAAAGTACAGAAAGCGTAAGCACAGGATAAGCAGGCTGAAGACAAACTGACTGAAGAAATTGAACTGAGGAAATTGAGAAAGTCTTCAGTCAAAATCTTAAAGCAGTAACGATCAAGTTCACACACAGTAATGAGGAAATGAAGGGGTTGAGGAAATAGAATCAGTTAGCTCGGTGAAGACAATGATTTGGTAGACCAGTTCCAACTGCTGTGACAGTTGTACGTCTGGTTGGAGCCGCTAGGTATTTAAACTTGAGGACACACAGTCCTCACCGTATTCTCCTTGAGCTAAGGTCACACAGACCTCACCCAATCACTCATGGTAAGTCTTCAAGTGACTTCTGAACCTTCACAAACTTGGTCATCCGGCGATCCACAATTTCCTCTTGGATGCTCTAGACCATGACGCCTAATCGTCTGGAGGATGCACAATCCTCAAAGGTAACAAGCGTCGGTTCCACACAGGAACAATCTCTTCACTGATGCTCAATCACTTTGGGTTTGTAGGTGTTTGATTTGGGGTTTTGGGTTTTTCCTCACTTGAACATTTTCGCTCAAAGTCCTAGGAGGATGGGATGCTCTTAATGACAAGTGTCAGTTTCTCGCGGAGCAGCCAACCAGCTAGTGGTTGTAGGGGGCGGCTATTTATAGCCTAGGGAACAGCCTGACATGATAAGACATAAATGCCCTTCAATGATATGACCGTTAGGTGGATAAGATATTTTGGGACAGCTGGCGCATAGCACAACAACGGTCGGAAATTTGAGGTTCAAATTCCTCAGGGCTATCATGTTCCTCACTTGTAGGCAATCCGCACTGGCAAATTCCTAACTCCTTAGTCAGAACAAATTCTTCAGAGACCAGAAGAACTTCGTCTCTGTTACTGAAGAAATTTGACTGAACTGTATGAGATTTCCAACGGCTTCACTCGAAGGGATTAGTAGGTGTAGGATTTTGAGTTGAGCATCACATGTAAACTTTTCCTTAGTTTTACCTCAACCCCCTTTAACAGTACGGTGTTTCCTATGATTCAAGAAGGAGAAAATGAAACTACGAAAACAAAAGTCTTCACGCTTCGTATTCCTCGCATCAATACCAAGTCTTCAGGATCACACCAAATTCTTCATTTTCAAAGTCTTCAGAAAACCAAAGTCTTCAGTTGAAGACATTCATTTTTAGGGGTCGACTTTGTCTGTAAATATCAAACTCTTCATAGACTTATAGACCTGTTTACACTCACAAACACATTAGTCCCTTAACCTATAAGTCTTCAATACACCAAAATCACTAAGGGGCACTAGATGCACTTACAGATTGCCATGCAATGGATGCACTAGAGCTATAAGTGTATGAAAGCTCAAAAAGAAACTAAGTGGGTGTGCATCCAACTCGCTTGCTCACGAAGACCTAGGGCAATTTGAGGAAGCCCATCATTGGAATATACAAGCCAAGTTCAATAATGAAAATTTCCCACTAGTACTTGAAAGTGAGAAAATAGGAGACTCTCTATCATGAAGATCATGGTGCTACTTTGAAGCACTAGTGTGGTAAAAGGATAGTAGCATTGCCCCTTCTCTCTTTTCTCTCATTTTTTTATTTTGGGCTCTTTAGCCTCTTTTTTAATTTTTTGTCCGGAGTCTCATCCCGACTTGTGGGGGAATCGTAGTCTCCATCATCCTTTCCTCACATTGGACAATGCTCTAATAATGAAGATCATCACTCTTTTATTTACTTACAACTCAAGAATTACAACTCGATTCTGGGACAAAATATGACTCTATACGAATGCCTCCGGCGGTGTACCAGGATGTGCAATGAACCAAGAGTGACATGTATGAAAGAATTATAAACGGTGGCTTTGCCACAAATACGATGTCAACTACATGATCATGCAAAGCAATATGACAATGATGAAGTGTGTAATAATAAACGGAACGACGGAAAGTTGCATGGCAATATATCTTGGAATGGCTATGGAAATGCCATAATAGGAAGGTATGGTGGTTGCTTTGAGGAAGGTATATGGTGGGTGTATGGTACCGGCGAAAGTTGCACGGCACAAGAGAGGCTAACAACTGTGGAAGGGTGAGAGTGCGTATAATCCATGGACTCAACATTAGTCATAAAGAACTCACATACTTATTGCAAAAATTTATTAGTTATCGAAATGAAGTACTACAGGCATGCTCCTAGGGGGATAGATTGGTAGGAAAAGACCATCGCTCGTCCCCCGACCGCCACTCATAAGGAAGACAATCAATAAATAAATCATGCTCCGACTTCATCACATAATGGTTCACCATACGTGCATGCTACGGGAATCACAAACTTTAACACAAGTATTTCTACCAATGCACAATTACTCACTAGCATGACTCTAATATTACCATCTTTATATCTCAAAAAAATCATAAGGAATCAAACTTCTCATAGTATTCAATGCACTTTATATGAAAGTTTTTATTATATCCTCTTGGATGCCCATAATATTAGGACTAAATTCATAACCAAAGAAAATTACCATGCTGTTTAGAGAGACTCTCAAAATAATATAAGTGAAGCATGAGAGTTCATCAATTTCTTCAAAATAAAACCACCGTCGTGCTCTAAAAAGATATAAGTGAAGCACTAGATCAACACCTAGCTCAAAAGATATAAGTGAAGCACATAGGGTATTCTAATAATTTCACGATTAATGTGTGTCCCTCTCAAAAGGTGTGTACAGCAAGGATGATTGTGGAAAACTAAATAGCATAGACTCAAATCATACAAGACGCTCCAAGGAAAACACATATCATGTGGTGAATGAAAATATAGCCTCAAGTAAATTTACTGATAGACGAAGACGAAAGAGGGGATGCCATCTTGGGCATCCCCAAGCTTAGATGCTTGGTTTTCCTTGAGTGTTACCTTGGGGTGCCTTGGGCATCCCCAAGATTAGGCTCTTGCCACTCCTTATTCCATAGTCCATCGAAACTTTACCCAAAACTTGAAAACTTCACAACACAAAACTCAACAGAAAACTCGTAAGCTCCGTTAGTATAATAAAGCAAATCACCACTTGGGTACTGTTGTGAACTCATGTTTTATTTATATTGGTGTAATATCTACTGTTTTCCAACTTCTCCATGGTTCATACCTGATACGTCTCCGTCGTATCTACTTTTCCAAACACTTTTGCCTTTGTTTTGGAATCTAACTTGCATGATTTGAATGGAACTAACCCGGACTGACGCTATTTTCAGTAGAATTACCATGGTGTTATTTATGTGCAGAAACAAACGTTCTCAGAATGACCTGAAACTTCACGAAGCAACTTTTTGGAAAATATAAAAAATACCTGCAAAAGATGAAGGCCAGGGGGCCCACCACCTCTCCACGAGGGTGTGGGGCACGCCCCCCTACCTCGTGGGCCCCCTGGTGCCTCTCCGACTCCAACTCCAACTCTATATATTGTGTTTCGGGAGAAAAAAACCAGAGAGAAGAATTCATCACGTTTTATGATACGGAGCTACCGCCAAGCCCTAAAACCTCTCGGGAGGGCTGATCTGGAGTCCGTTCGGGGCTCCGGAGAGGGGAATTCGTCGCCATCGTCATCATCAACCATCCTCCATCACCAATTTCATGATGCTCACCGCCGTGCGTGAGTAATTCCATCGTAGGCTTGCTGGACGGTGATGGGTTGGATGGGATCTATCGTGTAATCGAGTTAGTTTTGTTAGGGTTTGATCCCTAGTATCCACTATGTTCTGAGATTGATGTTGCTATGACTTTGCTATGCTTAATGCTTGTCACTAGGGCCCGAGTGCCATGATTTCAGATCTGAACCTATTATGTTTTCATCAATATATGAGTGTTCTTGATCCTATCTTGCAAGTCTATAGTCACCTATTATGTGTTATGATCCGTTAACCCCGAAGTGACAATAATCGGGATACTTACCGATGATGACCGTAGTTTGAGGAGTTCATGTATTCACTATGTGTTAATGCTTTGTTCCGGTACTCTATTAAAAGGAGGCCTTAATATCCCTTAGTTTCCGTAAGGACCCCACTGCCACGGGAGGGTAGGACAAAAGATGTCATGCAAGTTATTTTCCATAAGCACGTATGACTATATTCGGAATACATGCCTACATTATATCAATGAACTGGAGCTAGTTCTCTGTCACCCTAGGTTATGACTGTTACATGATGAACTGCATCCAGCATAATTCTCCATCACCGATCCATTGCCTACGAGCTTTCCATATATTGTTCTTCGCTTATTTACTTTCCCGTTGCTATTGCTATCATCACTACAAAATACTAAAAACATTATTTTTACTACTGTTACCTTTTGTTACCGTTATCACTACTATCATATTACTTTGCTACTAAATACTTTGCTGCAGATACTAAGTTTCCAGGTGTGGTTGAATTGACAACTCAGCTGCTAATACTTGAGAGTATTCTTTGGCTCCCCTTGTGTCGAATCAATAAATTTGGGTTGAATACTTTACCCTTGAAAACTGTTGTGATCCCCTATACTTGTGGGTTATCAAGACTATTTTCTGGCACCGTTGCCGGGGAGCATAGCTCTATTCTTTGAGTCACTTGGGATTTATATCTGCTTATCATTATGAAGAACTTGAAAGATCCAAGAACCAAGATTTATCCCTCAACTACGAGGGGAGGTAAGGAACTGCCATCTAGCTCTGCACTTGATTCACCTTCTGTTTTGAGTAAGCTTGCGACACCTAAAACTGCTTCTGCTATTCGTTGTGATATGTCACATGTTATTGATGATGCTACTTCTGCTATACATGATACTTATGATGAAACTACTTCTATGCTTGATACTACCGTGCCACTTGGTGAATTTCTTGATGAACAACTTGCTAGGGCTAGAGAGATTGAAAATATTGAATCTGATAATAGTGATGAAATTGATGATGAAGACTTGCCTGTTATTCCTGAGGGTTATGTTTTTGATAAAGAAGCTTCCTTAGCTATTTTGGCTTGCAAAGATAGATACAAACTTAAGAGGTTATTAGCTAAATGGAATAAGCAATCTCTAAATGCTAGAATGATACATGACCCTGCTTTTGCTACTTCGCCTATCTTTGTTACCGATAAGGATTATGAATTCTCTATTGATCCTGATATAATTACTTTGGTTGAATCTGATCCTTTTCATGGCTATGAATCTGAAACTGTTGTGGCAGATCTTACTAAATTAAATGATATAGCCACCCTTTTCACTACTGATGAGAGAACTCGTTACTTTTTTATCCTTAAAATATTTCCTTTCTCATTAAAGGGTGATGCTAAGATATGGTTTAATTCTCTTGATCCTGGTTGTGTGCGTAGTCCCCAGGATATGATTTATTACTTCTCTGCTAAATATTTCCCTACTCATAAGAAACAAGGTGTTTTAAGGGATATATATATATAATTTTGTGCAAATTGAAGAAGAGAGTCTCCCACAAGCTTGGGGGAGGCTTCTCCAATTACTTAATGCTTTGCCTGATCATCCTCTTAAGAAAAATGAAATACTTGATATCTTTTCAGGGACTAACAGATGCCTCCAGAGATTACCTGGATAGTTGTGCTGGTTCTGTTTTCAGGGAAAGAATACCGGATGAAGCTAAAATTCTATTATATAATATGTTGACAAATGAAAATAATTGGACACCTCCGGAGCCAATTCCTGAGCCTATTCCTAAACCAACTCCGAAGAAGAGGGGTATTCTATTTCTCAGTCCTGAAGATATGCAAGAAGCAAATAAATCTATGAAAGAAAAAGGTATTAAAGTTGAAGATGTTAAGAATTTACCTCCTATTGAAGAAATACATGGTCTTAATTTACCACCCGTTGAAGAAACATATGATCTTAATCCTATACCTATTGAAGAAACTCATGGTCTTGATAACCCGACACAGGTAGTAAAGGTAAATTCTCTCTATAGATATGATAAAGCTGAAATCCCATTTACTAAAATTTGCTAGCCCATGCTTAGATGAGTTTGATAAATTTATGGCTAAGCAAGAAGACTTTAATGCTTATTTTGGTAGACAATTGAAATACAATTCAAATATGCTTGAGCACTTGGGTGATTATATGGCTAATGTTAAAGGTGAACTTAAACTTATTAGTAAACATGCTTCTATGGTTACCACTCAAGTAGAACAAGTACTTAAAGCTCAAAATGATTTGCTCAATGAATTGAATAGTAAGAATAACGATAATGCTGTTAGAGTGGCTACTAGAATTGGTAGAATGAATCAGGAACCTTTGTATCCTGAAGGCACCCTAAGAGAACTGAGCAAGATTCTCAAAGAAATAATATGGATGCACCTAGTCCTTCTAAAAGGAAGAAAAAGAAAAATGATAGGACCTTGCATGCTTCTAGTGAACCTGTTATTGAACCACCTAAGAATCCAAATGATATTTCTATTTCTGATGCTGAAACTCAATCTGGTAATGAACCTGAAACTAGTAATAATGTTAATGATAATTTTCATCATGATGCTCAACCTAGTAATGATAATGATGTAGAAATTGAACCTGCTGTTGATCTTGATAACCCACAATCAAAGAATCAACGTTATGATAAGAAAGACTTTGTTTCTAGGAAGCATGGTAAAGAAAGAGAACCATGGGTTCAGAAACCCATGCCTTTTCCTCCCAAACCATCCAAGAAAAAGGATGATGAGGATTTTGAGCGCTTTGCTGAAATGATTAGACCTATCTTTTTGCGTATGTGATTAACTGATATGCTCAAAATGAATCCTTATGCTAAGTATATGAAAGAAATTGTTACAAATAAAAGAAAGACACTGGAAGCTGAAATTTCCACCATGCTTGCTAATTATACTTTTAAGGGTGGAATACCAAAGAAACTAGGAGATCCCGGTGTACCCACTATACCATGCTCTATTAAAAGAAACTATGTTAAAACTGCTTTATGTGATCTTGGAGCCGGTGTTAGTGTTATGCCTCTCTCTTTATATCGTAGACTTGATTTGAATAAGTTGACACCTACTGAAATATCTTTGCAAATGGCTGATAAATCAACTGCTATACCTGTCGGTATTTGTGAGGATGTGCCTGTTGTAGTTGCAAACGTTACTATTTTAACGGACTTTGTTACTCTTGATATTCCTGAGGACGATAGTATGTCCATTATTCTTGGAAGACCCTTTTTGAATACTGCAGGGGCTGTTATTGATTGCACTAAAGGCAATGTCACTTTTCATGTTAATGGTGATGAGCATACGGTACACTTTCCGAGGAAACAACCTCAAGTTCATAGTATCAACTCTATTGGAAAAATTCCATCGATTATATTTGGAGGTTTTGAATTTCCTCTTCCTACTGTCAAGAAGAAATATGATATTCTTATTATTGGGGATGTGCATATCCCCGTTGAGGTAACACAGTGTTATTTCAAATTTCTCCGGTTCCATGTTATTCGGAATGGGTTCGTTAACAAGACTTGATCAACCTTGTTAGTGGATTCCTTTTGATGAGCATGAGATGGATGAAACTAGAAAGCACAACCTTCTGTACCCCACTTTTACTTTCTGTTATTTATATTAAATAAATAAAAATAAATACTTTTCTGTCTGTTATCTGATTATCCGTGTAATATAAAAACACCCTAAAAATAAAAGTTCTCCAAATGCCATGAAATTTAAATATGATTTTTTTCTAGAATATTTGAGAATATTTGGCACTGAGAACACAACAGGGGGGGGGGGGTCAACCAGTTGCTCACGAGGGTGGAGGGCGCGCCCTACCCCCTGGGCGCGCCCCCTGCCTCATGGGCCCACGGTGTCCCTCCTCCACTTATCCTTTCACCCACACACTCCTTCTTCCTCCCCCAAACACGAATATCCAGCTCAAGCACGAGTTCAAGCTCATTTTGCTGCCGTTTTCGATCTCCTTGCTCAAAGCACCTCTCACAAAACTGCTTGGGGAGATTGTTCCTTGGTATGTGACTCCTCCATTGGTCCAATTAGTTTTTGTTCCAGTGCTTTATTCATTGCAAATTTTTGCTGCTTAGGTGACCCTATTCTTGAGCTTGCATGTCAAATTTATATGGTCAAAAGTAGTTTTGATGCATGTTATAGGCCCTAGGCACTTGTAGGAGTAGTTGCTATCAATATTATTGAGTTTGGTTTACTTTTATTTTGAAGTTACTAAAAATTTCAGAATTTTTCAGAAAATGATGAAGAGACTTTTGAGGGGCTCATCGAGGCGAAGCTCGAAGGAAAAGGCACCGAAGCCTAAGTATAATCTGCCTCGCACCGCGGAGGTTCGGGCGTGTGAATGGCCTTCCAATGATTTCTTGAGAGCAGCCGGGATTTATGAAGATTTTCATGAATTGGCTAGGAATGCATGCCTCACCGCTTTCCTCCACGACCAATGCGATCAGTATCTCTTACTCACAAATATCTTTGTGCAAAACTTTCATTTCCATTCTAGGAGCTCCCCACCTTCGGTGGAGTTTCATTTATATGATGAGCGTAAGGAGATGTCACTTTATGATTTTTGTCGGGTTTGTTTAGTCCCTTTCGAGGGCAAGACAGAGGAACCACATCGCGAGGATGTGGATGGGTTTATTGATACTATCACTGTAGGGGAAACAAGGAAGGTTTCTGATGCACGAATCACCAGCATACATTTCCCTGTTTTACGCCATTTTGCATTATTTGCTAGTCGTTGTTTAATTGGTCGCGGAAACTATGGAAACATTAGTATCCCTGATATTATTATTTTGCTCCACGGTTTATACGGTGATAACTCTGTTAGTATGGGCGGCATTATTACTAAACGGTTAAGTCTGAACCGTACCAAGGGCCCCATCTTTGGAGGCATCTATGCTTCACGCCTAGCTGCACATTTTAACATACCTATTAGGCATTATGAAAAGGAAGAAAAGGTGCTGCCTCGTGTTTATTTAGATTATAAAAGTATGGTGGCACATGATTTTATTATTAAGAATAGGGAAGTAGAGCTTAAATACAAATTGTTCTTTGATAAACATCATCCTGAGACTATTACCCTTCCTGCTCCTTCTTTGTTTGATTTATCTGCAGGCCAGTACCTTGTTCCGTTGAAGGCTATTCACGCCTACCGGAACCCTGCACCAGCCATGGAGCCAGAGCCGGAACCACAATTTGATCCTTCACGACAGTCTAATTACCAGTGGGATCCGGAGAATATCGCCAGCCAGTGGCAATCGGAGTCCTCTTCTTCTTCTTCTCAGTATGACCCCAACTATTATTATGGATATCCGCCAGGCCAGCCATGGCCATAGACCAACTTAGGCCAAAAGCCTAAGCTTGGGGGAGTACGTATTTCCCACCGACATTACATTTATGTTCACACACTCATTGCTAGATGTCGGTGCTTATACTTTTTCATTTGTATCATCCATGCTAGTTTATTTCCTTTTTATGCTTTCTTCTTGTGTGTTTAATAAACCTTAAGAAAAAACCAAAAAAATTAGTTTACTTTCCACGCTTGTAGTAGCAATTAAAAAGAAAATCCAAAAATATTTCATGTTCTTCTTTTACTTGTTGGGAGCTTTCCCGTGTAAATAGTTTTATTTCTTTTCTTTCCTTTGGGGGTCGATAGGAGAAGACCATGATTAAATTGTTGAAGTGGCTCTTATATGCATAATTGTTGATCTGACAAAAGAGCCCATATTGCCTTGTCTTCTCCTGTTTATTGAATGCTTGCAGATTCCAGCTTAGTCCAATGCACGCACACTATTATTATTATTCACATCGTTCGGTCGTGCAAGTGAAAGGCAATTATGAAGATATATGATGGACTGACTGAGATGAGAAATGCTAGTATGAACTCGACCTCTTTTGTTTTTGTAAATATGATTAGTTCATCGTTCCTGATTCAGCCTATTATGAATAAACATGTTTTCAATGACAACTAGAGATCAAAGTTCTTGTGCCATGCTTGATTAGCTATGAGTTATAATGGTTTACCTTGCGTGCCAACATGTTATTAAAATGGTTGTGATGTGGTATGATAGGGTGGTATCCTCCTCTGAATGATTTAAGTGACTTGACTTGGCGCATGTTCACGCATGTAGTTCAAACAAAGTCAACATAGCCTTCACGGTTTTATGTTCATGGTGGATTATATCCTACTCATGCTTGCATTTGGTGTTGATTAATTTTAATGCATGTTCATGACTCTTATTAAAAAGCACCAGTTGGAGAGCACCGCTGTCATTTGCATTCATTACTGTTAATTTACATTGAGTATGACTTGACTGGATCTCTTTTACCATGAATTACAATGTCTAGTCAGTCCTTGATCTTTAAAGGTGCTCTGCATTTATGTTTTGCGGTCTTAGAAAGGGCTAGCGAGATACCATCTTGTTATATCATATTATGATTGTTTTGAGAAAGTGTTGTCATCCGAGATTTATTATTATTGCTCACTAGTTGATTATGCCATTGATATGAGTAAACTTGAGACCTAAGCGTTATGGCGAATGTGGTTAGTTATAATCTTTGCTGAAAACTTGAATGTTGGCTTTACATATTTACAACAACAAGAGAAAACCGAGTTTGTAAAAGATTTTCTTTATCACTTTCAGTTTTTTCAACTGAATTGCTTGAGGACAAGCAAAGGTTTAAGCTTGGGGGAGTTGATACGTCTTCGTCGTATCTACTTTTCCAAACACTTTTGCCCTTGTTTTGGACTCTAACTTGCATGATTTGAATGGAACTAACCCGGACTGACGCTGTTTTCAGCATAATTACCATGGTGTTATTTATGTGCAGAAACAAACGTTCTCGAAATGACCTGAAACTTCATGGAGCAACTTTTTGGAAAATATAAAAAATACCTACAAAAGATGAAGGCCAGGGGGCCCACCACCTTTCCACGAGGGTGGGGGCGCGCCTGCCCCCCTAGGGCGCGCCCCTACCTCGTGGGCCCCCTGGTGCCTCTCCGACTCCAACTCCAACTCTATATATTGTGTTTCGGGGAGAAAAAAACCAGAGAGAAGAATTCATCATGTTTTATGATACGGAGCCGCCGCCAAACCCTAAAGCCTCTTGGGAGGGCTAATCTGGAGTCCGTTCGGGGCTCCGGAGAGGGGAATCCGTCGCCATCGTCATCATCAACCATCCTCCATCACCAATTTCATGATGCTCACCGCCGTGCGTGAGTAATTCCATCGTAGGCTTGCTGGACGGTGATGGGTTGGATGGGATCTATCATGTAATCGAGTTAGTTTTGTTAGGGTTTGATCCCTAGTATCCACTATGTTCTGAGATTGATGTTGCTATGACTTTTCTATGCTTAATGCTTGTCACTAGGGCCCGAGTGCCATGATTTCAGATCTGAACCTATTATGTTTTCATCAATATATGAGTGTTCTTGATCCTATCTTGCAAGTCTATAGTCACCTATTATGTGTTATGATCCATTAACCCCGAAGTGACAATAATCGGGATACTTACCGGTGATGACCGTAGTTTGATGAGTTCATGTATTCACTATGTGTTAATGCTTTGTTCCGGTACTCTATTAAAAGGAGGCCTTAATATCCCTTAGTTTCCGTAAGGATCCCGCTGCCACGGGAGGGTAGGACAAAAGATGTCATGCAAGTTCTTTTCCATAAGCACATATGACTATATTTGGAATACATGCCTATATTATATCAATGAACTGGAGCTAGTTCTGTGTCACCCTAGGTTATGACTGTTACATGATGAACCGCATCCGGCATAATTCTCCATCACCGATCCATTGCCTATGAGCTTTCCATATATTGTTCTTCGCTTATTTACTTTCCCATTGCTATTGCTATCATCACTACAAAATACCAAAAACATTATTTTTACTACTGTTACCTTTTCTTACCGTTATCACTACTATCATATTAGTTTTCTACTAAATACTTTGCTGCAGATACTAAGTTTCCAGGTGTGGTTGAATTGACAACTAAGCTGCTAATACTTGAGAGTATTCTTTGGCTCCCCTTGTGTCGAATCAATAAATTTGGGTTGAATACTTTACCCTCGAAAACTCTTGCGATCCCCTATACTTGTGGGTTATCAATACCCTCCGATACTAGCCATAGATTCATCAAAATAAGCAAACAACACAATGAAAACAGAATCTGTCAAAAACAGAACAGTATGTAGTAATCTGGAAACTTCGTATACTTTTGTAACTCCAAAAATTCTGAAAAATTAGGACAATCTGGGAAATTTGTATATCAATCTTGTGTGAAAAATTCAGATCAAAATCATGCTTCTGTGAATTCTAAAAGTCTGGCAATGAGCCCAAAAGTTTCTATTTTTCAGCAAGAGCAAATCAACTATCACCATAGACCATCCCAAAGGTCTTACTTGGCACTTTATTGAAACAAAAGCTATAAAACATGATTACTACAGTAGCCTAATCATTTGAACTCACAAAAATAGTAGGTATAAGTATTGGGTTGTCTCCCAACAAGCGCTTTTCTGTAATGCCTTTTTAGCTACCCTTGATAATTTCAAAGAAGTAAAGAATTGAAACACAAAGAGAGCATCATGAAGCATATGACTAGCACATTTAAGCCTAACCCACTTCCTATGCATAGGGATTTTGTGAGCAAAGAACTTATGGGCACAAGAATCAACTAGCATAGGAAGGCAAAACAAGCACAACTTCAAGATTTTCAACGCATAGAGAGGAAACTTGATATTATTACAACTCCTACAAGCATATATTCCTCCCTTATAATAATTTTCAGTAGCATAGTGAATGAATTCAACAATATAGCTATCACACAAAGCATTATTTTCATGATCCACAAGCATACAAAATTTACTACTCTCCACATAAGCAAATTTATTCCCATCAATAGTAGTGGGAGCAAACTCAACAAAATAACTATCATGGGAGGCATAATCCAATTGAAAATTAAAATCATGATGACAAGCTTCATGGTTATCATTATTCTTTATAGCATACATGTTATCACAATAATCATCATAGATAGCAACTTTGTTCTCATAATCAATTGGAACCTCTTCCAAAATAGTGGATTCATCACTAAATAAAGTCATGACCTCTCCAAATCCACTTTCATCAATATAATCATCATAAATAGGAGGCATGCTATCATCATAATAAATATTCTCATCAAAACTTGGGGGACAAAAATATCATCTTCATCAAACATTGTATCCCCAAGCTTATGGCTTTGCATACCATTAGCATCATGGATATTCAAAGAATTCACACTAACAACATTGCAATCATGCTCATCATTCAAAGATTTAGTGCCAAACATTTTATTGACTTCTTATTCTAACACTTTGGCACAATTTTCCTTTCCATCATTTTCACGAAAGACATTAAAAAGATGAAGCATATGAGGCAACATAAATTCCATTTTTTGTAGTTTTCTTTTATAGACTAAACTAGTAATAAAACAAGAAAATAAAAGATTCATTTGCAAGATCTAAAGATATACATTCAAGCACTCACCTCCCCGGCAACGGCGCCAGAAAAGAGCTTGATGTCTACTATGCAACCTTCTTCTTGTAGACTCGTGTTGGGCCTCCAAGCACAGAGTTTTGTAGGACAGTAGCAAATTTCCTTGAAGTGGATGACCTAAGGTTTATCAATCCGTGGGAGGCGTAGGATGAAGATGGTCTCTCTCAAACAACCCTACAACCAAATAACGAAGAATCTCTTGTGTCCCCAACACACCCAATACAATGTAAATTAGGTGCAGTAGTTCGGTGAAGAGATGGTGATACAAGTGTAATATGGATGGTAGATATAGGTTTTTATAATCTGAAAATATAAAAACAACAAGGTAACTAGTAGTAAAAGTGAGAAAAAACAGTATTGCAATGCTTGAAAACAAGGCCTAGGGTTCATACTTTCACTAGTGCAAGTTCTCTCAACAACGATAACATAATTAAATCATATGGCAATCCCTCAACGTGCGACAAAGAGTCACTCAAAAGTTCCTATCACGGAGAATATAAGATGAAATTGCTTGTAAGGTATGAAACTACCTCAAAGTTATTCTTTCCGATCAATCAATTGAGCTATTCCTATAAGTGTCACAAAAAGCCCTAGAGTTTGTAGTAAAATAACACCATATAATACACATCAATCAACCCTAATGTCACCTAGATACTCCAATGTCACCACAAGTATCTGTGGGTCAATTATACGATATGCATCAAACAACTTCAAATTCATAATATTCAATCCAACACAAAGAACCTCAAAGAATGCCCCAAGATTTCTACCGAAGAAACAAGGACGAAAATGTGCATCAACCCCTATGCATAGATTAGCCCAATGTCACCTCGGGAATCCGTGAGTTGAGTGCCAAAATGTACATCAAGTGAATCAATAGAACACCCTATTGTCACCACGGGTATCCCACGCAAGACATACATCAAGTGTTCTCAAATCCATAATAGTATTCAATCCGATAATAGTGAAACCTCAAAGGTAAAACTCAATTCATCACAAGAATATAGAGGGGGAGAAACACCATATGATTCAACTATAGTAGCAAAGCTTGCGGTACATCAAGATCGTGCCAAATCAAGAACACGAGAAAGAGAGAGAGAGAGAGACCAAACACATAGCTACTAGTACATACCCTCAGCCCCGGGGATGAACTACTCCCTCCTCGTCATGGAGACCGCCGAGATGATGAAGATGGCCACCGGTGATGGTTTCCCCCTCCGGCAAGGTGCCAGAATGGGCTCCCGATTGGTTTTTCATGGCTACAGAGGCTTGCGGCGGTGGAACTCCCGACCTAGGTTTCTTTCTGGGGGTTTCGGGATTTTTAGGAATTTTTGGCGTGGTTTCACGTCGGGGGGGGGGGGGGGGTCCATGAGGCAGCGGCAAGACAGGGGGCGCACCCTAGGGGGGTGCCCTCCACCCTTGTGGTTGCCTAGGGACTCCTCTGGTCCATCTCCGATACTCCGTGGGCTTCTTCTGGTCCATAAAAATCACCGTAAATTTCCAGCTCATTTGGACTCTGTTTGATATTCCTTTTCTGCAAAACTCAAAAACAAGGAAAAACATAAATTGTAACTGGGCTCTAGGTTAATAGGTTAGTCCCAAAATAATATAAAATAGCATATTAATGCATATAAAACATCCAAAACAGATAATATGATAGCATGGAACAATAAAAAATTATAGATACGTTGGAACGTATCAGGGGACCACAAGTGGGCGCGCCCCTAGGGCTTGTGGCCACTTGGTAGGTACCCTCTGGTATTTTCTTCGCCAATATTTTTTATATATTCCAAAATAATTCTTCGTAATTTTTCAGCACTTTTGGTGTTGTGTAGAATAGGTTTCTCAGATTTGCTCCTTTCCGGTCTAGATTTCCACTTGCCGGCATTCTCCCTCTTCATGTAAATCTTGTAAAATAAGAGAGAAAAGGCATAAGTATTGTACGATAATGTGTAATAACATCCCATAATGCAATAAATATCAATATAAAAGCATGATGCAAAATGGACGTATCAAGCGCCTGCCATTCAAGTAGAGCTCCTTAAGCTCAAGTTTCTTTAGCAGTGCTCGAAATCTTGCCATCATCTTGCGGTTAATCGTGGCATTGTTCTTGTCCTTCGGATTTAGCAAAATATTGAAATCCCCCATGACCGCCCACGGTCCTGATACGTCCATTCTACATCATGATTTTATATCGATATTTATTGCATTATGGGCTGTTATTACACATTGTGGTACAATACTTATGCCTTTTCTCTCTTATTTTACAAGATTTAAATGAAGAGGGAGAATGCCGGCAGCTGGAATTCTGGGCTGGAAAAGGAGCAAATATTAAAGACCTATTCAGCACAACTCCAAAAGTCCTGAAACTTTATGGAGAAATTTTTTGGAATATATAAAAAATATTGGGCGAAGAAAGCACCAGAGGGGGGCTACCTGCCATCCACAAGGGCAGAGGGCGCGCCTAGCAGGCCCCCGACGCCCATCTTCTGCTATATGGTGTGTTTTGACCTGGAAAAAAACAAGAAGGAAGCTTTCGAGATGAAGCGCCACCATCTCGAGGCGGAACTTGGACAGAACCATGATACATCTCCAACGTATCTATAATTTTTGATTGTACCATGCTGTTATCTTATCATTCTTGGATGCTTTACAATCATTTTGTAATCATGTCATTTTATATCATTTTTTGGTACTAACCTATTGACATAGTGCCCAGTGCTAGTTGCTGTTTTTTGCTTGTTTTTTACATCGCAGAAAATCAATATCAAACGGAGTCCAAATGTAGTGAAACTTTGTGTGGAACTTTTATGGACCAGAAGACACCCAATGGGCCGGAGAACCACCTGGGGGTGTGCCCCGAGGGGGGCACAACCCACCAGGGCGCGCCTGGCCCCCAGGCGCGCCCAGGTGGGTTGTGCCCTCCTCGGCGGCCTCCCGCACTGCCTCTTTGCTCTATAAATAGCCTAATATTCCAGAAAACCTAGGGGAGTCGACGAAAATCAATTCCAGCCGCCGCAAGTTCCAGAAACACCAGATCCAATCTAGACACCATCACGGAGGGGTTCATCATCCTCATTGGTGCCTCTCTGATGATGCGTGAGTAGTTCTTTGTAGACATTCGGGTCCGTAGTTAGTAGTTAGATGGCTTCCTCTCTCTCTCTCTCTATTGATTCTCAATACAATGGTCTCTTGGATATTTATATGATGTAACTCTTTTTGCGGTGTGTTTGTTGGGATCCGATGAACTTTGAGTTTATGATCAGGTGTTTGTTTTTATCCATAAAAGTTATTTGAGTCTTTTGATCTCTTATATGCATGATTACTTATAGCCTCGTATTTCTTCTTCAAACCTTTGGTTTAGTTAGTCTAACTAGATCAATTTTTCTTGCCATGGGAAGAGGTGCTTGGTGATGGGTTCGATCTTACGGTGCTTGATCCCAGTGACAGAAGGGGAACTGACACGTATGTATCATTGCTATTAAGGATAACAAGATGGGGTCTATTTCTAAATAAATAGATCTTGTCTACATCATGTCATCATTCTTATTGCATTACTCTGTTTCTCCATGAACTTAATACACTAGATGCATGCTAGATAGCGGTCGATGTGTGGTGTAATAGTAGTAGATGCAGGCATGAGTCGGTCTACTAATCTTGGACGTGATGCCTATATAATGATCATTGCCTGGATATCATCATGATTATTTGAAGTTCTATCAATTGCCCAACAGTAATTTGTTTACCCACCGTTGCTATTTTTCTCGAGAGAAGCCACTAGTGAAACCTACGGCCCCCGGGTCTCTTCTTTATTATATTAGCCTTCGCGATCTATTTTTATTTGCTTTTATTTTCAGACCTATTAATCCAAAAACCCCAAAAATACCTTGCTGCAATTTTTATTTATTTATTTCATCTCGCGTTCCCGCGAGATCTATTTATCCAATCTACTACAATGTTACCTATCTTTTTACCCGTGAGGGATTGACAACCCCTCTCTTACGCCGGGTTGCAAGTATTTGTTCTTTGTGTGCAAGATCTGTTTACGTGGTGTTGCGTGGTTCTCCTACTGGTTCAATAACCTTGGTCTCATCCCTAAGGGAAATATCTACCGTAGCTGTGATGCATTATCCCTTCCTCTTTGGTGAAATACCGACGTATTTCAAGCCACATCAAAAGGAATTTCTGGCGCCGTTGTTGGGGAGACATCAATAACATCTACCATGTTCCTAATCACAAATCTCATATCCTTGAAATTTTCATTATTTTTCATTTGCCTCTCGTTTTCCTCTCCCCCACTTCACAAAAATTGCCGTTTTATTCGCCCACTTTTTCGTTCGCCATTTTCTCGTCAGATATATCTTTTTGTTTGCAATCATGAATGATTTCGGTACTGCAGAAATAGATGATGCCCTAACTCGTAAAATTGGACGATCTGGCAATTTGGATGCTAAAACTTTTATTTTGGGGCAATGTAATGTTATAGGAAAAGAACGTATCCAAGAATTTTTCAATTGTGTTGGAAATTTAAGTCTTGATGATGCTCCTATTGTTAATAGGACTAAATCTTATGCGGAAGCTATTTCAATACTAATTCTAAAACTTGAAAATAAATTTATCCGTAACCATCCTACCTTGCAGAGATTATTTTTTGAGCTACCCATTATAAAGAATCCTAAAGCTCAAAAGTTATCAACCCTTGTTCTTATGAATGAATTTGATTACATAATACAGGAAGCTAGAGAATTTTTTGATTTATATGGTATGAATCATGGAAAACCGGTGATAGATGAAATTCTTTACAATAGTGATTATGTGCTAAGAAATTTGCTTGGGGATAATCAAATCTTTGATGAGAATCTTAAAAAGGAAGTCCCTATTTTAGGTATAATCCAACAAGTTTTCAATGATGTTAGTCAACACTATTCTTGGATTGTTGCCGGAAATAAAAAAGGATATGATGATAAGCAACCTGATAGTGCTAAGAGCAACTCTAGGAGACCCCGCAAAAGACGTGAAACCACAAAATTCCGGCGAGTATGCGGGCTCGGCCCAATTTTCTGGCCAAACAGAGCCTGCATACTCGCCCGGCCCGTAAAAAAATTTGCCGCGGCCCTCAAGCCGCACGCTCCGACCACTATATCTATGGTTCCACGGCGCATTTGTGGGTCGAAACCCTATCCCCCACCGCCGTTGAGCCACGCAATTCCCCACCCCCCTTATCCACATTTCTCGCCGCCGGCGACCACCTTCCGCCTCCAGCCGCCATGTGGGGGCGCATGTGGAGCTCTGGACGCAGCTCTGGCAGCAGATTCGGCGGCGGAAGCGACCCCGAGCGCGAGCGGCGCGTCCGGTCGGACGGCGTGAGGAAGCGCGCGGCGAGGAAGTGGACCAACCGCGGCCTGTCACCGCCGGCGAGCTTCAGCGTCCGCGAGATGGAGGAGTACGACCGTCGGCACGGCCGTACCCCGTCCTCTGCCGCTTCCTTCTCTTCCGCGGTGAGATCTTCCTACGCCGGGAGCTCCTCCTCTTCCGGCGCGGTCCTTCTCCCCATGAAGAGGGAGTGGTCGGAGTAGCTGGAGGACTTCGAGTTCGTCCCCATCAAGGAGGAATCCGAGGAGCTCGGTCGCCGTGGAGTTGTCGGGCCGGAGGACTTCGTCACCGACGTCAATGCGGTTGCGTCCGCCATCGCTGAGCGAAGCGTGCGCGAGGAGGCGGAGCGTCGGCGCCACGCCGAGGAGCTCGAAGACCTCCAGTGGCGTCAGGCGGTCACAGCCAACCTCGCCGCCAAGGAGAAGGACGATGAGTGGCGGTGCATCCGCGAGGAGCAGAGGGCGAAGTACAGCGACCTCTGCAGCTCCGGCGAGGAGGATTGAGCTCCTCCACGGCGTCGTCCATGGCCGCGAGCTCACCGCCGTGAGATCCCCACCCCTAGTACTAGTACTGATGTAGTATGTAGTATGAACTAGTGTTTGTAGTGCTTGAGCATGTAAAACATATGTAGTACGTGATGAACTACTTGCGTCCACGAGGTGCAATTTCTCCGGCGAAACTGTTTTTTCAAATTGTGCAGTATCATCTATGGTTTCTATTCGGCCACGCTAGTTTTTGACCCGCAAACGAGCTCTTCGTGAAACTGCAAATGCGTTTTGTGGGTCGAGATTTTGCGGGGTCTGCTAGAGTTGCTCTAAGGTCTGTATGGATAAGATGTTCTATGTTGTCTTTACAAAAACCCCTGACAAGGACACCTCTAATTAAAATAGAAACAAAGATGACACCATTTAGATCCTTTGCATTATGGCTAGCTAGGGGCATAAAACAATAGCGCTTGTTGGGAGGCAACCCAATGAATAAAATTTATTTTTGTCTTTTTATTTATGTTCTTGAGTGTTTGCACATTTATGCTACTGTTATGATTGTGTTTTTTGTGTTTTAATTAGTGTTTGTGCCAAGTAAAGCCTTTAGGATCTTGTTGGGTGATAGTTGATTTGATCTTGCTGAAAAATAGAAACTTTTACACCTAGAAAAATAATTTTCGTTTTTAACAGAAGCATGATAAAATACTGATTGTTTCTGTGGAAGATTAATATACAAATTTCTCACTTTGTCCTAATTTTTCAGAATTTTTTGAGTTACAAAACTATTCGAAATCTCCAGACTGTTCTGTTTTTGACAGATTCTGTTTTCTTTGCGTTGTGTTCTTGTTTTGATGATTCTATGGTTACTTTGAAGAGTTTTTTCCATAGAAAAGTTGGAATATAGTAGATATAATGCAAAAATAAAATATGAATGGGTTTGCAACAGTACTTATAGTAGTGATTTGCTTTCTTATACTAACGGATCTCACGAAGGTTTTGTTGAGTTTTGTGTGATTGAACTTTTCAAGTTTTGAGTGATTTTACGATGGATGAAGGAATAAGGATTAGCAAAAGGCTAAGCTTGGGGATGCCCGAGGCACCTCAATATAATATTTAAGAAGTATCAAGCAACTAAGCTTGGGGATGCCCCCGAGTGGTATCCCCTCTCTCTTCTAACAACCATCGGTATTTTACTTGAAACTATATTTTTATTCGTCACATATTATGAGTTTTGCTTGGAGCGTCTTGTATGATATGAGTCTTTGCTTTTTTTTCTTTGTGTTTTTAGTCATGAATCCTTGCTGGACACACCTATTTTAGAGACCCAAAATTATGCCATGACTTGTTAGAATTGCTCTCTATGCTTCACCTAAATCTTTATGAACTATGGAATTGCTCTAGTGCTTCACTTATATCTTTTTGAGCACGGTGTGCTTTAGTATTTTTGAAGAAATGATCTCATGCTTCACTTAGATTTATTTGAGAGTTAGTAATTTTTTTAAGAAATTCTCTCTTGCTTCATTAAATTATTTTGAGAGAATAATTTTTTTATGCGCATGTTCTTCACTTAGATTTGTTTGAGATATCAAAAGCAACATATGAAACTAGTCCCAAAGTGATAGATATCCAAGGAGGATATAATAAAAACTTTCATGAAGATCATTGGAGAAAATAAACTTGATTCCTTGTAATAGTTTGGAGATATGTTGATATAATATGTGAGTCATGTTGATGAGTAATTATGCTTTAGTAAGAATATTGGTGTTAAGGGTTGTGATTCCCTATGCAAGCACGAAAGTCAATAGTTATGCAATGATATTACATCCTACTTGTGGTGCATTATTCGGTGTTAGTTATGCTTAATGCTCGCTTATGAGATTTTTCGTTTCTTGGTTGGTCGCTTGTCAATCTTTTGCTAGCCTTCATTTTGCACTAAGTATGATCACTATTTCTGCATCCAAAATCCTTTAAACTAGTTTTGCCATATGAGTCCACTATACCTGCATACATGTGGTATTCTTTTGCCCTTCTAAGCAAATTTGTATGTGCCATCTCTAATTTTCAAAATAAACTTCTCTTTTGTGTGCTCATACCGCTCATGAAACGGTAGGGGGTGTCTGATATATTTCCATGGTAGATGTGCTATTCTCAAGCTGAGTGTTTATTCACTTGTCATAGCACGAGAGTATGGCAAAAGGTATTAGGGATGCCCAGTCCCAAAATGAAAAATGAATTTCCTTTATGTTGTCAAGTAATAAATTCCTTGGGAAGTGTTGGTATGGAAAGCACTCGTGGATATGGTTAGCCATGGAAAGTGAAAGTATGGTGGAAAAGGAATAAACTTTATTTTATGTTTGGGAACCGCCTATGATATATCTAGCATGGAAAGTATTGGGAACTACTCGATCATTTTCGTTGATAGGAAAAGCATGCCACCCAAAATGTTTTATCTCTATCTTTTTCGCTTTGAGCTCTGACACCTCTACAAATCCCTACTTCCCTCTGCGAAGGGCCTTTTTATTTACTTTATGTGATTCTTATTTTTTACTTGAGTCTCCATCTTCTCTTATAAAGCACCAACTAAGGGGCACTATGATCGTACTTGAGCGTTGGGTGTAGCTAATATGCGAGTGTGTTTCGTGAATGGATCAATGATCGAGCATAATGGGCTAGGGATAACTTGCTTTAGCATTGATATTTTGAAAGACATGGTTGCTTGTTGATATGCTTGAGTATTAAAGTCCTCATGTTAAAACTAGACTATTGCTTTGAACCATATGAAAGTCCAATTGTCCATGCTATAAAAGAAATAATATGTGATGAACATGTTAGGCAACATTCCACATCAAAAATTCTGTTTTTATCATTTACCTACTCGAGGATGAGCAGGAATTAAGCTTGGGGATGCTGATACGTCTCCAACGTATCTATAATTTTCGATTGATCCATGTTGTTATGTTATCATTCTTGGATGTTTTACAATCATTTTATTATTATTTTGTATCATTTTTTGGTACTAACCTATTGACGTAGTGCCCAGTGCTAGTTGATATTTTTTTGCTTGTTTTTTACATCACAGAAAATCAATTCCAGAAACCTATTGACATAGTGCCCAGTGCCAGGCGCGCCCAGGTGGGTTGTGCCCACCTCGGTGGCCTCTCGCACCACCTCTTTGCTCTATAAATACCCCAATATTCCAGAAACCCTAGGAGAGTCAACGAAAATCAATTCCAGCCACGGCAAGTTCCAGAACCACCAGATCCAATCTAGACACCATCACAGAGGGGTTCATTATCCTCATTGGTGCCTCTCCGATGATGCGTGAGTAGTTCATTGTAGACCTATGGTCCGTAGTTAGTAGCTAGATGGCTTCGTCTCTCTCTCTCTCTCTCTCTCTCTTTTAATTCTCAATACAATGGTCTCTTGGAGATCTATTTGATGTAACTCTTTTGTGGTGTGTTTGTTGGGATCCGATGAACTTTGAGTTTATGATCAGATCTATCTTTTTATCCATGAAAGTTATTTGAGTATTTTGATCTTTTATATGCATCATTACTTATATCCTTGTATTTCTTCTTCGATATTTGGGTTTTGTTTGGCCAAGTTGATCTATTTATCTTGCAATGGGAAGAGGTGCTTTGTGATGGGTACGATCTTACGGTGCTTGATCCCAGTGACAGAGGGGGTTCCAACACGTATGTATCGTTGCTATTAAGGATAACAAGATGGGGTCTATTTCTACATAAATAGATCTTGTCTACATCATGTCATCGTTCGTATTACATTACACTGTTTCTCCATGAACTTAATACACTAGATGCATGTTGGATAGTGGTCGATGTGTGGAGTAATAGTAGTAGATGCAGGCATGAGTCGGTCTACTAATCTTGGACGTGATGCCTATATAATGATCATTGCCTAGATATCGTCATGATTATTTGAAGTTCTATCAATTGCCCAACAGAAATTTGTTTAGACCGTTGCTATTTTTGTCGAGAGAAGCCACTAGTGAAACCTACGGCCCCCGGGTCTCTTCTTTATTATATTAGCCTTCGCGATCTATTTTTATTTGCTTTTATTTTAAGATCTATTGATCCAAAAACCCAAAAATACCTTGCTGCAATTTTCATTTATTTATTTTATATCACGTTCCCGCATGATCTATTTATCCAATCTACTACAATTTTACCTATCTTTTTACCCGTGAGGGATTGACAATCCCTCTCTTACGTCGGGTTGCAAGTATTTGTTCTTTGTGTGCAGGAGTTGTTTACATGGTGTTGCGTGGTTCTCCTACTGGTTCGATAACCTTGGTCTCAGCACCGAGGTAAATACCTTCCGTAGCTGTGCTGCATCATCCCTTCCTCTTTGGGGAGATACCGACGTAGTTCAAGCCGCATCAAACCAATCTAGGGCTCCGGCGGAGCTGTCCTGCCGGGGAAACTTCCCTCTGGGAGGGGTAAATCTAAGCCATCGCCATCACCAACGATCTTGTCATCGAGAGGCGGTCAGTCTCCATCAACATCTTTGCCAGCACCATCTCCTCTCAAACCCTAGTTCATCTCTTGTATCCGATCTTTGTCTCAAAACCTCAGATTGGTACCTGTGGGTTGCTAGTAGTCTTGATTACTCCTTGTAGTTGATGCTAGTTGGTTTATTTGGTGAAAGATCATATGTTCATATCCTTAATGATAATTAATACTCCTCTGATTATGAACATGAATATCCTTTGCGAGTAGTTACATTTGTTCCTGAGGACATGTGAGAAGTCTTGTTATAAGTAATCATGTGAATTTGGTATTCGTTTGATATTTTGATGAGATGTATGTTGTCTCTCCTCTAGTGGTGTTATGTGAACGTCGACTACATGACACTTCACCATGATTTGGGCCTAGGGGAAGGAATTGGGAAGTAATAATTAAGTAGATGATGGGTTGCTAGAGTGACAGAAGCTTAAACCCTAGTTTACACGTTGCTTCGTAAGGGGCTAATTTGGATCCATATGTTTCATGCTATGATTAGATTTATCTTAATTCTTCTTTCATAGTTGTGGATGCTTGCGGGAGGGGTTAATCATAAGTGGGAGGCTTGTCCAAGGAAGGGCAGCACCCAAGCACTGGTCCACCCACCTATCAAATTATCAAAGTAATGAACGCGGATCATATGAGCATGATGAAAACTAACTTGACAATAATTCCCATGTGTCCTCGGGAGCGCTTTGCTTTACATAAGGGTTCGTCCAGGCTTGTACTTTGCTACAAAAAGGATTGGGCCACCTTGCTGCACTTGAGTTACTTTTGTTACTTGTTACTCGTTATGAATTATCTCATCACACAACTATCTGTTACCGATAATTTCAGTGTTTGCAGAGAATACCTTGTTGAAAACCGATTGTCATTTCCTTCTGCTCCTCGTTGGGTTCGACACTCTTACTTATCTAAAGGACTACGATAGATCCCCTATACTTTTGGGTCATCAATACTCTTTTTTGGCGCCGTTGCCGGGGAGTGAAGCGCCTTTGGTAAGTGGAACTTGGTAAGGAAACATTTATGTAGTGTGCTGAAATTTACTGTCACTTGTTACTATGGAAAATAATCCTTTGAGGGGCTTGTTCGGGGTATCTTCACCTTGACCGCAAGAGCAAATAGTCGCTCCTCAACCTACTACACCTACTAAAAATATTTATTATGAAATTCCTTCAAGTATGATAGAGAAACTGCTAGCTAATCCTTATGCAGGTATGCCCGATATGCACCTAATTTATGTGGATGAAGTTTGTGGATTATTTAAGCTTGCAGGTATGCCCGAGGATGCTGTCAAGAAGAAGGGATTACCTTTATCTTTGAAGGGAAAGGCATTGACATGGTATAGGCTATGTGATGATATTGGATCATGGAACTACAACCGATTGAAATTGTAATTTCATCAGAAGTTTTATCCTATGCATCTAGTTCATCGTGATAGGAATTATATATATAATTTTTGGCCTCGTGAAGGAGAAAGTATGGCTCAAGCTTGGGGGAGGCTTAATTCAATGTTATATTCATGCGCCAATCATGGGCTCTCAATAGAAATTATTATTCAGAACTTTTATGCTCGGCTTTCTCATAATGATCGAGCCATGGTCGATACTTCTTGTACTGGTTCTTTTATGAAGAAGGATATTGAATTCAAATGGGATTTATTGGAAATAATTAAACGCAACTCTAAAGATTGGGAACTCGACGAAGGTAATGAGTCATGTATAAACCTTAAGTTTGATTGTGTTAAATCTTTTATGGATACCGATGCTTTTCATGATTTTAGCACTAAATATGGACTTGACTCTTAGATAGTAGCTTCTTTCTGTGAATCTTTTGCTACTCATGTTGATCTCCCTAAGGTGAAGTGGTTTAAATATCATCCTCTCATTGAAGTTAAAGTAGTTGAACCTATTGAAGTTGAAGAAGAAACTATTACTTATAATGTTGATCCTATTGTTCCTACTGCTTATATTGAGAAACCACCTTTTCCTGTTAGAATAAAAGTAACATGCTAAAGCTTCAACTGTGGTTCGTAAGAGTTATAATAGAACACCTACACCCCCTGAACAAATTAAAGTTGAACCTAGTATTTCTATGGTTAAAGATCTCTTGGTTGATAATATTGATGGGCATGTTATTTATTTCTACGATGAATCTGCTAGGATTGCTAAACCTGATATTAAAGATAAACATAGACCTGTTGTTGGCATGCCTGTCGTTTCCGGTTAAAATAGGAGATCATTGTTATCATGGCTTATGTGATGTGGGTGCTAGTGTGAGTGCAATTCCTTATTCCTTATACCAAGAAAATAATGAATGATATTTCACCTGCGGAGATAGAAGATATTGATGTTACTATTAATCTGGCCAATAGAGATACTATATCACCGATTGGGATTGTTAGAGATGTTGAAGTCTTGTGTGGGAAAATGAAATACCTTACTGATTTTCTTGTTCTTGCTTCCCCACAAGATGACTTTTGTCCCATTATATTTGGTAGACCTTTCTTGAATACTGTTAATGCTAAGATAGACTTCCAGAAGGATATTATTACTGTTGGTTTAGGGGATATGTCTCATGGTTTTAGTTTCTCTAAATTTCATAGACAACCCCATGATAAAGAATTTCCTAGTAAGGATGAAATTATTGGTCTTGCTTCTATTGACGTGCCTCCTACTGATCCGTTAGAACAATATTTGCTAGACCATGAGAATGATATGTTTATAAATGAAAGAAAGGAAATAGATGAAATATTCTTTAATCAAGGGCCTATCTTGAAACATAATTTTCCTGTTGAAATCCTTGGGGATCCTCCTCCACCCAAAGGTGATCCCGTGTTTGAGCTTAAACAATTACCCGATACTCTGAAATATGCTTATCTTGATGAAAAGAAGATATATCCAGTTATTATTAATGCTAACCTTTCAGAGCATGAATAAAATAAATTATTGAAAACTCTGAAGAAGCACCGTGCTGCTATTGGATATACTCTTGATGATCTTAAGGGCATTAGTCCCACTCTATGTCAGCACAAAATTAATCTAGAGCATGATGCTAAACCAGTTGTTGATCACCACCGATGGTTAAATCCTAAGATGAAAGAAGTGGTAAGAAATGAAATACTAAAGCTTATGGAGGCAGTATAATTTATCCTATTGCTGATAGTAGATGGGTAAGCCCTGTTCATTGTGTCCCTAAGAAGGGAGGTATTAATGTTGTTCCTAATGATAAGAATGAATTGACCCCACAAAGAATTGTTACAGGTTATAGAATGGTAATTGATTTTCACAAATTGAACAAAGCTAGTAGAAAAGATCATTGCCCTCTACCTTTTATCGATCAAATGCTAGAAATATTATCTAAACATACACATTTTTGCTTTCTAGATGGTTATTCTGGTTTCTCTCAAATACCTATGTCAAAAGATGATCAAGAAAAGACCACTTTTACTTGCCCTTTCGGTACTTTTGCGTGTAGACGTATGCCTTTTGGTTTATGCAATGCACCTGCTACCTTTCAAAGATGTATGACTGCTATATTCTATGACTTTTGTGAAAAGATTGTTTAGGTTTTCATGGATGATTTCTCCATTTACGGAACTTCTTTTGATGATTGCTTAAGCAACCTTGATTGAGTTTTGTAGAGATGTGAAGAAACTAATCTTGTCTTGAATTGGGAGAAGTGCCACTTTATGGTTAATGAATGTATTGTCTTGGGGCATAAAATTTCTGAAAGAGGTACTGAAGTTGATAAAGCTAAAGTAGATGCTATTGAAAAGATGTCGTGTCCTAGAGATATCAAAGGTATAAGAAGTTTCCTTGGTCATGATGGTTTCTATAGAAGGTTTATTAAAGGCTTCTCTAAAATTTCTAGGCCTAGAGAAATTATGCTACTACTGAAAAGGAATTCCTAGAAGTTGTTTTTGCTTGTGATAAGTTCAGATCTTATATTGTTGACTGCAAAATAACTGTTCACACTAATCATGCTACTATTAAATATCTTATGGAAAAGAAAGATGCTAAACCTAGACTTATTAGATGGGTTCTCTTGCTACAAGAATTTGATTTGCATATTACTGATAGAAAGGGAGCTGAGAACCCTGTTGCAGACTACTTTTCTAGGTTAGAAAATGTTCTTGATGACCCACTGCCTATTGATGATAGCTTTCCCGATGAGCAATTAGCTGTCATAAATGCTTCTCGTAATACTCCATGGTATGCTGATTATGCTAATTACATTGTTGCTAAGTTTATACCACCTAGTTTCACATACCAACAAAAGAAAAGGTTTTTCTATGATTGAAGACATTACTTTTGGGATGACCCACACCTTTATAAAGAAGGAGTAGATGGTGTTATTAGACGTTGTGTACCTGAGCATGAACAGGGACAGATCCTATGCAAGTGCCACTCCGAGTCTTATGGAGTACACCATGCTGGAGATAGAGCAACACACAACGTAGTGCAATCTGGTTCTTATTGGCCTACTCTCTTCAAGGATGCTTGTAAGTTTGTCTTTTCTTGTGATGAATGCCAAATAATTGGTAATATTAGTAGACGCCAGGAAATGCCTATGAATTATTCACTTGCTATTGAACCATTTGATGTTTGGGGCTTTGATTATATGGGACCTTTTCCTTCCTCTAATGGGTATACACCTATTTTAGTTGTTGTTGATTACGTTACTAAGTGGGTAGAAGCTATTCCAACTAGTAGTGCTGATCATAACACTTCTATTAAGATGCTTAAAGAAGTTATTCTTACGAGGTTTGGAGTCCCTAGATATTTAATGACTGATGGCGGTTCACATTTTATTCATGGTGCTTTCCATAAAATGCTTGCTAAGTATGATGTTAACCATAGAATTGCATCTCCATATCATCCCCAGTCTAGTGGTCGAGTAGAATTGACCAATAGAAAGGTTAAACTGATTTTGCAAAAGACTGTTAATAGATCTAGAAAGAATTGGTCTAAGAAACTTTATGATGCATTATGGGCTTATAGAACTGCTTATAAGAATCCTATGGGTATGTCTCCATATAAAATGGTTTATGGAAAAGTGATGGGGATATTACTACTGGACGTAAACCGGCCAGGAGTTGTCGGATTAACTCTATGAAGATTAGAATCCCATGAAGACATAAGGGTGATGGCGCTTTACGGAGGCCCAAGGCCCAAAGGCGAGTGTCGGTGTCAAAACCGGCGGATCTCGGGTAGGGGGTCCTGAACTGTGCATCTAGGATCGATGGTAACATGAGGCAGGGGACACGATATTTACCCAGGTTCGGGCCCTCTTGATGGAGGTAATACCCTACGTCCTGCTTGATTGATATTGATGATATGAGTATTACAAGAGTTGATCTACCACGAGATCGTAGAGGCTAAAACCCTAGAAGCTAGCCTATGGTATGATTGTTGTATATGATCTATCGACTAGCCTGGCCTCGGTTTATATAATGCACCAGAGGCCTAGGATAACAAGAGTCCTAGCCGAATACGCCGGTGGGGAGGAGTCCTTGTCTTTATCACCAAGTCTTGTGGAATCTTCCATGTATGCGGCAGCTGTCCGAACTGGCCCATGAGTATACGGCCATGGGGGTCCTCGGCCCAATCTAACAAATCGGGAGACGACATGGTGAGTACCCCCTAGTCCAGGACACCGCCAGTAGCCCCCTGAACCGGTCTTCAAGTTAGGGACGCTCCTCGATTCTTTTAAACTATTCTTCATCTTCGGTTGTCGGTCTTAAAAACTGGTTCAACAAATCTTCTCATCTTCGATCTTGAGGATCGCCGAAATGCATTCGACGAGTTTACACGTCGGGTATCCGAGGAGCCCCTTTAAGTTTCCGGCCTTTATCAATGCCTTGTTATTTTTATGCCACACCTCGGGTTTGAAGTTGTTCCCGGGAGGCAGTGTCCTCTTGCATCCGAGCTCTAACGCCGGACTGCATTCGAGGTATCTTTTGCAGCCGAGCACCAATGTCGGACTGCTTCCGAGATCCAACATCGAAATGTATCCGAGCTCCAACGCGGACTGTGTCCAAGCTCCAACGCCGGACTATATTCAAGATGTCATAGATCATCTTGGTCCAAAAAAGTTGAAGGAGTTTAGCCGAGCTTAATGCCGGAAATGGCCTCTATGGAGCTAGCCGCTAGCGCCCGAGCTTTATGCCGGACTGCTTCCAAGGTGGTGCACCACCCCGACCGCGGGCTGATTTTTTGTGAATATTTTTAACTGGTGCAGTTTATTCTCTGCCGATGTATATCCAGTAGCCCTCAAGGTGTGTATCAGTCTAAAACTCGAGATGCACCTGAAGGCAAGCATAAAACCGTTGTTCCCAGTAGCCCCTGAGACTCAGGTCGATGCGCGAAATCGACCTGAGGATCAACTCCTAGCTCGGCAGCATACATAGGAATAAAAATGCAGTGTAATATATTAGAGATAATAGTGATCGGCGAACGGGCCCCCTGAGAGAGGGTCGTGAGAAGTCACCGTGATATATAGCTTGATGCCAGATAGGTCCAGATGGTACTTATTGCTGTCCGAAGATGCGCTTCCCATAGTTCGATCAAGCCGAACACTGATCCCTTTGAATTTTCTGCATTGAATAGGCAATGCAGTAGCCCCCGAGACACTGGTCGGGTGGCAACACTAGATCAGGGGATCGATGTGCCCCTTTAATATATGTAAATAATGAGCGAAAAGCCCAGTAGCCCCCGAGCCTTAATGTGGGCACGGGTGGCCGAATTAAGGATCGATATCCAGAGTAAAATCACAGATTATGCATAATGATTCTATGTATCCAAGTACTTTACATCATTATTTTGACTCCATTGCGACCGTTTATCAGTTGAAAGTGGCCCATCGTCGACCTCTACCCCTTGGTAGATACTACGCAGGGTGTTTCCGCAATAACAAAACAACCCTTAGCCGACGTCTCAGTGCCCAAAGGCGGTTGTGTTAGCGGAAACGAGGCAATCAGATATGCGGGGTTTATAACTTCCGCTTAGTCATAGGAGCTTTAAACTAGGGAAGCTAGCTATGAGCCCTCGGTTAGTGTTCGGCGACATCCGAGGTCAAGCCGTAAACACTTCGGCCAATGTTATGAACGGCCCGTCATTTAACATAGTAATTGGATCACTGACCAGTTTACGCCTATTGTGACAGTCAATTTTCGGCTTTCTCCACTGAGGTGCTTAACCATGCGAGATGGAATCACAATCGCAGTGGTTCTCCCTTTGCACACCTAGCCGAACAAAGCGGAACGTAGGAGGCAAGCACAGGAGCCGGGCAACCCAACTATTGACCGAAGACACAATTCAAAACCGATGCATATATGGCAATATCCGAGAGTGTTTTTGCCGAATCTCTAAAGGTGTCCGGCGTTGCACTATGAGACTAATGCTGGAAACACACAAATAATTTAAAAGTGCCATAGGCTTGGAAAACCAAAAAACGTCGGTGAAAACCTGACGTCCTAACAAGATCAAGTGTTCGGTGCCAATCTGAAAATTGGACTTTAGAAAAAAAATGCTTTTGTCGTGCTTTAACATGACACATCCTATCTCAAGACTTCAAGAGGGTCAGCCTACGGCTTCATCCTCCTATCCCGAAGGCGGAGTACTTTTCATTAGGCCAGTTTAGCAAACTAAACTCTAGCGGCTTTGAGAGAGAAATTAGGATCCTCAGCTAATGACCACATACTTGTGTCGAAAAAAGGAATGATAAATAATAACAATAATAATAACTTTGCAACGACTAAGAAGAAGAACACTTATTATAAAATGGCTCATATAAATTTAAGAGCCCCCAAGTGACTTGGGTAAAAGAATTTTATGTATAATGATTGTATGTACCAAAGTACTTATATCATATCTGTGTTCACCCGAACTTTAAATGCGTCTTAACCGACCGTCGGCTTCTCCCTCTTCGGTCAAGGACCGAAAAGTGTTATGTACTCCACCTGTCGAGAATATCGATGGTGTTTCCAATAACCAGGCAATTAGGCCATAAGGCTGTAACAGACAAAGCGCGTTCAGGGAACTTATGCTATATTACTGGCGAAGTGTGAGAAGCATCTTCGAAGAAAATAGTACCCCCATCGATACCTTTCTTCGGTGCTCATTGTTACTATGAGACTTGTGCAATAGATTTTTTGTACTCATGAGATACGTTGTGTGTCGACCATCATTGAAAACAATAAGAGCGCTAGCTTTCGGTTTCACCCAGTCTGAGGTCCGGCTCGGATGACCCGATCGTGACAATCGCAGAGGTGCTCCCTTTACTCCCTAGCCAAACAATCGGGAACGTAGGGGTGAACACAGGAGTGAGGCAACCCAGCTTGCAAATCGCTTAAGTCAATATGGTGCATATTGTGGCATAATACACAAACAAGGAACGAAGCCGTACAAGTATAATCATATGCAAGAGGAAAAGCTTCATAAAGGAAGCCCCCAAGTAAACGGGGTATTTGAATTTGTGTGTCACAAACAAAGTTTGGACAAGGAATTTTTTTACAAGCCTCTTTTTTCCAAAAAAGTATAATGCTTGGTTGAGCCGAACACAAGTTAAAAATTTAAAACTTTGAGCATGAAGGCAACTTAGCTGGTTAATGTGTTCGGTATTGATGACGCAGCCCAAGCTTGATGTGGGACAAGGTTCCATCTCCCAAGCCGGTCCCGAGGTGGCGGAGCAAAGAGCTCGGCACTCCGAAGTGGTGACATAGCACGGTCAATGCAGGCCGGTAGAGTGATGCCGAAGTCCCCAGCAAGGGGTAATGAAGTGTTGACGAAGCCCCCCGTCCAGCCGAGGTGACACCGAAGGATATAGTCCGGCTGGATCATTTTCCTGTGCACAAAAAATAGTGCAAACCAGAGATAATAGTAATAATAATAAAAATCATTGCATAATAAATAATTTATGCAAAGTGAGTAATAAAAGAAATATGGCCTGGCACCGAAGTCAATGTCGATGCAGGGCGTCGGCGTGATGCGGTAAAGGCGTGGCGAAGCCTGAATTCACAGGTCGGTCCGAGTTCTGGATGCGGCGTTGGTCGGACTATGTACGGAAATTGACCGAACCGCCATGCGACTGTCGTTAATGCGGCCACCATTTGATAGACCTGTGTGCATATAATGGACAAACCAGAGTAATAATTCCTTGGGAAAAATGAACCCAAACAAACAAAAAGTACTAGGATTAATAGCACCTGCTTTATTTGTTGTAGCAATCCAAAGAAAGGTGATTCCAAAAATTGGGACTCGATCCGCACACCCATTGCCTGATGGGCGATAAAGCGACGGTATGGCGATGCTGACAAAGGTTGGCTCGCCGAGGCAAAGCCCTCAGTCCAGCTAACGTGACGGAGCTGGTCGGCTAGTGACGCTGAAGTCTCCGGAGTAGGTTGATGAAGATATGGCGAAGCCCCCGGTCCAGCCAAGATGTCGAAGCCTCGATGTCAGCCGATGAGTCGAAGTAGGTCGGCGTGATGGACACCAGCTTGGAGAAGCAATAGTGCGGCCCTGCCGATGCAGGTCGTGACGTGGTCGATGCCGGCTTGATGAAGTGACCGTGCGGTGATGCCGGTTTGCCCGCTCCATGTAATCCGTGGGGCGGCGATGTTTGTGATGATTTATCCTTTGTGATGCCGGACTCTTGTTCGGCTTGCCGAGATGATGATCCGAAGAAGTTGAGCTCGGCTCAACAAAGTGACGACGTGTCTAGCGCAGGTCGGCAGTCTTGGAGCAATATTGGCGGACTGGTTTGACACCAGCATGATAATGAAGATGACCTCAGGGGAGACTTAAAAATTTATGGGCACGTGTTTAAAAACAACGCGCAATACCCTAGAAGAGAATTCCTCTAAAAAGGTTGTCCAATATCACGTTCATAAAGAAACATGAATTCGGGTCTGATCCGTATTCACGCAGAAAAACAGATCCGAAAATTGGTCCACTCATCGGAAGGTTCCCGGAGTTTGAACCGTTGGATCGAGCTGAAATTTGGAGGGGTGGTAGATATGGGAATTCCGCAGTATATGAACGGTTGGATCTTCCAAAGGACCTCCGAGATGGGCTCTGGTGGCCACGCCCTAAACTCGTCCAGATTCCTGTCCAGATTTGACAGGGCTCCGGTATATCATAGATTGTCGGAGATTCCTCCATCGGAACTTGATGAAATTTTGCATGGCTATTGTACACGTAATCCCGCACTATTCTACGGAAGCAATCATCAAACCGACGCTCGAGGAGGTGGTGACGGCGAATACAAGTTCGCTGTCCATAAAAATAGCACGGCCGCCCGAGGGCAATGTTGACGTTGAGCCCTCGAGCTCCATGGATGACTCCTCTATGATCATGATAGAGATCGGAGTTGATGTTGAAGAAGGCCCCTGTCCGAACCTGACGATCGGAGATGGAGCACGGTCCTCGGTCGAGCCAAGGTGACCAGTCGAGCCGGCGACGAAGATGCCGGCGTCGCAGTTGACCTGCGGGCGAGCCATTGATCCTTTTGCCGATCACACAGCGAAACTCTCAACGAAAGCACCAATGTCGGTGTGAAAACTGGCAGATCTCGGGTAGGGGGTCCCGAGCTGTGCGTCTAGGATCGATGGTAACAGGAGGCAGGGGACACGATATTACCCAGGTTCGGGCCCTCTTGATGGAGGTAACACCCTACGTCCTGCTTGATTGATATTGATGATATGAGTATTACAAGAGTTGATCTACCACGAGATCGTAGAGGCTAAAACCCTAGAAGCTAGCCTATGGTATGATTGTTGTATATGATCTATCGACTGGCCTGGCCTCGGTTTATATAATGCACCAGAGGCCTAGGATAACAAGAGTCCTAGCCGAATACGCTGGTAGGGAGGAGTCCTTATCTTGATCACCAAGTCTTGTGGAATCTTCCATGTATGCGGCAGCTGTCCGAACTGGTCCATGAGTATACGGCCATGGGGGTACTCGGCCCAATCTAACAGATCGGGAGACGACATGGTGAGTACCCCCTGGTCCAGGACACCATCAGTAGCCCCCTGAACCGGTCTTCAAGTTAGGGACGCTCCTCGATTCTTCCGAACTGTTCTTCATCTTCGGTTGTCGGTCTTGAAAACTGGTTCAACAAATCTTCTCATCTTCGATCTTGAGGATCGCCGAAATGCATTCGACGAGTTTACACGTCGGGTATCCAAGGAGCCCCTTTAAGTTTCCGGCCTTTATCAATGCCTTGTTATTTTTATGCCACACCTCGGGTTTGAAGTTGTTCCCGGGAGGCAGTGTCTTCTTGCATCCGAGCTCTAACTGCATTCGAGGTATCTTTTGCAGCTGAGCACCAATGTCGGACTGCTTCCGAGCTCCAACGTCGAAATGTATCCGAGCTCCAACGCCGGACTGTGTCCAAGCTCCAACGCCGGACTATATTCAAGATGTCATAGATCATCTTGATCCAAAAAAGTTGAAGGAGTTTAGCCGAGCTTAATGCCAGAAATGGCCTCTATGGAGCTAGCTGCTAGCGCCCGGGCTTTATGCCGGACTGCTTCCAAGGTGGTGCACCACCCCCACCGCGGGCTGATTTTTTGTGAATATTTTTAACTGGTGCAGTTTATTCTCTGCCGATGTATAGCCAGTAGCCCTCAAGGCATGTATCAGTCTAAAACCCGAGATGCACCTAAAGGCAAGCATAAAACCACTGTTCCCAGTAGCCCCTGAGACTCAGGTCGATGCGCGAAATTGGCCCGAGGATCAACTCCTAGCTCGGCAGCATACATAGGAATAAAAACGCAGTGTAATATATTAGAAATAATAGTGATCGGCGAACGGGCCCCCTGAGAGAGGGTCGTGAGAAGTCGCCTTGATATATAGCTTGATGCCAGATAGGTCCAGATGGTACTTATTGCTGTCTGAAGACGCGCTTCCCATAGTTCGATCAAGCCGAACACTGAGCCCTCTGAATTTTCTGCATTGAATAGGCAATGCAGTAGCCCCCGAGACACTGGTTGGGTGGCAACACCAGATCAAGGGATCGATGTGCCCCTTTAATATTTGTAAATAATGAGCGCAAAGCCCAGTAGCCCCTGAGCCTTAATGTGGGCACGGGTGGCCGAATTAAGTCTCGATATCCAGAGTAAAATCACAGATTCTGCGTAATGATTCTATGTATCCAAGTACTTTACATCATTATTTTGACTCCATTGCGACCGTTTATCAGTTGAAAGTGGCCCATCGTCGACATCTACCCCTTGCTAGATACTACGCAGGTTGTTTCCGCAATAACAAAACAACCCTTAGCCGACGTCTCGGTGCCTGAAGGTGGTTGTGTTAGCGGAAACGAGGCAATCAGATATGCGGGGTTTATAACTTTCGCTTAGTCATAGGAGTTTTAAACTGGGGAAGCTAGCTATGAGCCCCCAGTTAGTGCTCGGCGACATCCGAGGTCAAGCCGTAAACACTTCGGCCAATGTTATGAACGGCCCGTCATTTAACATAGTCATCGGATCGCTGACCAGTTTATGCCTATTGTGACAGTCAGTTTTCGGCTTTCTCCACTGAGGTGCTTTACCATGCGAGGTGGAATCACAATCGAAGTGGTTCTCCCTTTGCACACCTAGCCAAACAAAGTGGAACGTAGGAGGCAAGCACAGGATCCGGGCAACCCAACTATTGGCCGAAGACACAATTCAAAACCGATGCATATATGACAATATCCGAGAGTGTTTTTGCCGAATCTCTACAGGTGTCCGGCATTGCACTACGAGACTAATGTTGGAAACACACAAATAGTTTAAAAGTGCCATAGGCTTGGAAAACCAAAAAACGTCAGTGAAAACCTGACGTCCGAACAAGATCAAGTGTTCGGTACCAATGTGAAAATGTTTAGAAAAAAATGCTTCTGTCGTGCTTTAACATGACACATCCTATCTCAAGGCTTCAAGCGGGTCAGCCTACGGCTTCAACCTCCTATTCCGAAGGCGGAGTACTTTTCATTAGGCTAGTTTAGCAAACTAAACTCTAGCGGCTTTGAGAGAGAAATTAGGCTCCTCAGCTAGTGACCACATACTTGTGTCGAAAGAAGGAATGATAAATAATAACAATAATAATAATAACTTTGCAACGACTAAGAAGAAGAACACTTATTATAAAACGGCTCATATAAATTTAAGAGCCCCCAAGTGACTTGGGTAAAAGAATTTTATGTATAATGATTGTATGTACCAAAGTACTTATATCATATATGTGTTCACCCGAACTTTAAACGCGTCTTAACCGACCGTCGGCTTCTCCCTCTTCGGTCAAGGACCGAAAAGTGTTATGTACTCTACCTGTCGAGAATATCGACGGTGTTTCCAATAACCAGGCAATCAGGCCATAAGGCTGTAACAGACAAAGCACGCTCAGGGAACTTATGCTATATTACCGGCGAAGTGTAAGAAGCATCTTCGAAGAAAATAGTACCCCCATCGATACCTTTCTTCGGTGCTCA
Source organism: Triticum urartu (assembly GCF_056163025.1). Classification (NCBI taxonomy): domain Eukaryota; kingdom Viridiplantae; phylum Streptophyta; class Magnoliopsida; order Poales; family Poaceae; genus Triticum; species Triticum urartu. The sequence continues at coordinate 583,519,995 of NC_141875.1, read as the reverse complement.
TTGTTACTATGAGACTTGTGCAATAGATTTTTTGTACTCATGAGTTACGTTGTGTGCCGACCATCATTGAAAACAATAAGAGCGCTAGCTTTTGGCTTCACCCAGTTTGAGGTCCGGCTCGGATGACCCGATCGTGACAATCGCAGAGGTGCTCCCTTTACTCCCTAGCCGAACAATCGGGAATGTAGGGGTAAACATAGGAGCGAGGCAACCCAGCTTGCAAATCGCTTAAGTCAATATGGTGCATATTGTGGCATAATACACGAACAAGGAACGAAGCCGTACAAGTATAATCATATGCAAGAGGAAAAGCTTCATAAAGGAAGCCCCCAAGTAAACGGGGTATTTGAATTTGTGTGTCATAAACAAAGTTTGGACAAGGAAATTTTTTTACAAGCAACTTTTTTCCAAAAAAGTATAATGCTTGGTCGAGCCGAACACAAGTTAAAAATTTAAAACTTTGAGGATGAAGGAAACTTAGCTGGTTAATGTGTTCGGTATTGATGACGCAGCCCGAGCTTGATGCGGGACAAGGTTCCATCCCCCAAGCCGGTCCCGAGGTGGCGGAGCAAAGAGCTCGGCACTCCGAAGTGGTGACATAGCACGGTCAATGCAGGCTGGCAGAGTGATGCCGAAGTCCCCGGCAAGGGGTAATGAAGTGTTGACAAAGCCCCCCGTCCAGCCGAGGTGACATCAAAGGATATAGTCCGGCGGGATCATTTTCCTGTGCACAAAAAATAGTGCAAACCGGAGATAATAGTAATAATAAAAAAATAGTTGCATAATAAATAATTTATGCAAAGTGAGTAATAAAAGAAATATGGCCTGGCGCCGAAGTCAATGTCGATGCAGTGCGTCGGCGTGATGCGGTAAAGGCGTGGCGAAGCCTGAATTCACAGGTCGGTCCGAGTTCTGGATACGGCGTTGGCCGGACTATGTACGGAAACTGACCGAACCGCCATGCGACCGTCATTAATGCAGCCACCATTTGATAGACCTGTGTGCATATAATGGACAAACCAGAGTAATAATTCCTTGGGAAAAATGAACCCAAACAAGCAAAAAGTACTAGGATTAATAGCACCTGGTTTATTTGTTGTAGCAATCCAAAGAAAGGTGATTCCAAAAATTGGGACTCGATCCGCACACCCATTGCCTGATGGGCGATAAAGCGACGGTATGGTGATGCTGGCAAAGGTTGGCTCGCCGAGGCAAAGCCCTCGGTCCATCTAATGTGACGGAGCTGGTCGGCTAGTGACGCCGAAGTCTCCGGAGTAGGTTGATGAAGATATGGCGAAGTCCCCGGTCCAGCCGAGATGTTGAAGCCTCGATGTCAGCCGATGAGTTGAAGTAGGTCGTCATGATGGACACCAGATTGAAGAAGCAATAGTGCGGCCCTGCCGATGCAGGTCGTGACGTGGTCGATGCCGGCTTGATGAAGTGACCGTGCGGCGATGCCGGTATGCCCGCTCCGTGTAATCCGTGGGGCGGCGATGTTGGTGATGATTTATCCTTCGCGATGCCGGACTCTTGTTCGGCTTGCCGAGATGATGATCTGAAGAAGTTGAGCTCGGCTCAACAAAGTGACGACGTGTCTAGCGCAGGTCGGCAGTTTTGGAGCAATAATGCCGGACTGGTTTGACACCAGCATGATGATGAAGATGACCTCAGGGGAGGCTTAAAAATTTATGGGCACGTGTTTAAAAACAACGCACAATACCCTAGAAGAGAATTCCTCTAAAAGGGTTGTCCAATATCACGTTCATAAAGAAACATGAATTTGGGTCCGATCCGTATTCGCGCAGAAAATTGATCCGAAAATTGGTCCACTCATCGGAAGGTTCCCGGAGTTTGAAGCGTCGCATCGAGCTGAAATTTTGGAGGGGTGGTAGATATGGGAATTCCGCAGTATATGAATAGTTGGATCTTCCAAAGGACCTCCGAGCTGGGCTCTGGAGGCCACGCCCTAAACTCATCCAGATTCCCGTCCAAATTTGATAGGACTCCGGTATATCATATATTGTCGGAGATTCAGCCATCGGAACTCGATGAAATTTTGCATGGCTGTTGTAGACGTAATCCTGCACTATTCCACCGAAGCAATCGTCAAACCGACGCTTGAGGAGGTGGTGATGGTGAATACAAGTTTGCTGTCCATAAAAATAGCACGGCCGCCCGAGGGCAATGTTGACGTTGAGCCCTCGAGCTCCATGGATGACTCCTCTATTATCATGATAGAGATCGGAGTTGATGTTGAAGAAGGCCCCCGTCCGAACATGACGATCGGAGATGGAGCACGGTCCTCGGTCAAGCCAAGGTGACCAGTCGAGCCGGCGACGAAGATGCCGGCGTCGTAGTTGACCTGCGGGCGAGCCATTGATCCTTTTGCCGATCACATAGTGGAACTCTCAACGAAAGCACCAATGTCGGTGTCAAAACTGGCGGATCTCGGGTAGGGGGTCCCGAGCTGTGCGTCTAGGATCGATGGTAACAGGAGGCAGGGGACACGATATTACCCAGGTTCGGGCCCTCTTGATGGAGGTAACAACCTACGTCCTGCTTGATTGATATTGATGATATGAGTATTACAAGAGTTGATCTACCACGAGATCATAGAGGCTAAAACCCTAGAAGCTAGCCTATGGTATGATTGTTGTATATGATCTATCGACTAGCCTGGCCTCGGTTTATATAATGCACCAGAGGCCTAGGATAACAAGAGTCCTAGCCGAATACGCCGGTGGGGAGGAGTCCTTGTCTTGATCACCAAGTCTTGTGGAATCTTCCATGTATGCGGCAGCTGTCCGAACTGGCTCATGAGTATACGGCCATGGGTGTGAGATGTATCATTTTTAAATAACAGAGTGACGTCAAGGCGATTTATCATGATCCTGGAGTGTGACGTCACGACGTTTTACAAGATCAAGGTGAAGATGCAAGGGAAGAATTTTTCTAAGTATTGAAGATTGACATGAACAAGTCCAAATCAATCTGGGGCCTAATGTTGGGGATATTACTACTGGACGTAAACCGGCCAGGAGTTGCCGGATTAACTCTATGAAGATTAGAAGCCCATGAAGACGTAAGGGTGATGTCGCTTTACGGAGGCCCAAGGCCCAAAGGCGAGTTAAGGCCTATAGATGTGAACCGACTTTCTCATGTAACTTGCATTGTAAGATAGGAAGGATAGAGACTAAGCCAGACACGTTTATGATCCGGCGTCGGGACTCTGTAAACCGGCGGGCGTCAACCTGTGTATATAAAGGGACGGCCCAACCGCGGTTTAGGGAAAACAGACAACAACTCGAGAGCCAGGCAAAGCGGATTCGCTCCCTGGTCATCGAAACCCTAGCAATACCAAACACAACTAGACGTAGGCTTTTACCTTCATCAAAGGGGCCGAACTAGTATAAAAACCCTCTTGTCCCTTGTCCGGTTTAACCCCTTTAAGCTAACCCGTAGCGATGGCTCCACGACTAAGTCCTTTCACAAGGACATCTGCCGTGACAAAACCATGACAGTTGGCACCCATCGTGGGGCTATCGCATGATGGTTTCGAGTTCTTGAAGGGCAGCTTGGAAGGACTCAAGGGATATGATGTGGGCCGGATGACTAAGAGTCATCATGGCAAGCTCTACATCGATGACGCAGGATGGGGTCCCGAGGCCGGTTCAATTGAATATGGGTACCAGGTCCCCTTTGGCGGGATTCACGTCTTCATCGGCAAGATCGGTGAACTGGCCCCTGAGCCGGACACCTGCACCGACATCATTGAGACGGCTCAGCGTGCAAGCCCTGCCCAAGTTCTGCTCGCAGTAAGCTATGTTTTCGTAGGTGTCATCCATGGAGCGGAGTATGAGGATGGACCGGCATCTGAAGGAGAAACCCTTATCCGTTCCGATGACGAGTCTTCAACCGGAGAAACCGAGTCGCTGTATCAGCTGCAGGACGGTCGGATTAGTGGAGGTTCCGATGGCAACAGTATTCCGGACCCCTCGATCTGCCAAGCCGGGTCGCGGTCTTCATGACCGGTACACAACCAGCGCAACACTCTTCTACCGCCTCGGCAATGCTCTCCGGTTCAGCAACAACAACGCCAACAGGAGCAGGGGGCTCGCCACCGCCTCCGGCTCAGGTTTTGTCTGATTTGTTCGACACCTTGGCAACATTGTTGGCAGCAGAGGTGGAGGCAGCAAACTGGGATCAGCACAATGCAGAGATTGCGAAGGTGAAGGATCAGATAGCTCAGGCTAAGGCAGACCTGGCAGGAGAGAACGCCAGGATGGCTACAGAACGGGCTGAGTTAGAAGCTCTGGCCTACCGGCTTAGGCTGGATCAGAGTGCCTCAGATGATGTCATGAGGAGGAGATACTGGTCGCACCTCCCGCCGGGTTATGAGCCAAGGAACCTCTTCAACACACCAGGAGCGGGAATCAGTAACCAGCCGGTGATAAACCGGACTGAGGCACCGGGAACAGGAGCGCCGGTTCAGCCGTGGGCGATGAACCCGCCTCATCAGAACAACATTGTGCCACAGTACGTTCCGACGCCCCCGGGGCATTACTGCAACCCATTGGATATCATTGTGGCTGCCGCTTCACGATTGGCCGCCCTCCCAACTGACGACGAGTCACCAGTGGCAATTGAGACACGACGGGCCAGAGAGCTCCTTCAAACAGCTTTAAACCAACAACAGGCTTATTCGCATAGTCGCGAGAGGATTCACTCCACCCCCCGTCCGAGTCGGAGCTACAACAGGCACGTTGAGGATGAACTGGCCGTGTCAAGCAGTGCACGTCACCGTAACTCGCCGCGAGGGCATAACCCGGCAGGTGGCGGTGCTAATGCGCATGATGTGGTGGATCATGGTCGTGCACGTCGAGAAGCCGAGTTAGCAGCATAGCATGCGGCTCGTCATCTTACTCCGGTTCGCCCTACCGCTTCAGTGGAGCTAGGGGTGGTCTTCAGTTCTTTGGGGGTGCCCTGCCTCACCCCAGCCTTGCGCAATGTACGACTGCCCAAAGATTTCAAAGGCCCTCGCAAGGTACCCAACTACACTGCCAATTTGCAACCAGAGTCATAGGTTGAGAGTTATGAGATGGCAATGGAGATGCTGGATGTGGATGAAGCGGTGTGTGCTAAGTATTTCACCATGATGTTGGAAGGAATGGCCCGTACCTGGTTAAAGAGCCTACCGGCTAACTCCATTGCGTCATGGGCTGAGTTGAAGTGCCGGTTTATCCAGAATTTCAAGGATACATGTAAGCATCCCATGTCAATTATGGACCTAGCCGCTTGTGTTCAGGAAGAGGGGGAGTCTACGACCCATTGGGTGAAGCAAGTCTCAGCCATTCTGCATTCATCAGACCGCATCAACGCGGATACACCAGTTTTAACATTGGAAGGCAATTGCCGGTTTATGCCATTAAAGCTGAAGCTAGGGAGGCTCAAACATCACTACAATGACATGTCAACCCTTATGGCTGCTTTGGTGAAATATGCCGATTCAGATAGTACTAAAGACCCCGAGTCTGAGGATGACAAACCGGGGAAGGGGAAAAAGAACGACAATACCAAGGGGCAGTAGCACAATCCGGTAGGTCATGGGAATAATGGCAAGCACAAGGCATACAATAGTTTGGACTTTGTGGCCAACACCAATGCTCAGGATAACGGCCAGCGTCGTAAGGGTTAACCGCCCCAGAGGGGCGGAGGCTCAGGCCCCAATTTGGAGCGCCTGTTAAATCAACCTTGTCCAAAGCATGGATCGAAGGAGAGGCCAGCTTCACATCTTTGGAAGGATTGTTTCTATCATGCGAGAGTTCAAGAACTCCAATATGTTTCAATACGACAATGGCCCGCCCGGCGGTTCAGGAGGTGGTTTTCATGGGCCGGGTTATGGAGGCAGCAACTCCGGTTCAGGATTCCAAGGCAATCAAACCGAACATGGCAATCAAGGGAACCAGGGCAATCAGGGAGGTTATAACCATCAGGGGAATCAGCAGCAGCAGCAGTCGGGTTATCAGAGCAATCTGAAGCAGTTGAACAGTGGGCAGTATCATGTCTTCACCACTAGCTTGTGTAAGCGTGATCAGAGGCTTCACAAGAGGGTCGTGAACTCTGTTGAACCGGCAGTGCCTTAGTATTTGCGATGGTCTGAGCAACTAATTTTATGGAGTCGAGAGGATCACCCACCCCGGGTTGATAATCCGGGTCATCTGGCCTTAGTGGTGGCACCTCAAGTTGGGGGGTATAAGTTCACCAAGGTGCTTATGGATGGGGAAGTAGTATCAATATCCTTTACTATGATACCTTCCGCCGTATGGGATTGACAGATAAGAATCTTAAACCGTCGAACACCGTTTTTCATGGTGTGGTGCCTGGTAAGTCTGCATATCCAGTGGGCAAAATAGCCCTAGAGGTGGCTTTTGGAGAGGATCATGACTCAAGATAAAAAACGTTGACTTTTGAAGTGGTGAAAATCAAGAGTCCGTATCATGCCCTGTTCAGACGACCGGCTTATGCCAAGTTCATGGCAAGGCTGTGTTATGTGTATCTACAGCTTAAGATGACGGGTCATAAGGGGACCATCACAGTACATGGGAGCAGGAAGATCGCTTTAGAGTGTGAAGAGAGTGATGCGGCTTATGCTGAATCGGTTTGTGCCACAGAGGAGCTGAAGTTCTATAAGGACAATGTTGATCCGGCAGATATGACTTCTCTGAAGAAGCCAACTACAGAGCATGATCCGGCACTGAAGTTTAAATCGGCTACAGACACTAAGATGGTTGATTTTGTTCCTGGCGATTCATCCAAGTAGTTCAGCATCGGCGCTAACCTGGATCCCAAATAGGAAAGCGCGCTCATTGAGTTCATCCGTGAGAACTGGGACATCTTTGCATGGAAGCCTTCTGACATGCCAGGTGTACCGAGGGAACTTGCTGAGCACACACTTAATATAGATCCTAAGTTTAAACCGGTCAGGCTGTTTCTCCGCCGTTTCAACGAAGAAAGACGTAAGGCTATTGGTGAGGAGGTAGCTCGATTGTTGGCCGCATGGTTTATTGTGGAGGTTTTTCACCCGGAGTGGCTGGCTAATCCGGTGCTGGTTCTTAAGAAAAATGGCACTTGGCACCTGTGTGTGGACTACACAGATTTGAACAAGTCTTGTCCAGCAGATCCCTTTGCCCTCCCTCGTATTGATCAGATTATTGATGCTACGGCGGGTTGTGACCGTTTGTGTTTTTGGATGCTTACTCTGGTTATCATCAGATCAAAATGGCAGTTAAGGACCAGGAGAAGACAGCTTTTATAACCCCCTTTGGAGCCTTCTGCTATGTCTCCATGCCCTTTGGGCTCAAGAGTGCCCAGGTGACTTCTCAACGCTGTGTTCGGAATTGTCTTCATAAGCAGATTGGGCGCAATGTTCATGCATATGTGGATGATATTGTGGCAAAGTCCAGGAAGGAGGAAACATTGATAGATGACTTGAGAGAAACTTTTGACAACCTTTGGGTTTATAAGATGATGCTTAATCCGGACAAATGTGTCTTTGGTGTTCGGCAGGCAAGCTCTCAGGTTTTCTGGTGTCTAACAGGGGCATTGAGGCTAATCCGGAGAAGATCACAGCTATCACCTCTCTGGCTAAACCGACATGTATCAATGACGTTCAGCATCTGGCGGGCCGGATTGCAGCTTTGGGCCGGTTTATCAGTCATCTTGGGGAGAAGGCTATCCCTTTATATTAGATGTTAAAGAAAACGGATGACTTTGTCTGGAGCGATGCGGCTGATAAAGCGTTTAAGGATTTGAAGAGGCAGTTAGCTGAACTTCCTGTCCTTGCGGCTCTGGTCGATAAAGAGCCTTTACTGCTATATGTGGCTGCTAATGCCCGGGCTGTTAGTGTGGCTATTGTTGTGGAGCGCAAGGAGGCTGGAAAGGAGTATTCAGTTCAAGGGCCGGTTTATTATATCAGTGAGGTGCTTATCGAATCAAAGCAGAGGTATCCGCATTGGCAGAAGCTGGTGTATGGGGTGTTTATGGCAAGCCGGAAGCTCAAGCATTATTTTCAGGGTCATCCTATCACAGTGGTCAGTTCAGCCCCTCTGGGAGATATCATTCAAAACAGAGAAGCAACTGGCCAGATTGCCAAGTGGGCTATTGAGCTTGGACCTCATCGACTCAAATATACACCTCGCACAACGATCAAATCTCAAGCACTCGTGGACTTCATCAATGATTGGACCGAGTTGCAGGCGCCAGAGGAAAAGCTAGACAACACTTATTGGACTATTCACTTTGATGGGTCCAGGCAATTGGAGGGCTCGGGGGCTGGAGTCATATTAACTTCCCCACGAGGTGACAAGTTTTGTTATATTCTCCGCTTAATGTTCCCTTGTACTAACAATGGAGCTGAGTATGAGGCCTTACTCCACAGTCTGCGGATGTCTAAAGAGATGAACTTAAGCCGGGTTAAGTGCTTCGGTGATTCGGACCTGGTGGCTTAGCAGGTATCTGGCACTTGGGATTCCAAGGATCCACTAATGGTTGCATATCGACGGGAGGTGGACATAGTGGCTTGTCATTTCAAAGGTTATCAAGTTGACCATATAGACCGGCGAAAGAATGAAGCGGCGGACGCTTTGAGTCGTCTAGGCTCTCAGCGTAAACCGGTGCCACCTAATGTCTTCCTCGACATACTTCATAATCCGTCGGTCAAACTACCCACAAAGGAGGAGTTGCCTATTCCTGACCCGAAGGCCCAGTTGGTGGCAACTTTGCATGTTATACCAGATTAGACAGTCCCGTACCTGGCTTACATGAACTGGGGCGAGTTACCAGAGGATGAAACCTTGGCCCGACAGATAATCTGGCTATCCAAGTCAATGACCATTATCAATGGGGAGTTACATCATTACAGCGTGAAAGGGGCGATTTAGCATTGTGTATCTCCTTAGGAAGGTTGTGGGATTTTGCGTGAGATCCACGAAGGAGATTGTGGTCACTATGCCGGTTCAAAGTCCTTGGTGGCTAAGGCTTTTTGTCACGGCTTCTACTGGTTGACGGCTCATGCTGACGCTAAGGATTTAGTAAAAAGGTGTGACGGTTGTCAGAAATTTGCACGCCGCGCTCATGTCCCGGCTCAGGAGTTGAGGATGATTCCAATCACTTGGCTGTTTGCAACTTGGGGGCTCGATATGGTTGGACCCTTTAAGAGATCCAAGGACAAAAAGACCCACCTGTTGGTGGCGGTTAACAAGTTTACCAAGTGGGTAGAGGTAGAGCCAGTTAGTAAGTGTGATGTAGCCATGGAGGTTCAATTCATTAAATCAATCTAACAAGCGGACTGGACTACCTTTGGCTACTACAAGATATTTAGAAACCTAAGAAGCTGAGCCTACTTTACGCACTTAAGGCAGCAGCAGATGATGAAGAAATGGGCGGTAGATGATAATGAGAAAGGGCGCCCCTTGGCATTTTGATATTCCGGTTTGGTTTTCCACACAGCATTATAACTGATAATGGTACTAATCTGTCCAAAGGAGATATGGAGGAATTTTTTCAACGTGAGCACATCCGGCTTGATGTAGCATCAGTGGCTCACCCCCAGTCTAATGGTGAAGTAGAGAGGGCAAATCAAGAAATTTTGAGAGGTATCAAACCCCAACTTATGGTTCCTTTAAAGCGGACGCCGGGTTGTTGGGTGGAGGGGTTACCTTTCATTTTATGGAGTATCAACACCACACCAAACAGGTCTACGGGTTACACGCCTTTCTTCATGGTTTACAGAGCAGAGGCGGTTCTCCCTAGTGACATCCGTCATGACTCACCCCGTGTGGCGGCTTACGTTGAAGCTGAGAATGAGAAAGCACGTCAGGACTCACTGGACCTGTTAGATGAGGAGCGTGATTTAGCAGCAACACGTTCAGCGATTTATCAGCAAGATCTCTGACGTTATCACAGCCGACGGGTTAAGACCAGAACTTTTCAAGAAGACGATCTAGTGCTCCGGCTCATCTAGGATTAGACTGATATGCACAAGTTATCCCCACCTTGGGAAGGACCTTTTGTGGTTAGCAAAAATCTACGCAGCGGGTCATACTACCTCATCGATGTTCGAGAGCACAAAGACTCACGCAAATCGGAGGAGGAGACCCAGCGGCCGTGGAATATAGCTCTTCTTCGGCCTTACTATACTTGAGCCACAGGCTCTTCTTATGTACATACTTATGACAATGTATATATTATATAATAAAGCGGAGCCTCAACTAAAGCGGGGTCTCTGTTCTTTTTACATCATGTGTGGTTCCATGGGGGCTTCTACTTACAAAGCGGAGTTCTATTAACCCAGCCCATAAAGCCACACAGATATGAAGGAAATCACTAGGGGGCTTGGTCATATCCGTACCATAGCTACACCTTTTGATCGGTTCAAAACCAAAAAGGGAAATCACTAGGGGGCTTGGTTGTATTTACACCATAGCCACACCTTTTGATAGGCTTAAAGCCAAAAGGAAATTATGTGGAACCAAAGAGAGTCTGTTGCATAAAGCGCAACTCAAACATAGGTGACCATTGAGCATAGCTCAAATATTACTTAGGGGCTCCTTGCTTCTCAAAGAACAACGAGCTTGCACCCTTGTATTAGGCCATCAAGCTAGGCTTGGAAGCCAGGTGTATTCACCTAAAAACCCGGGTTATCCTACCTCTTTAAGTAAGCCACTCCGTCCAGGTAAACTTGGTATGACCCATCGAACGTTTGGCAAGTCAATCTCATAGACCCTAAACTTGTCAAAGTTAAAACGGTGATTGGTTAAAGATTGAGGTCCATCTTAAAAGGCTTTGCAAAATGGTTTAGCTCAGCGGCCTGGCATCCCATGAAAAGCCTTGATTTAGGGCCTGGTAGCCCATGAAAAGCCTTGATTTAGGGCCTGGTAGCCCATGAAAAGCCTTGCATATTTCTTTTGGATTTGCTGTTTTTACACAAATCTTGATAAGGGATTTGTGAATATTTTTTGATAAACCAGTGTTTATTACAACCCGGCGTGGCTTTCAATGCTCAGTTGTTAGTACATGATCAGTTCTAAACCGACAGTAAGTTGCTCCGGTATGGTTTTGACTAGATGTCACCAGCATTATACGAACAAACCGGTGGTTATCATAACCGGCAAGAGGGAAAGGAGTCATCAATACTCCAGGTTGGCGTTTTCACCCTTACTATACCAACGGTTGGACAGCCAACAAGATATATCACATGTATCATCTATTTTATATCTGGTTATTACAATCTTGGTTATCCATCCAAGTTATGTATATATTTTGGGCATCATGACCCGTCCAGTGGTAAACCACTAGGACACTTTCAAGTTTTTATCTACAGGAGCAAGTTAAATAAAAGCCATAATGGACTATGCATATAAATCCCAAAGGCATGGCAAGTTCTCAGTATCAAGCGAGACAAACATGCTCGATGGCATGATAGATAAAGTGTTCACGCTATCCTATTACAAGGCGCTTTAATAGCCCAAATTGAACAATTGTTTTAATAAGAGTGGCAGACTGCAAATGATAAACCGGCCTCTGGTTTATGATTCCTCCTCTGGATGGCTTGAAGATTGAGGGTCATCTTGAGCGGTCGCATTCTCCTCATCCCTACCCAGTCGCTGGAAATCAATTGTTGACCAATCAATTCCAGTTAAGGCTTGAAAAATGGCTTCTTCATGAATAAGGTTGGAAGGGTCAATGTCAGGAGCGTAAGTATGCTTACGGATTGGCGGGACAAGATCTTCTACATTATGAATCGGCGCGGGCTGTCTTTTTCCCTCAAAATCATAAACCGGCTGGAAATGAGATAGATCTATGTCATCCGCCAATTTTCTTGCTATAGGCCGCATCTCCTTTGTCAGCCTTCGGAGATCGTCATTATTGAAATATGAACCGTCTTCCTTCACACCAGGATAGCCTTTCACGATATCTGCCAGTTCAAGATCTGGAATCCACGCCTTAGCCCAAATTAGTGCGGTCAGTGACCAGACCTTGCGGCTGATCGCTTTAGTTCATCCAACCGGGCAGGGAGCATGGCCAGCTTTTCGATGGTTTCTTTTATCAGCATCGGAGGAGGCTTGTTATAAGCTGCCGTGCAAATCGCTCGCTAGGATCTAGAATACAACTGTTCTATCAAAGTGTAGGCCGCTTTTAGCTTCATCCGCATGTTGGAGCCCAGATGAGTAATGCGGGTCCCTGTCATGGTGAAACATCAGTAAACCGGTCATTGATAAGATATTATGAATTAGAACAACTTCATAAGAGGGTACTCACCAAACACAGCAGAAGTCATAGCGTTAATCTGCCGCTTTAAGCCGGTCAGTTCTTCAACCACCGACTTCAGGGCTGCTTCTATGTCTTCGGCCTTCTTTGTTAAACCGGCCTTTTCTGTCTCCTAGTCTGCACGCTCTTTGTTCAAGGTTTCTTTCAGCTTCTCCATGGCTGCTAAGGCATTTGTCAGCTCTTCCTTGGCCTTGGAAGCTTCTGCTTGCTGAGATTTAACATTCTCCTGAAGGTCCGCGGTTTGAGCATCCTTCTTACTCAGCTCGGCCTACACAGGCAAGATATATCATCAATGGGCTATGAAGTACCAAGCGTATAACAAGTTATGCACTTTGTACTTGGGGGCTAATGCCTATTTGCTCTATCATCAACATATTTTTTGCAAGTCTCAAGTACAATGCAAGCATTATCTTTGACACTTGGGGGCTAATGTACATCTGTTCAAAGTTGAAGCATTGATTCAAGACCCAGTTTACCTTGGAAAGATAAACCGGCCCTTGGGGGGCTACACCGATAAAAACTACAGGAATACAATGATAAAGTACCGGTTTGTTTCCAAGGATCACCTGACATATGGAGGATAAGCATGCAAGGATTGAGATATTACAATGTCCCGATTTATGATTATCATCATAAACCGGCCCTTGGGGGCTACTTGAGTTGCTATTTACAAATTGGATTTACGAAAGGGAAGGTGATGAAAATACCTCATAGCGCTCCTGCATAAGATTCACCAGACCGGCTTCATAATCACGGTTTGAGTGAAGACGGTTTAGGAAACCAAAGTGCAGTTCTTGAGCACTAAGATGGGCATAGCTGGATAAATCAGTGCTCCGCTTGCCTTTCTCCATAACAGCACGCTCTTCCTTGGCACTATGTTTTGCCAAAATAACAGGATGGCCAGGAGAGGTGTGACCAATACCAGTAATGATAACCTCGCCTTCTTTGTCTCCAACAGCCTTTTTTGGAGTTGATGGAGTGTCAGCAGTTCTCACTGGACTAGAAGGTCTGTCGTTGGTCCGGATTGGATTTGCCGGTTCATCATCAGGCACAGCTATATCAGCTTCTGCTTGTTCATCAGTGTTATGATCTTGAGGGGGTGGTTCATCAAATGTGGCCTCAGCATTTGGGCCCTCCGGTTCCGCAGTTTGCTCCGGTTCAATAACCACCTGGTCTTCGGGCGGATTATTCACCTGAGCCTTTTTACCGGATCTGGCTTTGGCTCTGAACAGAACAAGATGCAAAGGTTAGCATAGCATATAAAGTATGAAACATCAAAAGAAGGGGGCGAAGTACTTACCCAGCTACGGTTTTGAGAGGAGGGAGTTGGGTCACTGTTGACTCGCCAGAGGATGAAGGAGATGTCACCTGATAATTTGAATCGGACGAATTAAGGGGTTGTCGGAAATAGCCTGCCTTGGGATAAGAAGTGTCAGAAGTGGGTGAGACCTCAGATCGGCGTTTTCGAACCGGGGTGTCCGATAAACCGGTCGATGTGACCTTTTGACCGCTGTGCCGGGTTGTGCGGCGAGCTTCGTGCTGCTGTTTCTTCAAAATAAATGTTGGATCCAAGTGAGCAAGAGGATGAGAAAAGCTTACTTTCCGGACCGCTTGACGGATTTTTTGTGTTAGCAGAGAGTCTAAACCGGAGGAAAGGATAATTACCTCCGCATCGTCAGCTTGGCTGCCCTCAACGTCCTCCTGATAAGTATCATTGTCAATGAGATGCATGAAAAGGGAACCAAGTGAATCAAGTTCTACCTCAACTTCCGGTTCATCCGGGTCGTCATCCAGTTCTATACTGATGCGTTCAGGTGCCTTCCGCTTTGTGGTTTTCTTGACGGCTTTTGTTTTAGGGCGGGAAGGCTCTACCGCTTTCTCTTGAGGTTTCTTCTTCCAGAACGGATCATCACCCTATTTAAAAATAAGCAGAAGGGTATTCAAAGATTGTACAGTCTAAAGATATCAAGTGTAAAGCGGAAGAACAATACTTACGACGGGCGGTTTGTTTTGCGTGTAAAAGGGGCTTAATCTGATTTGACAACAGACAACTTCCTATTCATTTAATATTTTCTTGATAGCCTCAGTGACTTCTTCATCTGTTAGCTGAATATTGATATGACGTTGGGAGTCTTCTACTTCACCAGTATACTCGCACATTAAGTTGGAGCGGCGACTTAGCGGCAAGATACTCCAGGATATCCAGCAACGGACAAAGTCTACACCTGTTAAACCATTGGCCAAGAAGGCTCTCAGCTTGGCGAGTTGAGGTGTGTATGGAGCCCTTTCCTGGGTACTTAGTCGTTGTGGAAGTGGATGAGTATTGGCAAGCCGGTGGGCACGGTAACCCGGCAGAGGGTTCTCATCTTCAGGGGAGGTGTCTCTACAGTAGAACCAAGTTTGTTTCCATTCTTTGGGGTGACTGTGCAGCTTGGCATGAGGGAATTCAACCTCTTTTCTTTTCTGAATAGAGATGCCACCAAGTTCAGTATTGGGGCCATCTACAAACTCAGTACAGTGGTTCAAATGGAATAAATCTTGGAACAACTCAACAGTTGGCTCTTCTTGTAAGTACACTTCACAGAAAACTTGAAAGTTGAATATATTGGATACCGAGTTGGGTCCAATATCTTGAGGGTGGAGTTGAAAGCTGGCTAGCACATCCCGGAAAAACTTTGATCCGGGCAGTTTGAAACCACGGCCTATGTGATCAACAAACACCACTACCTCACACTGCTTAGGGGTAGGAGGATTTTCCGGCCCAGGAACTCGCCACCGGATTTCATTCTTCTTTGGTAAAGTGTCGATCTTGACCATTCCATCCAATTGCTCCTCTATAACCCGGGAGGGAGCCCAGTTGTAGGAATAAAACTACTTGGCCATTGCAAGTGAAAAGCTGGAAAGAAAAGCTGGTTTACAATTCATTCATAGTGATGCATAAGGTGCAACAGGACAAAGGAATCCAAGTATGTGAAATTGGTAAACCGGAGGATGATACAATTATGAATGACAAAGCGATAAGTGGAAAAAGAGATATACACATATTATTAAACCGGAGTATGACAATAGAGATAAAGGGATTGCCGGTTTACAAGGGGACTAATGGTATGTGATAGATTGCTTTCTACAAAGGTAAACCGCCTATGTGGTAAAGAAGGTACAGATCTAAGGCAAGAATGACTAAGTAAGGTAAAACAGGTTTCACAAGATTGCGTTGAAATTTTAGATCTACCGTAAGTTGGGAAAAGGAAAAATATTGGGAAGGTTTCGTCCCGAAGCAGTTCACACAAGGTTCAGATCAAGTTATTAGGCTTGGTTTAAATGGACGAGGTAAGGAGTGACATGGCTGCGATGTAGAACACGTTGAGATCAAGCATTGTCATCTATGGGCTGACGAAGAGCAACATGAACACGCGGGAACCCTAATGGATCTACACAGGGAAAAGGAAGGGCTTGCAACAGTTGTTGAGGAAGCGGAGGTGCGCCGCGTTTATCTGGTGCGACCAGGTCGATGCAGAAGCCATTGGTGATGCAGAGGTGAAGTTCGACAACGGTGGCGACGCTCGAAGGCAGGGGCGTCGCGAGGAGGAAGAAGAAGCAAAGAGACGGAGGGAAAAAAGGAAATGACCCTTGGCCCTATTTATAAGGTAAAGGGGGAGGTGACAGGCACGAGAATCGAGGAGCCTGAATATTGGATATCTAACGGAGCGGTCACCTTGATTGTCGGAAGGTCATTAACTGAAGGTGAGATGTATCATTTTTAAATAACAGAGTGACGTCAAGGCGATTTATCATGATCCTAGAGTGTGACGTCACGGCGGTTTACAAGATCAAGGTGAAGATGCAAGGGAAGAATTTTTCTAAGTATTGAAGATTGACATGAACAAGTCCAAATCAATCTGGGGCCTAATGTTGGGGATATTACTACTGGACGTAAACCGGCCAGGAGTTGCCGGATTAACTCTATGAAGATTATAAGCCCATGAAGATGTAAGGGTGATGGCGCTTTACGGAGGCCCAAGGCCCAAAGGCGAGTTAAGGCCTATAGATGTGAACCGACTTTCTCATGTAACTTGCATTGTAAGATATGAAGGATAGAGACTGAGCCGGACACGTTTATGATCCGGCGTCGGGACTCTGTAAACCGGCGGACGTCAACCTATGTATATAAAGGGACAACCCGGCCGCGGTTTAGGGACAACAGACAACAACTAAAGAGCCAGGCAAAGCGGATTCGCTCCCTGGTCACCGAAACCCAAGCAATACCAAACACAACTAGACGTAGGCTTTTACCTTCATCGAAGGGTCAGAACTAGTATAAAAACCCTCGTGTCCCTTGTCCGGTTTAACCCCTTTAAGCTAACCCGTAGCGATGGCTCCACGACTAAGTCCTTCCACAAGGACATCTGCTATGACAAAACCACGACAAAAAGCATGTCACTTACCTCTTGAACTAGAACATAAAGCTTATTGGGCTATTAAAGAGCTCAATTATGATTTCAAACTTGCCGGTGAGAAGAGGTCATTTGACATAAGCTCGCTTGATGAATGGAGAACCCAAGCCTATGAGAGTGCTAAGTTATTTAAAGAAAATGTTAAAAGATGGCATGACAAGAGGAAACAAAAGCATGAGTTTAATGTAGGTGATCACATTTTGCTGTACAACTCTCGTTTATGATTTTTTGCAGGAAAACTTCTCTCTAAATGGGAAGGCCCTTACATTATCGAGGAGGTCTATCATTTCGGTGCCATCAAAATCAACGACGCCGAAGGCACAAATCCAAAGGTGGTAAACGGTCAAAGAATCAACCATTATATCTCAGGTACTCCCATAAATGTTGAGACCAATATAATTAATACCATAACAACGGAGGGGTACATAAGGGACACTTTCCAGAATGTTTCAGACTCCGAAAAGGAATAGGTATGTGGTACAGTAAGTAAACCGACTTCAAAACATTTCCAATAGCAATTTTTCTCCGTTTTGGAAAATTTAAAAAATTAGGAAAATTAAAAGTAGTCCGAAGGAGACACGAGGAGACCACAAGGATGGAGGGCGTGCCCCCTTGCCTTGTGGCCACCTCGTGTGCCTTTCGGACTCCGTTTTCTTACACAATACTTCTTTTGGTCGGTAAAAATTCATGATATAATTTCCCAAAGGTTTTGACCACTGTACCACGGCAAAATCACATGTTTTTGTTTTGAGCTGTTTTCTGCCAGAGTTTTCAAGGCCAGGCATCATGTCGCCCCCTCCAACAAGGCGGGTGACGATGCTTGGCTAATGAAGATAGAGATGAAGAGAGAAGATCTTGGGGAAACCAACGACGGTGATAAGATCAAGAAGGCCGCGAAAGATCAAGTTCCAGCAGCAGAAGTTGAAGACATCCTTCAACCGTACTACAATCATCTTACCCCTATTGAAATTGAAGCTTTTAAGATCATTGAATTAGTTTGTCTGCAAAACAAATATCTCATCCATGGAAATATTCTGTTGCAAGAGCATATCATTACCCTCCAGAGCATCATTCATAGATTGGAGTATCTCCTGCGCTCGAAGTGTGATAAGCCTACTACATCAACAACTCCATCATCACCACCTCTGAAGAAAGAGACAGAAATACATGGGTATGGGCACTCCCCTCGGCAACTGCCAAGCTTGGGGGAGATGCCCCGGTATCGTATCACCATCATAACTTTACCTTTATCGTTTTTCTTAGTTCGATCCTTTTGATTATATCTTGATATAGTAGAATAAAGTTTTAGTATGATATAACTTTGAGTTTTGCTTTATGTTCCCTCTATGTAATCGAGTCCAAGTTATATATAGTAAAGAGTACTTTTGAGTAGAGGGCTTTGCTATTTTGCTATGATCTTGAGGTAAATAATAAAAGAAATAATAAAAATAAATAAAAAGATCATATAGTGATCTTATGGGGAGTAATGACTTCACATGTAAAGAGTATGATGAGTAAAAGTTGTTGAGAGTTGACAAACATAGTTTTGGTCATTGTTGCAATTAATAGGAAGTAATAAAGAAAGAGAGGCTTCACATATAAATATACTATCTTGGACATCTTTTGTAATTGTGAGCACTCATTAAAATATGACATGCTAAAAAGTTGAGGTTGGACAAGGAAGACAACATAATGGGTTATGTTTTCTTATATCCGAATAGAAGTTATATTATCATGGATCCTCCAACACGTTGAGATTGCTTTTCCCTCTCATGCTAGCCAAATTCTTTGCACCAAGTAGAGATACTACTTGTGCTTCCAAACATCCCTTAAACCAGTATTGCCATGAGAGTCCACCATACCTACCTATGGATTGAGTAAGATCCTTCAAGTAAGTTGTCATTGGTGCAAGCAATAAAAATTGCTCCCTAAATATGTATGATCTATTAGTGCGAAGAAAATAAGCTTTATACGAACTTGTGATATGGAAGAAATAAAAGTGACAGACTGCATAATAAAGTTCTTTATCACAAGTGGCAATATAAAGTGACGTTCTTTTGCATTAAGATTTTGCGCATCCAACCATAAAAGCGCATGACAACCACTGCTTCCCTCCGCGAAGGGCCTATTTTTACTTTTATCTTCTACCCTTATACAGGAGTCATGATGATCTTCCCCTTTCCTTTTTACACTTTTCCTTTGGCAAGCACTATGTGTTGGAGAGATCCGGATATGTATATCCACTCGGATGTAGGTTATCATAAAGTATTATTGTTGACATTACCCTTGAGGTAAAAGGTTGGGAGGCAAAACTATAAGCCCCTATCTTTCTCTGTCCGACTGAAGCTTTGAACCCATAAGTATCGCATGAGTGTTAGCAATTGTGAAAGACTAAATGATAGTTGAGTACATGGAGTTGCTAAAAAGCTCTTAAATTGACTCTTTCCGATGTTATGATAAATTGCAGTTGCTTCAATGACTGAGATCATAGTTTGTTAGTTTTCAATAAAGTTTATGATTCATACTCTAACTTGTGAATGAATTGTTACGTTAGCATAAGAAATTATATGACAATATATATTGCTGTCCTAAATATGATCATGATACCCTCATGTATGTATTTTATTTTATCGACACCTCTATCTCTAAACATGTGGACATATTTTTTGATATCGGCTTTCACTTGAGGACAAGCGAGGTCTAAGCTTGGGGGAGTTGATACGTCCATTTTTCATCATGCTTTTATATCGATATTTATTGCATTATGGGCAGTTATCACACATTATATCACAATACTTATGCCTTTTCTCTCTTATTTTATAAGGTTTACATGAAGAGGGAGAATGCCGACAGCTAGAATTCTGGGCTGGGAAAAGAGCAAATATTCGAGACCTATTCAGCCCAACTCCAAAAGTACTGAAACTTCAGAGAGAATATTTTTCGAATATATAAAATATATTGGGCGAAGAAAGTACCAGAGGGGGGCCACCTGCCATCCACTAGGGTGGAGGGCGCGCCCTACCCCCTGGAGGCACCCTCCGGTCTTGTGGGTCACCTGGCAGACCCCCGACGCCCATCTTCTGCTATATGATGTGTTACCTAAAAAAATAAGAAGGAAGATTTCAGGATGAAGTGTCGCCGTCTCGAGGCGGAACTTGGGCATAACCAATCTAGGGCTCCGGCGGAGCTATTCTGCCAGGGAAACTTTCCTCCTGGAGGGGGAAATTGAAGCCATCGTCATCACCAACGATCCTCTCATCAAGAGGGGGTCAATCTCCATCAACATCTTCACCAGCACCATCTCCTCTCAAACCCTATTTCATCTCTTGTATCCGATATTTGTCTCAAAATATCATATTTGTACATGTGGGTTGCTAGTAGTGTTGATTACTCCTTGTAGTTGATGCTAGTTGGTTTATTTGGTGGAAGATAATATGTTCAGATCCTTAATGATAATTAATACTCCTCTGATTATGAACATGAATATGATTTGTGAGTATTTACGTTTGTTCCTGAGGACATGAGAGAAGTCTTGTTATAAGTAATCATGTGAATTTAGTATTCGTTCGATATTTTGATGAGATGTATGGTGTCTCTCCTCTAGTGGTCTTATGTGAATGTTGACTACATGACACTTCACCATGATTTGGGCCTAGGGGAAGGCATTGGGAAGTAATAATTAAGTAGATGATGGGTTGCTAGAGTGACAGAAGCTTAAACCCTAGTTTATGCGTTGCTTCGTAAGGGGCTGATTTGGATCCATATGTTTCATGCTATGGTTATATTTATCTTAATTATTCCGTCATAGTTGAGGATGCTTGCGAGAGGGGTTAATCATAAGTGAGAGGCTTGTCCAAGCAAGGGCAGCACCCAAGCACCGGTCCACCCACATATCAAATTATTGAAGTAACAAACGCGAATCATATGAGCATGATGAAAACTAACTTGACATTATTTCCCATGTGTCCTCGGGAGCGCTTTACTTTATATAAGAGTTCGTCCAGGCTTGTACTTTGCTACAGAAAGGATCGGGCAACCTTGCTGCATTTTAGTTACTTTTGTTACTTGTTACTCGTTATGAATTATCTCATCACACAACTATCTGTTACCGATAATTTCAGTGCTTGCAAAGAATACCTTGCTGAAAACCGCTTGTCATTTCCTTCTGCTCCATGTTGGGTTAGACACTCTTACTTATCGAAAGGACTACGATAGATCCCCTATACTTGTGGGTCATCAGGTCCCACGTGCAAATCCCACACGACTCTTAGTTCTTGAAGAAACTCAACCTTCTGCGCATCACTCTGTGGCCCGCACACTCCTGTAAACCACCACATTGGCATTCCCTTTTGCTTGAAAAGGGCGGTGAGTGTGTTAGCCGTAGCATGCATGTTGGATACCAAGACCACCAAACTATCCCAAGCTAGCAAGATACCATCACATATGCCGACCACGAGAACATAGTAGAAGTTCTCAAATTATTACCAAGGCATTGTTTTAGAACTTCACTCGACATCACTTCCATTGTCGTCTCTTGGAGACACACGATGCTCACTCTAGCCGCCGCCACTACCTCGTATACTAAACTACAACATGCCAGAGAGTTCAGTCCGCGCACGTTCGACACCAACACTTTCGGGGGTTGTGTTGACATGGTAAAAACCCACCACAACCTCCACTAGGTGCCGAAGGCACTACTGGCTAATTACCACCTCATCAGCGTCTCCCAAAAGAGGTAGCACTGACGCATCCCACCCGAACAAGGCCAAGATGGCCTTCACATGGTTGTCCACCAGTGGCTTGTCGAACAGTTGAACGTACGCCTATAGAGCTCCGTCTGTGATCACGTTTCCCTCATTAGCTAGACACAACTTCCTGATTAGCACCGTTTGTTTTTTAGATGCCTTTGAACCACATCCTCCCTTGGCAAGCCTGACACTCCATCATGGTGAGGACACTGGTGGCCTCCTCTACCTCAGTTTCCTCTGTTTCTTCAAGGGCACCCTAGTCCTGGGTTGTGATAACAGCGGGGATAAAGCCTGCCTCAGTTTCGTGCATAGCTGCACCACCTGATCATGAGGCGACGGCTAGGTATGGTTTTGGATTGCCATGGCAACTGGCCCCCAGGCGTGGCCACCTAGTCAGAAAGACTCACCAAAAACCAACCCTCACCCCCTCTTGTGTGCATGGGCGCGTCCCATCCACATGCATAGTGGGCACTCGCTCCTCAAACTCCACTTCCATCAATCTCGCTGGGGTGGCCAATAGCCTCGGACTCCACTTCCATCGATCTCCTCTTAAGCTTTACATTTTCTTGATTACCATCCTCATGGACGCAAGCCTTCCTACCAGGGCCAGGTTGACCCTGCATTCCTGCAGAAAATAAGCGTCCAAATGGTACTAGTCGCACCTTTTATTTATGGGGAATTTTTTGGGTTTATGTTCAACGTTTTTGACCTGCTCTGAGAGCACAGAACATCGGGGTACACGACTGTCGTTGCCTTCCCTGGCTAGAAAATGTGCAACACCATTCATAGTATGCGGCACCCACACACCACACGGTGCTCCACCCTAGATTGAAGTAGATCCTTGATTTCTTCCACCAGTGGCCCATAGTCCATCTTTGAAATAACCTTTGGAAGGTTTAACTTGATCGCCCATTGCATGCCAGTAGCCCCACAAAACTCAGGCTCGGCGATGTTCGAAAAAATTGGAATGCTCGCGCAAGGAAGGTGCCCATGATGGTCACGCACAACCTCCATTACCCGAGGACTTCACTGGAGCGCCATTTTGCATTGGCCTTGCTCCATCGTTTTAGAAGGCTAGCAAAACAATGACATCTAATCAAAAGGCGAAGGCCTCATGCCTGGGGCCTCCTAACTACTCCTGGCCGTCGGTGGTCTCCACGTAGTAGTAGGCTCCATCGGGGTAGTAGTAGTCATCCGCGGGATCGCTGGCTCCTGGACTCCGTCATCTGATCGTAGCAATCGGGTAGAGGGAAAAAGAGGTAGCAAAGCAACCGTGAGTACTCATGCAAAGTACTCGCAAGACTTACATCAGATCTATACTAAGTATGCATCAGTATCAAAGGAATGGGGCTATATTTTTGGACTATATTGTAGAAATGCCAGAATAGAAGGGAATGCCTAGCCTATCAAAGACTAGCATATTGTAGCTTCTTGCATCATTAGAAGAGTGCAGATTAGCATAACATAAAGTAACAAGTATATTTTAGTAACGCCTAGAGATCCTTCCTCGACTCCCTGTGAGAAAGCAAACCTAGAGCTATCATATCCATTTAGTGTCACCATTATCCAGTTCTAGTTATAATAGATCGGGATACAACTCCGAGCGTCTGATGCCGTGGACACGACTATTCGAATAGATATACTTTCCTGCATGGGTGCACCAACTTACCCAACACACTCGATTAACTTTGGTCAGACACACTTTTTCGGGTCATGCTCGGCCATGGCTGATGGACACACCATAGTCCTACCTAGGCTCAACAGAGAGGCCAGCACACCGGTCTACATCCTAAATGCGAAGGGGTCATGGGACAATCATCCTTTGCAATCCCGAGTGTTGCAAATGCGGCCTCGAGCAGACCCACCCCCTTATACAAGCGCAAGGGGTTACAGTCCAACCAGGCGCGCGCCGCTAAACTGCTGACGTCTGAGAGCTTTCAAAAGAATCATACGACCTCGAGTGCCCATACTTATTACCACGTGGTGGTTAGTGTGACGAGGACAGAGGCCTACTCAGATCACATATCCAAACCGTTAGTGCATTGGAAGCGCGCGAAGACAATCAGTGATCCTGTCACCCCGTCTCACGGACTTACGACAAGGGTTAGGCCCATCCCTCTCTAGGGCGGTCTGCCTACCCGGTCGTGCCGCATCATTATCTCGCGGGTACCCTCATTGTCAACCCGACTTCAATAACTCTCGCAGGTACCCCTTAGGTCAACCCGACTTCAACAAAGGACTGAGGTGAAGGTCAAGGTATCCATGTGTCCATAACATCAAGGGGGAATCCGAGGAATCACCCTCGATGGATTCCTATTCGATGTAACCATCAAGGTGACCTTGGAGGAATCACCCTCAAAGGGTTCAGACTTGAGGTGTTGCACGACAGAGTCGTCATCGGGAGTGGTGAATGAGGAATCACCCTGAGTAATCCACGACTGATTAGCTACACTACAGAGATATCATCGGGAGCGAGAAACGAGGTATCACCCTCGGCACTCGTTAGTAGCTCTATAGAGTCGTGCAACTAAGGGGGTGCTGGTGATGTGTCGGTCTTCGCACGTCGATCACACTGATCGAGTCATCTGGTCAAAAAGCGGGGCAACCAGGACAAGGGTGAGGGGTCACTGCTGGATCACTAACCAACCTATACTAAGCATATAGGATAACAAGTAAAGTAACAATAGCAGGTTACAAAAGCAGGCTATGCATCAGTATAGGAGTTATCGAACAACAGTAGAAAAATCTAATGCAAGCATGAGAGAGAAGGAATGGGCGATATAGGAATGATCAAGGGGTTTTTGCTTGCCTGGAAGCTCTGAAGATAGATACAGACCCTCGACGGTGAAGTAGTCGATCACTGGATCAACAACGGTCTCTGGGTCTACCGGAAAACAAGTAACGGAGAGGGAAACGAATAAATAACGGAGTATTCAAATGCAACACAAATGCAATGGCACGACAAGATGTGGGGGTGACATGCTCTAATGTATCCCTAAGCATTTTAAAGAAGGGGGAATATCCCACGATATATTCCTGGCTCCAGGTATTATTCGGTATATCGATCCAGAGGGGAAGGTTCCATGTTTGCAGCATTGGAGGCATGTGACAGGTATGTGGATGGCATATTTAGATTCGTCATATTTTTCTGATCGCTTTCATATATAAATTATTTTCATCGGAGTTACATATTATTTTCTATGAATTTTTAGAGTTTAAAAGATTTTATGAATTTATTTAAATTTATTTAGTTTAATTATTAAATGGCAGAATTTCTTAGGCCTAACCAAAAAGGGCTGGCCCATGGGGCAGTGGCCCGGGCCGGCCACAACTGTGGCTAGGCACACACGGCGCAGGGCGCCCGCTGCTATGCTAGCATCCTGCACGAGAGCCACCGGGTGAGGGCGACGATGGGCAGCAGCGTAGGCAGGCGTGGCCAGGCCGTGGCCGGCACACGCGTGGGCGGGTGCAGGGCAAGGCACAGGGGTGCGGCGAATGAGTAGTGGCAGGCGAGCAGAACCAGCGGGCGCAACGACGAGCGGGATGGGGCGACACGGCTCAGCCCGTGGGCGGTCGGAGTGAGGCCAAGCACAAGAGGGCATAGGGCACATCGCATGCGGGCAAAGGCAGCTGCGAGCGACTGCAGATGAAGGCTGCTACGGCGCGGGCGCGAGGCAGCAGTAGGAGGCAGCACAGGTGCACGCGGCCTTCGGGAGCAGCGGCGACCATGCACGGGGTGGTTAGCAGGGGCGTGCAGGAGAGTGGCCTCGGGCGATCACGGATGCGGTGAGCGCGGGCATCAGCATGGTCAGCAGCGTGAGGGTGCACGGTGCATGCGTGAGCACCGGCCATGGCGGCCTCGGCGTGCTCGACTACTACGGCCACGGAACGAGGGGGGTAAAGGAAGGGATCGAAGGAAGGCCTCACCGGTGAGATCGATGGCGAGCTCGGAATGGGCCAGGTGGACAAGGTGACACAGAATGACGACAAGGCTTCGGCGGCCATGGCAGAGAAAAATGATGAGGGTGGTGTCAGTGTTGCTCCCCGAGCTCGATCCAGTGCGGTAGGCGATGGAGATGACCTCAACGGAGTGGTTGTGCACCATGGTGCGGCTCGGGGTGGCACCAGAGCATGAGGGCAGTGATGACGCAGTGATGGAGGAGCTCGGGTGGGTGTGGGGTGATGTCTACTACGCAACTTTATTCTTGTAGACACGTGTTGGGCCTCCAAGCGCAGATTTTTGTAGGACAATAGCAATTTTCCCTCAAGTGGATGAACTAAGGTTTATCAATCCGTGGGAGGCGTAGGATGAAGATGGTCTCTCTCAAACAACCCTGCAACCAAATAATAAAAAGTCTCTTGTGTCCTCAACACACCAAATACAATGGTATTTTGTATAGGTGCACTAGTTCGACGTAGAGATGGTGATACAAGTGTAATATGGATAGTAGATATTGATTTTTGTAATAAGAACAATAAAAACAGCAAGGTAGCAATTGATAAGACGGAGCACAAACGGTATTGCAATGCTTGAAAATGAGGCCTAGGGTAAGTACTTTCCCTAGTGCAATCTCTCAACAATAATAATATAATTGGATCATATAACCATCCCTCAAAGTGCAACGAAGAATCACTCCAAAGTTCCTATCTAGCAGAGAACATAAGAAGAAATCATTTGTGGGGTACAAAACCACCTCGAAGCTAGTCTTTCCGATCGATCTATCCAAGAGTTCATACTAAAATAACACCAAATAATTTCAGATTCATAATACTCAATCGAACACAAAGAACCTCAAAGAGTGCCCCAAGATTTCTACCGGAGAAACAAAGACAAGAACGTGCATCAACCCCTATGCGTAGATTACCCCAATGTCACCTCGGGAATGCACAAGTTGAATGCCAAAACATATATGAAGTGAATCAAAATAATACCCCATTGTCACCACAGGAATTCTATGCAATACATATATCAAGTGCTCTCAAATCCATGAAAGTATTCAATCCGATAAAACGAAATCTCAAAGGGAAAACTCAATTCATCACAACAAGATAGAGAGGGGAAAACACAATATGATCCAACTATATTAACAAATCCCCCAATACATCAAGATCGTGCCATCAAGAACACGAGAGAGAGAGAGAGATTAAACACATAGCTACTGGTACAAACCCCCAGCCTCGAGGGTGGACTACTCCCTCCTCATCATGGTGGCCGCCAGGATGATGAAGATGGCCACCGATGATGATTTCCACCTCCGGCAGAATGCCGAAACGGGGTCTAGATTGGTTCCCCATGGCTACAGAGGCTTGCGGCGGTGGAACTTCTAATCTAGAGTTACCCCGAGGGTTTTTGGAATATTTGGGAATTTATAGGGCGAAGAGGCGGTGCGGGAGGCCACCGAGGTGGGCACAACCCACCAGGGCGTGCCTGGGGGCCCAGGCGCGCCCTGGTGGATTGTGCCCCCCTCAGGGCACCCCGAGGTGCTGCTTTGGCCCATTGGATGTCTCCTGGTCCATAAAAAAATCCACAAAAAGTTTTGCGGTGTTTGGACTCCGTTTGATATTGATTTCCTGCGATGTAAAAACAAGCAAAAAAACAACAACTGGCCCATGGGCATTGGGTCAATAGGTAGTCCCAAAAATGATATAAAGTTGCTATAAAATGATTGTAAAACATCCAAGAATGATAATATATTATCATGAATACTTCATAAATTATAGATACGTTGGAGACGTATCAGCATCCCCAAGCTTAATTCCTACTCATCCTCGAGTAGGTAAATGATAAAAGAAATAATTTATGAAGTTTGAATGCTAGCAAAGTGCACAAGTTTGATCAATGACAACTTCAATCCCTTTTCCTAGCATCATAACAACAATTCTTTCTTATAAAACTTCTCATATTAAAGTAGCAACCAATTCACATGTTAAGGTTCAAACAACAAATTCTCTTGAAACTCAACAACCTATGTTCTCAGTAAACAATCAATTGTAACTCAACTTATTCAACAGAGTTTAAGTAAGAGCTCCACATACTCAACCATCATATAGTCTTCTATGATTGCTAACACTCATCGCATACACTTGAGCAAAACGTTTCAATCAGACACATAGAAAGATAGGGGCTTATAATTTCACCTCCCAACGTATTCACCTCAAGGGTGATGTCAACAATAATAACTCATGCTACCCATATTAAACTGGATATATGTGCCTAGTTCTTTTCTCACCACATGATGCTTGCCAAAAGAGAAAAATAAAAAGGAATAGAGATAAAAACTTTGACTGTTGCATGAAAGTAAATACATAAAAGTAAAAGGTAGGCCCTTCGCAGAGGGAAGCAGAGGTTGCCATGCGCTTTTTGTCTGTATGCTCAATCCCTTAGTGCAAAAGAACGTCACATCATATTACCCCTTATGATAGCAACCTTTATTATGCAGTATGTCACTTTTATTCTTTGCCATCACAAGTTCATACAACGCTCAATTTTCTCTTACACTAAATGATCTAACACTTTTAGAAGCAATTTTTATTGCTTTATTGCACCAATGACAACTTACTTGAAGGATCTTTCTCAATCCTTAGGTAGGTATGGTGGAATCTTGAAAATAAGATTTGGGTTTAAGGGTTTTTTCATGCACAAGTAGTATCTCTACTTGGTGCGGAATTTTTGGCTAGCAAAGATGGGGGGCAAGCACCACATGTTGAAGGATCTATGCCAATATAACTTCTGTGTGAATATGAACAAACATAAATCATTACGTTGTCTTCCTTGTCCAACGTCAACAATTTTGGCATATAATATTTTGATGGGGGCTCACAATCACGAAAGATGTCCAAGATAGTGTATTTGCATGTGAAAGTTCTCTTCCTTCTACTAATCATTCATGAATTTCTTGTATGACCAATGTTGTGATTGTCAAGCTTCAAAAGATTTCACTTTCTAAACCCAATGTGAAGCTACCACTAGACATTATATGAACATATAATTTCAACTTCATTATATTCAATTTATTCAACAATATACTCCTAGGATATAAGGGAAGCACAAGAGTAAATGACAAGCTACTCCAAAAAGATATAAGTGAAGATCAAATGAGTAGTTAAGTAAATGGGTAGCTATTTGAGGACTCTCTCTTATTAAAAAACTCTCAGATCTAAGTATTTTATTAAAACAGCAAGCAAAACAAGAAAAAATGACATTCCAAGAATAGCACAACTCATGTGAAGAAGCAAAAACTTAGGCTCAACCGATACTAACCGATAAGTGTTGATGAAGAAAGGTGGGATGCCTACCGGGGCATCCCCAAGCTTAGATGCTTGAGACTTCTTGATATATTATCTTGGGATGCCTTGGGCATCCCCAAGCTTGAGCTTTTGTGTCTCCATAATTCATTTTATGTCACAGTTTCCCTAAATCTTAAAAACTTCATCCACACAAAACTAAACAAGAACTTGTGAGATAAGTTAGTATAAACCAATGCAAAAACCACATCATTCTCTACTATAGCAAATCACTAAAATGATTATTCAACATTTCATACTAAATGACTCTGCATATTTAATACTCCTATCCTCAAATAGAATCAATAAACAAGCAAACATATGCAAACAATGCAAACATAACAGTAATCTGCCAGAACAGTACAATCTGTAAAGAATGCAATAGTATCAATACTTCTTTAAATCCAAAAATTATGTAAATTTACCACACTGTAGAAAATTTATCAGATCTTATTTTGCAAAAAGTTTCCACATTTTATCGCATTCTGACTTTTCTAGGGAATTTTTGCAAGAACGTTAAACTTTCTATTTTGAAACAACAACATGTATACGTGCAAAATAAGCATGGTGAAGGTTATCCTTGACATTTTTATTAAAAATAAGGATTAAAACATTATTCTAAATAGCAGAAAGAAAATCCTAACAAAATAAGATGACACTCCAAGCAAAACTCATATCATGTGACGAATGAAAATATAGCTCCAAGTGAGGTTCCTGATAATGTTGGAGACGAAAGAGGGGATGCCTTCCGTGGCATCCCCAAGCTAAGTTGCTTGGATATTCCTTGAATATTACCTTGGGGTGCCTTGGGAATCCCCAAGATTGGGTCTTGTTACTCCTTATTCTCCTCATATCGATATTTCACCCAAAACTTGAAAACTTCAATCACACAAAACTTAACGGAACTTCGTGAGATAGGTTAGTATGATAAAGACAAATCATTCACTTTGGTACTGCCAAGACAAGATATATAATTGTTTCCACAGAATTACTACTGTAGCATATCATTTCCACAATTTATATTGAGCAATATAAGCCATAGAAACTAGAAAACAAGCAAACTATGCATTGAAAGCAGAATCTGTCAAAAACAGAATAGTCTGAAGTAATCTATACTCCAATCATACTTCTGCTACTCCAAAAATTCTTAAAAATTAGGACAACATGGTAAATTTGTCTATTAATCTTCTGCAAAAAAGAATTAGTACTTTATAATGCATCTGTTAAAAATGAGAATTATTTCCCCGAGCACAAAATTTTCTGTTTTTCAGCAAGATCAAATCAACTATCACCATAGACCATCCCAAAGGTCTTACTTGGCACTTTATTGAAACAAAAACTATAAAAAATGATTAATACATTAGCCTAAACATGTGAGCACACAAAAAAAATAGGTAAAAGTGTTGGTTTGGCTCCCAACAAGCGTTTTTCTTTAATGCCTTTTAGCTAGGTATGATGATTTCGATGATGCTTGCATAAAATATTAGAACTGAAACACAAAGAGAGCATCATGAAGCACATGGCAAGAACATTTAAGTCTAACCCACTTCCTATGCATAGGGATTTTCTGATAAAACAATTTATGGGAACAAGAATCAACTAGCATTGGAAGGCAAAACAAGCACAACTTCAAGATTTTCAACACATAGAGAGGAAACTTGATATTATTGTGTTATGCAAAAGCATATCTTCCTCTCTCATAATAATTTTCTGTAGCATCATGAATGAATTCAACAATATAGCTATCACATAAAGCATTCTTTTCATGATCCACAAGCATAGAAATTTTCTTACTCTCCACATAAGCAAATTTCTTCTCATTGATAGTAGTGGGAGCAAACTCAACAAAATAACTATCATGAGAGTGAAAATTAAAATCATGATGACAAGTTTCATGGTTATCATTATTCTTTATAGAATACATGTCATCACCATAATCATCATAGATAGCAACTTTGTTATCATGATCAATTGAAGCCTCATCCAAAATGGTGGATTCATCACTAAATAAAGTCATGACCTCTCCAAATCCACATTCATCATTATAATCATCATAAATAGGAGGCATGCAATCATTATAACAAATTTGCACATAAAATCTTGGGGGACTAAAAATATCATCTTCATCAAACATAGCATCCCCAAGCTTATGGCTTTGCATATCATTAGCATCATGGATATTCAAAGAATTCCTACTAAACATTGCAATCATGCTCATCATTTATACCAAACATTCTATTGAATTATTCTTTTATCAATTGAGCACAATTTTCCTTCCATTATTTTCACAAAATACATTATAAATATGAATAATATGATGCAACCTCAATTCCATTTTTTATTTCTTTTATAAACCAAACTAGTGATAAAGCAAGAAACTAAAAGATTCGATTGCAAGATCTAAAGATATACCTTCATGCACTCACCTCCCTGGCAACGGCGCCAGAAAAGAGCTTGATGTCTACTACACAACTTTATTCTTGTAGACACATGTTGGGCCTCCAAGCACAGAGGTTTGTAGGACAGTAGCAAGTTTCCCTCAAGTGGATGACCTAAGGTTTATCAATCCTTGGGAGGCGTAGGATGAAGATGGTCTCTCTCAAACAACCCTGCAACCAAATAATAAAAAGTCTCTTGTGTCCCCAACACACCAAATACAATGGTAATTTGTATAGGTGCACTAATTTGGCGAAGAGATGGTGATACAAGTGTAATATGGATAGTAGATAATGATTTTTGTAATAAGAACAATAAAAACAGCAAGGTAGCAATCGAATAAAACGGAGCACAAACGTTATTTCAATGCTTGAAAATGAGGCCTAGGGTCTGTACTTTCACTAGTGCAATCTCTCAACAATGCTAATATAGGATCATATAACCATCCCTCAAAGTGCAACGAAGAATCACTCCAAAGTTCCTATCTAGCGGAGAACATAAGAAGAAATCATTTGTGGGGTACGAAACCACCTCGAAGCTAGTCTTTCCGATCGATCTATCCAAGAGTTCATACTAAAATAACACCAAATATTTTTAGATTCATAATACTCAATCCAACACAAAGAACCTCAAATCGTGCCCCAAGATTTCTGCCGGAGAAACAAAGACAAGAACGTGCATCAACCCCTATGCGTAGATTACCCCAATGTTGTCACCCCGGGAATCCGCGAGTTGAGTGCCAAAACATATATCAAGTGAATAAAAATAATGCTCCATTGTCACCACGGGTATTCATATGCAAGACATATATCAAGTGCTCTCAAATCCATAAAAGTATTCAGTCAGATAAAACAAAATCTCAAAGGGAAAACTCAATTGATCACAACAAGATAGAGAGGGGAAACACCATATGATCCAACTATATTAACAAAGCCCCCGATACATCAAGATCGTGCCATCAAGAACACAAGAGAGAGAGAGAGATTAAACACATATCTACTGGTACAAACCCTCAGCCCCGAGGGTGGACTACTCCCACCTCATCATGGTGGCCGCCGGGATGATGAAGATGGCCACCGGTGATGATTTGCCCCTCCGGCAGAGTGCCGGAACGGGGTCTAGATTGGTTTCTCGTGGCTAAAGAGGCTTGCGGCGGTGGAACTTCTAATCTAGGGTTACCCCAAGGGTTTTGGAATATTTGGTAATTTATAGGGCAAAGAGGCGGTGCGGGAGGCTACCGATGTGGGCACAACCCATCGGGGCGCTCCTGGGGGCCCAGGCGCGCCCTGGTGGCTTGTGCCCCCCTCAGGGCACCCCCAGGTGTTGCTCTAGCCCATTGGATGTCTTGTGGTCCATCAACAATCCACAAAAAGTTTTGCGGTGTTTGAACTCCGTTTGATATTAATTTCCTGCGATGTAAAAAACAAGCAAAAAACAACAACTGGCAGTGGGCTTTGGGTCAATAGGTTACTCCCAAAAATGATATAAAGTTGATATAAAATGATTGTAGAACATCCAAGAATGATAATATATTAGCATGAATTCTTCATAAATTATAGATACGTTGGAGACGTATCACAGGGGCGAGAGCAACGGCGTGTGGGAGGGAGAAAGGAGGCTAGGCTTCAGCCAAGGGGGGTGCGGCTATGTTTAGTAGGGCACCGGGGAGGTCAGGGATGGCCTCCACAAGACCGGGGCGCCATCAGATGGCCGCCATGATCCCCTGCCTCCCTGTAGCGAGGTGGAAGACAGGGGAGCTGCAGCTTGGTTGGGCCTCTGTGCATCTAAAGCCCGGTCGCACCATAGCTTTAAGCCCTTTTTTATTTTTCTTTTCTATTTTATTTGTTTCTTTACTACTTTGCATTTTATTTTAATACCAATTGACTTTTGTTGAATTTGAAAATTGGCACATAATTATTAGTCATAATTTTGGAAAGGCCCACAAAGTTTGAGGTCAAATGAAACTGTATAATTATTTGTTTATTTTGGAAAGGGGTATTTTATTTGTTGTTGGACCACTTATTAATTTCTTAGGAATTTATTTGTGAGTCAAATGAAGTTAGTTTCAACATGACAATGATCAGGGGAAAATATATAATAATGCGAACATTTTAGTTTTACTGTTCGAAGAAATAATAATTTCACCTGCAATTTAAATTTGACTTTGATTTTTTGGACAAGTGGCAATTTGCATAGTAATCATGATGACATGGGACATTAGCATGTAAGTCACTTTACCATGACACTAGGGGTGTTGCAATGACCATCAACATCATCCAAATGTTTGGACCGTTAGGCCGCCCCAACCAATCCAACAACCCACCCCGTAGCTCATGATGGAAGCAGGTTGGGCAGGGAGGCTGAGCCGAATGCGTGCTCATACCCTCGTCAGCCAGGTTCTAGAATTTAATGGCATGTGGGCATAGCCAAAATCGACGAAGAGTTGTCTCCTCACCGCCAAATGCAATACACAACACCCCGATGTGTCCAATTTTTATGTTATTTCTATCTTTTGTCTTGCACCTTAGTTATAGGGTTTGTTAGATTTTACCGCCTTCACGTACCTATTTCGTCTATTTTTGCCAGGATTTCACCCATAGAGGTATTTTTGGGGCACAAGGAAAGAATTCCAAGGATATGATGTCAAAATCATGCCAATTGTGATGATAAGACTGTCATAAAAATAAAGAAAAAAAGGGAGAAGAAAGAAACAATAGAAAGGTCTAGAGCAATCAATGGAGTTCAGTATGACCACGCGCGTCTGTAGCGCTAGCCGTACTAGCTGGCACCGTTGTCCCCTAATTTAGTACTTCTACCTCGTGTGATAGGATCATGGAAGAGACACCCACAACCATCAGAAACATGTCCAGAACAAAGAACTCTAGCCTCTGGAAGGCATTCAGAGGGGGAATCAACAAGAAGGACATCACCATTGCCAACACCTCGTACAAGGAGACATCGACGACCACAACTCCATCATCATCTTCACCACCATCCATCTTCATTCCATTGTAATACTGAACCCTACAGGATTCCTGCGTGTATTACTTTGATCTATCATTCATGTTTGGCACCGCCATCCATATGATGTTTGCCATCTCCATGTTTGAGTAATCCTCTTAGTACCCGGGATATGGACGAACCCTAGTAAGCGTAGGTGCTAAATGCTTATAGGGATAGGATATTCTCTGTTGAATGTTCGATTTAATAGCCTTTATGAATGTTGTGAAGGTGCCCCACTCAGCATTTCCACCTTTTATGGCCATGGAGCATATTGTTGTTGT
Organism: Triticum urartu; assembly: GCF_056163025.1. Classification (NCBI taxonomy): domain Eukaryota; kingdom Viridiplantae; phylum Streptophyta; class Magnoliopsida; order Poales; family Poaceae; genus Triticum; species Triticum urartu. The sequence continues at coordinate 583,485,462 of NC_141875.1, read as the reverse complement.
CATACATGCTGAGATATAATGGTAAAGAGGTGACAACATTATCCTCTCTTCCTTGACTTTGAAATTGATAGGGGAGTAACAGAGAATCCTTAGTGTGGTCACCTTCACAGGGAAACCCTTAATCACCATATTGAGAACTGAAATGGGGAAACTATAGGGGTGTCGTGCATGATACGGAGACTACACATAGTAGCTCGTATACTGTACCCGGCTCTGCCCAATTATAAACATGAAGAGTGGCCCAAGTAGCCAACCAAGAACTATGCACTCGCATAAGTTACATTAGACACATACTAGTGGGGATTTTAGACTCCCTGAGAACGCTTCAATCATATTGTCAGTTTCATTGCTTATTTACTCCGCGTTGTTCTTTTACTTCTTTTGCGCAATTTAATTTTGTTCGTACTTCACCAAAAATATTACAACCTTTCCACCTTCATTTTATGTTCATCTACAGCTAACTTGTAGGCACATTTCCTTAAGTCTTTACAAAAGACAAAGTTCAATTCATGTGCTCCATGTGAGATCGATACTCTTACTTCGAAAAGACTAGAACTAAACCTTGTGCACTTGTAGGCCATCACACCCTCGGATTGATCCGTCCCCTAGTCAACGTGGCACCCACATCGAAGTCATTCTTAGTAATCACCAAACATGGACCTTCTAAAAAGATCGAAGAAAATGTAGATTTGGGTGGCTAGGAAGAGAGATATCCAAGAAAGATGAGCTCAAATCAATGGAGGAGAGAGAATGGAGTCTTCACCCTCTTCGTGGGGAAGTAGGGAAACTTTTATAGGTGGCCCAAGATTCCAACCGTTATGTGATACGTCCATTTTGCCTCATGTTTTCCTGCTGTTATTTACAATGTTTTTATGCATAACAATGATTTATGGAGTAATTCTAATGCCTTTTCTCTCATAATATTCAAGGTTTACACAAAGAGGGAGAATGCATGTAGCTGGAATTCTGGACCTAAAAAAAGCTACGTTAGAGTTACCTATTCTGCACATCTCCAAATGAGCTGAAAATTTACAAAGAATTGTTTTGGAATATATAAAAATACTGGAGCAAATAACTACCGGAGGGGGCCCACCTGGTGAGCAGGGCACGCTAGGGCCCCCAGGCACGCCCTGGTGGGTTGAGCTTAGCCCAGCCCACCTCTGGTGCCCATCTTCTGGTATATAAGTCATTTTGACCTAGAAAAAATAAGGAGAGGACTATTGGATGGAGTGCCACCGTCTTGAGGCGGGACTTGGGCAGGAGCACTTTTGCCCTTCGGCGGAGCAATTCTGCGAGGGGAACTTCCCTCCCGGAGGGGGAAATCGAAGCCATCATCATCACCAACAACCCTCTCATCTTTGGGAGGCAAATATCCATCAACATCTTCAATAGCACCATGTCCTCTCAAACCCTAGTTCATCTCTTGTGTTCAATCTTTGTACCGGAACCTCAGATTGGTACATGTGGGTGACTAGTAGTGTTGATTACATCTTGTAGTTGATTACTATATTGTTTATTTGGTGGAAGATTATATGTTCATATCCATTATGCTATTTAATACCCCTCTGATCTTGAGCATGATTATCATTTGTGAGTAGTTACTTTTGTTCTTGAGGTCATGGGAGAAATCTTGTTGCAAGTAATCATGTGAACTTGATATGTGTTCGATATTTTGATGATATGTATGTTGTGATTCCCTTAGTGGTGTCATGTGAACATCGACTACATGGCACTTCACCATATTTGGGCCTAAGGGAATGCATTGTGGAGTAGTTATTAGATTATGGGTTGCTAGAGTGACATAAGCTTAAACCCTAGTTTATGCGCTACTTCATAAGGGACCGATTTGGATCCAAATGGTTAATGCTATGGTTAGATTTTATCTTAATATTTTTCTCGTAGTTGTGGATGCTTGCGAGGGGGTTAATCATAAGTGGGAGGTTTTTTCAAGTAAGAACAACACCCAAGCACCGGTCCACCCACATATCTAATTATCAAAGTAGCGAACATGAATCAAACCAACATGATGAAAGTGACTAGATGAATTTCCCGTGTACCCTCAAGAACGCGTTGCTTATTATAAGAGACCATTTGGCATGTCCTTTGTCACAAAAGGATTGGGCTATCTTGTTGCACTTTATTTACCGTTAACGTTACTTGCTCGTTACAAATTACCTTGCTATCAAACTACTCGTTACCGACAATTTCAGTGCTTGCAGAGATTACCTTGCTGAAAACCACTTGTCATTTCCGTCTACTCCTCGTTGGGTTTGACACTCTTACTTACCGAAAGGACTACGATTGACCCCCTATACTTGTGGGTCATCATTATGCACTGAATCTGCATGCCCCAGAGGCTCCTAGGGTCTAGGCCCCAGAGGCTCTGGGCAGGTTTCGGGTTTAACAAAGAAATTGCACTCGAGGGTGCAATCCTTCTGTTGACCCCGGAAGCTGGTTGGAGGCTGCCCCAGAGGGCCAGATCACGGAGGTTTCGGGCTACCTATTTCATGTGTATAACAATTGTAGCTTGGGCACACTATCAAGTGGTGGAATATTCTGTGGGTGCATATTTCTTAGTGTGTGTGATCTGAATCCCGCCATATCTCCATGGTGCACCCCCTCTTTATAGTACGACTTTCCTAAGGACTCGAGCAACAAAAACTAACAAGATTTTGCCTCTTTTCCTGTTTTAAGAATTGGGGGATCCATCCATGCATGCTTGTATTTGATTATGTCGTGGCACTATGTATAGACTCGAACACACAACTAGAACCAGGGCCGACTCTATGTTTCGGAAGGCTCTAGGGTGAACTCGGTGACATGGGCCTCTAAGTCCTAAGAGGATAGATATATGTGTGGGTGTCCTATGTAAACAAAAATATATAACTTCATTTGCATAGTGTTAACAACAAACTTCCGGCCATACATCTTATTAGACAATGCATATTATGACGGAAAGACCATAAAGATAGTAAAATGTAACTAAAAAAATGCTTCTTAGGCAATATTGTAAGGCATGCTAATGTTATAAAATTATGTAGAACAAATACATAGAATTGGAAATGTGTACATGAGAATCCTAATCATCTCATGCACACTAAAATCGAGGATGAACAAATGCGTACTTGTGAAATACAAAGGCACTGAACGAGGGGATAGCCGGATATGAGTGACTGAGTGTCCGTTGGTCGGACGGCTGACCAAGGCAGGCACACAACACCAGCAAAGGCGACAAGCCAGAAACAACGTCAGTATGGCACACAACGGAGACAAGAATCACAAGTGATGTTTGTTGACGACAAGAGCGACAAAATGATTGCGATTGATGTGTGCAATCTGTGGCAGTGCGACGCTTCACCTAATCACGCTTTACTATCCATAGCAATAAACACTTTGGGCCTAGCCCATCTCGATTCCTCCATTATTTTTGTCCTATCTAATTTTTTGAGAAAAACCTATTTTTCCTAGGTATACAAGCATACCAGATCATGGGCCCCTCCACTGACCCGGGCCCTGGGCAGTCGTCCCTCTGGCTATACACCAGGGCCGACCCTAACTAGAACACTAATCATGGTGTCATTACTCATTAACACCAAAAACATGTAGGGTATAATTTGACTTTTTCACCTTCACCTTGTCTGAGACATTAACATGTACTCTAGAGGGCCAACTACTCTTGATGATCTATGATCGAATTTAAGCTTTCTTCTCTTCTGTTGGATTGCTTACCGGGCCTCATGTTGAGATGATACATTCAATGGACGGTGAAAACACTTCGGCGAGTGAAGTTCCACACCAGGATATCCTCCTTTCTATCATTACCAACCAACACATGCTTTACATCAGATGTGTCATTGTCCAGGCAAACTTGCTGGGTCAAGGCATCATTCCAAACCAATTATTGAGGATGGAGAAGTGAAAGGATCGATATGGTTGACTAAAGGGGGGAGCAAGAAAACAAGCAAATTATACAATACAATATAAGCTTGCACAAAGTAAAGGTGAGAGATAACCACAAGTGGAGCCGGAGAAGATGAGCATGTGTTACCTAAGCTCCTTCCCTTTAGGGGGAAGTACGTCTCCGTTGGAGCGGTGTGGAGGCACAATGCTCCCCAATAAGCCACTAGAGCCACCATATTATCCTCACACCCTCGCATAATGCAAGATGTCGTGATTCCACTAGTGGTGCCCTTGAAGGCGGCAACCGGACCTTTACAAACAAGGTTGAGGCTCTCTCCATAACCGAATTGGAGGCTCCCAACACCACCACGGAGCTTTACCATAATGGAATGTGGCTCCGAGGTGACCTCTTCCGTCTAGGGTGCCCAAACACCCAAGAGTAACAAAATCCACACAAGAAAGTATGGGGATAAAATTTCCTTTGGTGGAAGTGTAGATCTAGGTCTCCTCCTCGAATCCCTGGCAAATCAACAAGTTATAGTGGCTAGAGAGAGAGATCAGGCAAGAAAGCTTGAAGGACATTAATGGAGGAGAGAGAAAGAGAGGCAAGAGGTAATAAAGAGGTAGGTGGAAGAACCACCCTCTTATATATTGTCCCCCAAATCCAACCATTACAGCAGTTTTTACACTACAGTGGTACAACCGCTATAGGTCTCGCTACAACCAAAAACCATGGGGTACCCTGCAGAACCCTACCAAGGGGTACAACCAGTGGAGTGGCCGGCAGTACCAGTCCACAAGAGAAACCAGAACAACCACTCCACCACCGCTCAACAACCGCTTTACAATAGATTGTAGTCACCCCATAGCGGTAGTTGAGGCGGTGGTTGCACTGGTGCAACCGCCAGGACCATGCACGGGTGGTGGCTAAGTCCCGAGCGGTACAACCACTCCGAACCACCGGTAGTACCGGTCAAAAAAAATTAACCAGCACAAAAGGTCTGCCACCGCCCAAGAACCGCACCACGAGAGAGGCCAATCTGATGGTAGGGTGGTATTGGCCCGGTACAACCGCCCACAGGCATTCCCAGGGTTTGCCAGACTTTAGGCGGTACAACCGCCCAGAGGCAGTGGTACAACCGCTGGCAAACAACATGGGAACATCAACATGTAGGATTGAAAGTATGTCTATAGGGGGTGATTAGACTACTTGACCAAATAAAAATCTATCGTTTTTCCAATTTTAGTTGTGGGCAGATTTTAGCAATTATGACAAGTCAAGTAACACCCTACACACGCAAGTCTAAAAGTATAGCAGCGGAATGTAAAACATTGCACATGTATGTAAAGGGAAGGGTTTGGAGAAGGAAAATGCAATGGGGACACACAGATTTTTGGCGTGGTTCCGATAGGTGGTGCTATCGTACGTTCATGTTGATGGAGACTTCAACCCACAAAGGGTAACGGCTGCGCGAGTCCATGGAGGGCTCCATGCATGAAGGTTCCACGAAGAAGCAACCTTGTCTATCCCACCATGGCCATCTCCCATGAAGGAATTGCCTCACTCGGGTAGATCTTCATGAAGTAGGCGATCTCCTTGCCCTTACAAACTTCTTGGTTCAACTCCACATCATGTCGGAGGCTCTCAAGCGACACCTAATCAATCTAGGAGACACCACTCTCCAAAAGATAATAGATGGTATGTTGATGATGAACTCCTTGCTCTTGTGCTTCAAATGATAGTCTCCCCAACACTCAACTCTCTCTCACATATTTGGCTATGGTGGAAGAAGGATTTGAGTGGAAAGCAACTTGGGGGAGGCTAGAAATCAAGGTTCAAATGGTAGGAATGGAAATTCTTCATCTCAACACATGAGTACATGGTTATCTCTCAGAAAATGAATGGTGGAAGTGTAGGCACGTTCCGATGCCTCTCCCTAATGAGGAAGGACTGGAGGGATATATAGCCTCCACACAAAATCCAACCGGTACACACTTTTGACCCATCTTGGTGGCACCAACCAGGAAACTCGGTGGCATCGATCTGTGTAAAACTATTGAGTTAGAAATCTCGGCGGGACCGACGGGAACAACTCAAAGGGACCGATGTGCAAGGGCTTAGGGAAAACCTCGTCTCGGTGGCGGATACATCTCCGTCGTATCTACTTTTCCTAATGCTTCTCTTCTTGTTTTGGACTCTAATTTGCATGATTTGAATGAAAACTAACCCGGACTGACACTGTTTTTAGCAGTACTACCATGGTGTTGTTTTTGTGCAGAAATAAAAGTTTTCTTATTAGAACAAAACTTTGCAAGGAATTTTTATACAATAAAAGAGAATATCTGGAGCCAAGAACCACCGGAGGGGGCACCTGGGTGGGCACAACCCACCAGGGCGCGCCTGCCCCCCCCCCCCCCAGGCGCGCCCAGGTGGGTTGTCCCCACCTGGTGGCCCCGCAGACCCTGAAACCTATGCTATAAAATCCTATTTTTCTGGAAAAAATCAGGGAGGAAGAATTATCGCGTTTCATGACATGAAGCCACCATCACCTCCTATTCTTCATCGGGTGGCCGGATCTGGAGTCCGCTTGGGGCTCCGGAGAGGGGGATCTTCGATCTTCCTCATCACCAACCCTTCTCCATCGCCAATTCCATGATGCTCTCCACTGGGAGTGAGTAATTCCTTCGTAGGCTCGCTAGTCGGTGAGGAGTTGGATGAGATTCATCATGTAATCGAGTTAGTTTTGTTAGGGCTTGATCCCTAGTATCCTCTATGTTCTGAGATTGATGTTGCTATGACTTTGGTATGCTTAATGCTTGTCACTTCAGGCCCAGGTGCCATGATTTCAGATCTGAACCGTTTATGTTATCGCCATTATATCTATGTTCTAGATCTAATCTTGCAAGTTATAGTCACCTACTACGTGTTATGATCCGGCACCCCCGGAGTGATAATAGTCGGGACACTTCCCGGTGATGACCGTAGTTTGAGGTGTTCATGTATTCACCGTGTGTTAGTGCTTTGTTTTGGTTCTCTATTAAAAGGAGGCCTTAATATCCCTTAGTTTCCAATAGGACCCCACTGCCATGGGAGGGTGGTACAAAAGATGTCATGCAAGTTCTTTCCATAAGCATGTGTGACTATTTACAAAATACATGCCTACATTATATTTATGAACTAGGGCTAGTGCCGTATCGCCCTAGGTTATGACTGTTATATGATGAATATCATCCAATTGCCGATCCAATGCCTACGATTTCCCTACATATTGATCTTGCTAAGTTACTACTACTGCTGTTACTATTGTCACTGCTACAAAACTATTGCTATCACTGTCACCATTACTGCTACTGCTACCACTATTATCAAATCTATCATATTACTGTTCTTCTGATCACTTTGCTGCAGATAATTAATCTCTAGGTGTGGTTGAATTGACAACTCAACTGCTAATACTTGCAAATATTCTTTGGCTCCTGTTGTGTCGAATCTATAAATTTGGGCTGAATACTCTACCCTCGAAAACTGTTGCGATCCCCTATACTTGTGGGTTATCAAGACCTTTTTCTGGCGCCGTTGTCGGGGAGCATAGCTATATTTGTTGAGTAACTTGGGATTATTATCAATTTATCACTATGAAGAATTTGAAGGAAGCTAAGACCAAGATTTTTTCCTCTAAGACGAGGGGAGGTAAGGAACTACCATCTAGCTCCGCACTTGATTCACCTTCTGTTATAAGTAAACTTGCAACACCAAAACATCCTATTAATCCTGATATGTCGAAAGTTATTGATGATGCTACTTCTGCTATGAATGATGCTTATTATTATGCTAGTACCTTGCTTGATGATAATGTGCCACTAAGTGATTTTCTTGATGAACAAATTGCTAGAGTAAGACAACATGATATTGTTGAAACTGATGATGAGCTTGAAACTGAAAATCTTGATACACCTATTAGATCTAGTCCTCCTAGATATGAATTGCCTAAGGTACCGGACGGTTATGTTATGAATGAGGAGACAACTAGAGATATTCTTGCTTGTAAGGATAGAGATGATCTAGAGAAATTATTATGCAAGTATAAAGAGAAAGCTTTGAATGCTAAAATGAAATGTGATCCTCATTTTGCTACTTCACCTATCTTTGTTGACAATAAGGATTATGAATTCTCTGTCGACCCAGAGTTAATTACTTTGGTTGAATATGATCCTTTCCATGGTTATGAAATTGAAACTGTTGTGGCACATCTTACTAAGTTGAATGAAATAGCCACCCTTTTGTTCATGATGAGAAAATTCGCTATGACTATATCCTCAAATTATTTCCGTTCTCATTAAAAGGTGATGCTAAAGCTTGGTACAATACTCTTGCTCCTGGTTGTGTGCGTAGTCCCTAGGATATGATTTATTACTTCTTTGAAAAATATTTTCCTGGTCATAAGAAACAAGCTTCCTTACAAGAAATGTTTAACTTTGTGCAAATTGAAGAAGAGAGTTCTCACAAGCTTGGGGTGGGGGGGGCTTCTCCAATTGCTTAATGCTTCGCCTGATCATCCTCTTAAGAAAAATGAAATACTTGATATCTTCTATAATGGACTAACCGATGCTTCTAGGGATTTCCTAGATAGTTGTGTTGGTTGTGTTTTCGGGGAACGAACTATTGGGTAAGCTAAAGAATTATTGAATAACATATTGAAAAATTATGATGATTGGACTCCTCCTGAACCACCGCTTAAACCCACTCCAAAAAAGGGGTATTTTATATCTCAGTCCTGAAGATATGCAAGAGGCAAAGAAATCCATGAAGAAAAAAGGTATTAAAGCTGAGGATGTTAAAAATTTACCTCCTATTGAAGAAATACATGGGCTTGATACACCACCACCACCTAAGGTGGTAGAGGTAAGTTCTCTAATGAAATACAATGATAATGATAATCCTCACAGTATGCACCCTAGCCAATGCCTTTATGAGTTTGAAAATTACATTAGAAAGCAGATCACTTTAATGCAAATGTTATGAAACAATTGAAATACAATTCTGATATGATTGCTCGCTTGAGTGACTTGTTATTTAGAATTTGAAATAATGTTAGAGGTGTGGGAAAGCATGATTCTATGGTTCAAACTCAGTTAGAACAAGTTGCTAAATCTCAAAGAGAGTTGTTAGATGAAATGAATAATAATATCAATTACTTTGCTGTTAGAGTAGCCACTAGACGAGGTAAGGTGACTCAGGAACCACTTTATCCTAAGGGACACCCAAAGAGAATTGAACAAGATTCTCAAAGAATTAACATTGATGCACCTATTCCTTCTAAAAATAAAAAAGAAGAAGAAAAATGATAGGACTTTGCATGCCTCTAGTGAACCTGAAGTAGAAAAACCTCGTGTTAATGATAATGAAGTTTCTATCTCTGATGCTGAAACTCAATCTGGTAATGAACACTCACCTTCTGATAATGAAAAATATAATGACGAGGTTCATGAAAATACTCAAACAAATGATAAAGAACCATACAATGATGTTGAGATAGAACCAGCAGTTGATCTTGATAACCCACAACCTAAGAATAAAAGATATGATAAAAGAGACTTCGTTGCCAGAAAACATGGTAAGGAAAGAGAACCATGGGTTCAAAAACTTATGCCCCTTCTAGCTAAGTCAACTAAAAAGAAAGATGATGAAGAATTTGAACACTTTGCTGAAATGCTGAGGCCAGTCTTTTTGCGTACTCGCTTGACTGACATCTTGAAAATGCCTCCTTATGCAAAGTACATGAAAGACATCATCACCAATAAAGAAAAATACAGGAAGCTGAAATCTCTACCATGCTTGTTATTATACTTTTAAAGATGGAGTACCTAAAAAACTTGGAGATCCGGGAATACCAACTATACCTTGCTCCATCAAAAGAAATTATGTGAAAACGGCTTTATGTGATTTACGAGCTGGTGTTAGTGTCATGCCTTCCTCTTTATATAAAAGACTTGATTTGAATAAACTCACACCTACTAAAATATCTTTGCAAATGGCTGAAAAATCAACTATCATACCTATCGGTATTTGTGAGGATGTGCCCATTGTTCTTGCTAATGTTACTATTTTGACTAACTTTGTTATACTTGAGATGCCCGAGGATCACAACATGTCGATTATCCTTGGTAGATCCTTTTTGAATACTGCAGGGGCTGTTATTGATTGCAATAAAAGCAAGGTAACTTTTCATATCAATGATAATGAGCATACTGTGCACTTTCCGAAGAAACAATTCCAAGTGAATAGTATTAATGTTATTGAAAAATCTCCGACAATCACTATTGGAAGTTTTCAACTACCTCGACCTACTGTTAAAAAGAAATATGAAATGCTTATTGTTGGGGACATTCCCATCCTCATTGAGGTAACTTCGTGACTTACGAAAGTTCTTCGGTTTCATGCTAATCGAAAGTGGTTGTTAATAAGACTTGATCAACCTTATTAATGGATCATTTTTGAGAGGCATGAAGTTGATGAATTTAGCGAGCACTACCTTCCGTCCCTATATTTTTTTTTCTGTTTTTGTTAGTTAAATAAAATAAAATGCCATGTTTTGTCTATTTTCTGAATTTCCCGTACAATAAAAAATGACCCGAAAATAGAAGTTGTCAGAATGCCCTGAAAATTTAATATGATTTTTTTTTCTGAATATTTAAGAATTTTTGGTGCAAATAACATCAGAGGGAGGTGCACCAGGTGGGCACAACCCGCCTGGGGGCGCCAGGAACCCCAAGCGCTCCCTGGTGGGTTGTGGTCCCCACGTGGGCTCCCTCACTTATCTCTTCATACCACATCATCACCTACCTCTTGAAAAAAATCACCATTGCTCTCGCCCTCGTGTTCTTGATCTCAAACCCGCGGATTTCGATCTCTTTGCTCAAAGCTCCATTTCCAAAACTGTTTCGGGGGTTTGTTGCTTGGTATGTGACTCCTCCTTTTGTCCAATTAGTTTTTGTTTTAGTGGTTTATATATTGAATTATTAGCTACTCTTGGTGCTACTGTAGATGAGCTTGTGTGTTGAATTGTTAGAGTTCTAAGTAGTTTGAATGCTTGCTATGGCCTCTATGTATCCCTATGAGTAGTTGCTACCAACCTTGTGAAGTTTTGTTAACAAATTTTTGTGGCCAAAAAATTTCAGAAAATTGTATGTGAATATGATGAACCTCTTTGGAAGGAGTTCTTCGAGGAGGAGATCCTCGGTGGCATCCTCTAGTAACAGCTCCGTTCGTCGGTCTTATGTTGAACCAAGTGAAAGTTCCATATGAGATGCCGCCACCAAAACATGCTTATGGCCATGTGATGATTATATGGCGAGTGTGGACATTAAGGAAGAATTTGTGCAATATGTTCACAATGTCGATCTCGGTCCCTACATTTCAAATAAGTGCAACCAACACCTCACCCTCACTGAATCATTTGTCAGAGGATTTAAATTCCATCCTCGTGAGTCTAGGGTGTCATTTAAATTATATGAAAATCCATTCACCATATCTTTAGAGAGATTTGCTCACCACTACAAAATCCCATTCTGGGGTTCGCTTGACGAACCGCCAAGGTCTGAGTTTGAGATGTTCTTGACTAGTCTATGCTATGGTGAGACTAGGGGACTGATGCATGGTAGAATAAAGAGCATTCATTTTCCCGCAATCCAGTACTTTGCTTTATTTAATGGAAAATGTATTGTAGGCAAACAAGATTGTAGTACACTTTGTGCTCCAGACTTGAGCCTCATATGAACTGCTCACAACTATGACAATAGTTATAACCTTGGAGCGATTGTTGCACATAGGTTGCAACACAACACGGGTAGTGGATATTTTATGGTGGAATTTATGCCACGCGCTTAGCAAGAGAGCTGGGTGTTCCACCTTTGCCTTATGATCCTATTTTACCCATGCGGTATTAAGAATTTGATGCTATGAAACATCATAAGATCCTTAGAGGTGAACCCCATAATTTCACTTATAAATTGTTGTTTAATCAAAGTTCCGTTGTGCACACATATTTGCCTGCGCCTGCTCTTTTTGATGCTCACATTAGGGGAAGATATTTTTTTCTTGAGAGCGAGGCCCGAAGTCATATAGCGGCGGTTGTGGCCGCACGGCAGGCTGAGGGATCCGCACCGAGAGCCTCCGTGAGCTATCACTCTGACCACTATGCAAGCTACTAACTGATTACCAAGTTAGTCCAAAAGCCTAAGCTTGGGGGAGTATGTATTTCCACCGACATTACATTCATGTTCACACATTTTATTTCAGTTGTCGGTGTTCACACTTTTTCATTGTATTATGCATGCTTAATTTATTTTCTCGCTTTCTTCTTGTGTCTTTGAAAAACTTTGAGAAAATCAAAAAAATATTTCCTGCTTCTTTTTTATTTTTCTTTCTAGTGTAGCTAGCTGTAGTAACTAAAAAGAAAACCCAAAAAGATTTCTTTGTTCTTCTTTTACTTGTTGGGAGCTTTCCCGTGTAAATAGTTTTCCTCATTTTTTCTTTTCCCTTTTATTTGCTTTCTTCTAGAAAAAACAAAAACTCCAAAAATATTTCAGTATGTTTCTCTGAATTTCTTTTCTTTCTTTTGAGTCATACCGAGGAGAAGACCACGATGAAAATTTTGAGTGGCTCTCATATGTTATAATCCCCAAGTGCAGGGAATCATCGTCGCAATTTCCAAAGGCGGAAGTGATAAGTATGGAGTGTCGAACCCACAAGGAGCTAAAGGTAAGATCAGTATTCTCTCAAGCCCTATATGCCACTGATACTACTCTACGTACACCGAACGTTTGCTTCCAACTAGCAACGAGAAATAAAACTATGTTGTGGGTATGAAGTGGATAACTTTGCATGATATCGGAGAGCTAAAATATGAAAGTAGGTGCTGTTATCATAAAGTTAGAATATATTACTAAATATTATAAATAGCGAGTGTGGAATAATGGTGGATCTGTGTGCGGAATTGTCCTAGGCAATCGTTAACAAGACCGGTAATCACTATTACAGTTTCATATGAGGGAGAGGCATAAGCTAACATACTTTCTCTACTTGGATCATATGCACTTATGATTGGAACTCTAGCAAGCATCCGCAACTACTAAAGATCATTAAGGTAAAACCCAACCATAGCATTAAAGCATCAAGTCCTCTTTATTCCCATACACAACAACCCCCTTACTCGGGTTTGTGTTTCAGTCACTCACCAACCCACTATAAGCGAACCATGAACGTATTGCAACACCCTACAGCGGGAATCCCTCACGCTTGCACGACACGGAGGGCACCATAGGATAGCACCAAAGTAAAACATACAACTCATACCAATCTAGATCATCAATCAACCCAAAGGCAAAGGATATCTACTCAAAATATCATAGGATGGAAACACATCATTGGATCATAATATGTGGCATAAAGCACCATGTTCAAGTAGGGATTACAGCAGGGTGCGGGAGAGTGGACCGCGTAAAAGAGATGAGGATAGTGATGATGATGGTGATGTTGATGAAGACGATCACCGTGGCGATGATTCCCCTCCCGATGGCACTCCAGTACCACCGAGAGAGAGGAGGAGAGGTTCTCCCCCTTGTGCTTTCTCCTCCATGGCCCCTTGGATGGGGAGAGGTTCTCCCTCTGGTCCTTGGCCTTCATGACGATAATGGCCCCTCCGGGATCCTCCTCCATGCCCTCCAGTGATGATGGCCCCCTCCGGCAGGGTGCCAGAGAGGGCCTAGATTGGTTTTTGGTGGCTACGGAGGCTTCTGGCGGTGGAACACCCGATGTAGGTTTATTTCTGGAAGTTTTTGTTTATATAAGAGGTGTTGGAGTCGGGGACAAGTCAGGGGGTTCCCGAGGCGGCCATGAGGCAGGGGGCGCGCCCAGGGGGTAGGGCGCACCCCCACCCTCGTGGTGTCCTCAGGACTCTTCTGGCCCACCTCTGGTACTCCGTGGGTTTCTTTTGGTCCAAAATTGATCTCCGTGAAGTTTCATGTCAATTGGACTCCGTTTGATTTTCCTTTTGTGATAGTTAAAAACAAGGAAAAAACAGAAATTGGCACCGGGCTCTAGGTTAATAGGTTAGTCCCAAAAATCATATAAAATAACATATAAATGCATATAAAACATCCAAGGTTGATAATATAATAGCATGAATACTTCATAAATTATAGATACGTTGGAGACGTATCAGCATCCCCAAGCTTAATTCCTGCTCGTCCTCGAGTAGGTAAATGATAAAAGAAATAATTTATGAAGTGTGAATGCTGGCAAGTGCATAAGTTTCATCAATGATAGTTCCAATCACTTTTTCTAGCATCAATATATATCATAACAGTAGCTCATCTTCATAAAACTTTTCATGACCAAGTAACAAGCTATTCACATGTTAAAGTATAGATCATAAACTTTCTTGAAACTAACAAACTATATTCTCAGTCATCAAACAATTGCAATTCATCTTATTTTCAGGAAGGGTCTATGTCAGAGCTTTGTTTTAGCAAACTCCACATACTCAACTATCATTTAATCTTTCACAATTGCTAACACTCACATGATATTTATGGGTTCAAAGTTTTAATAGGACACAGAGAAATATAGGGGCTTATAGATTCGCCTCCCAACCTTTTACCTCAAGGGTAATGTCAACAATAATAGTTCATGATAACTTACATACAATTGGATACATATATCAGGATATCTCCAACACAATGTGCTTGCCAAAGGATAAAATGTGAAAAGGGAAGGTGAAGATCACCATGACTCTTGCATAAGGTAGAAGATAAAAGTAAAAGATAGGCCGTTCGTAGAGGGAAGCAGAGGTTGTCATGCGCTTTTATGGTTGGATGCACAAAATCTTAATGCAAAAGAACGTCACTTTATATTGCCACTTGTGATATGGACCTTTATTATCCAGTCCGTCACTTTTATTTCTTCCACATCACAAGATCGTATAAAGCTTATTTTCTCCACATTAATAGATCATACATATTTAGAGGGCAATTTTTATTGCATGCAGCGATGACAACTTACTTGAAGGATCTTACTCAATCCATAGGTAGGTATGGTGGACTCTCATGGCAAAACTGGTTTAAGGAATGTTTGGAAGTACAAGTAGTATTTCTACTTGGTGCAAAGAATTTGACTAGCATGAGGGGGAAAAGCAAGCTCAACATGTTGGATGATCCAAGACAATATACTTTATTTCGGATATAAGAAAGCATAACCCATTACGTTGTCTTCCTTGTCCGACATCAACCTTTTAGCATGTCATATTTTAATGAGTGCTCACAATTACAAAAGATGTCCAAGATAGTATATTTATATGTGAAATCTCTCTTCCTTCAATATTCTTTCATGAATTGTTCAAGTGACCAATTCTATGTTTGCTAACTTTCAATGAGTTTACTACCTATACTTATTCTGTGTGAAGTCATTACTCCCCATGGTATAAGCATATGAAAATATATAAATTCAGATTTATGATATTCAATTTTTCAACCATTTACTCATAGGATATACGTGAAGCACGTGAGTAAATGACAAACTACTCCAAAAGATAATAGTGAAGGACACTGAGTAGTCAAATAATTAACTAGTCATGGGAGGATTCTTTTTCATTTAATAATTCAGATCCAATGATTTTATTCAAACAGCAAGTAAAATTTAAAATATTCTCCAAGCAAAACACATATCATGTGATGAATAAAAATATAGCTCCGAGTAAGGTATACCGATAATTTTGAAGACGAAAGAGGGGATGCCTTCCGAGACATCCCCAAGCTTAGGCGCTTGAGTCTTCCTTGAGTATTACCTTGGGGTGCCTTGGGCATCCCCAAGCTTAGGTTCGTTCCACTCCTTATTCTCCTCATATCGATATCTCACCCAAAGCTTGAAAACTTCAATCACACAAAACTTAACGGAACTTCGTGAGATAGGTTAGTATGATAAAGAGTAAAGCATTCACTTTGGTACTGTCAAAGACAAGGCTCATAATTGTTCTCACACAATGACTACTGTACCATATCATTTCTACAATTTATATTGAGAAATATAGGCCATAGAAACTTGAAAACAAGCAAACTATGCAATGAAAACAGAATCTGTCAGAAATAGAACAGTCTGTAATGATCTGAACACCAACCATACTTATGCTACTCAAAAAATTATGAAATAAATTTGTGGACCTGAGGAATTTTCTATTAATCTTCTGCAAAAATAATCAGGACCAAATCACTCTTATGTAAAAAATGGCAGCTAATCTCGTGAGCGCAAAGTTTCTGTTTTTTACAGCAATATCACATTAACTTTCACCCAAGTCTTCCCAAAGGTCTTACTTGGCACTTTATTGAAAAAAAGCTATAAAACATGATTACTACAGTAGCTTAATCATGTAAACACACAAAAACAATAAGGCTAAATATTGGTTTGTCTCCCAACAAGCGCTTTTCTTTAATGCCTTTTAGCTAGGCATGATGATTTCAATGATGCTCATATAAAAGATAAGAATTGAAACATAAAGAGAGCATCATGAAGAATATGACTAGCACATTTAAACCTATCCCACTTCCTATGCATAGGGATTTTTTGAGCACACAATTTATGGGAACAAGAATCAACTAGCATAGGAAGGCAAAACAAGTATAACTTCAAAACTTTAAGCACATAGAGAGGAAAACTCGATATTATTGCACTCCTACAAGCATGTATTCCTCCCTCATAATAATTTTCAGTAGAATCATGAATGATTTCAACAATATTACCATCAAATAAAGCATTATTTTCATGATCTACAAGCATAGAAATTTCACTACTCTCCACATAAGCAAAATTCTCCTCATTCGGAATAGCGGGATCACTAGTTCCTAAAGTTGACACTCTTCCAAACCCGCTTTAGATGATAGTGTTATTCATACTCCAAAAGATATAAGTGAAGTTCATGGAGCATTCTACAATTAATATAGACTAACCAATATCCAAGCTCAAAATGTATAAGTGAAGCACACGAAGCATTCTATAAAACCATACTCAAAAGATTTAAGTGAAGCTCAAAGACCAATTCTATAAGATCATACTTAAAAGATTTAAGTGAAGCACATGAAGTATTCTATAAATTTATCAAGGTACATATCATACTAGCATGGTTCTTAAAGAAAAATAAAAACACAAAGGACACAAATCATGTGAACAAAACAAAGACCGAGGTATACCGATAATTGTTGAAGAAGAAAGATGGGATGCCAACCGGGGCATCCCCAAGCTTAGATGCTTGAGTATCCTTAGAATATTTACTTGGGGTGCCTTGGGAATCCCCAAGATTGAGCTCTTGCCTCTCTTTATTCTTCTCATATTGATAGCTCCTCGATCTTTGAACACTTCATCCACACAAAACTTTAACAAAAACTTTGTGAGATCCGTTAGTATAATAAAGCAAATAACTACCTTTAGGTACTATTTCAAAATCATTCCAATTTCATATTAGAACTATATCTACTATATTCCAACTTCTCTATGGTTCATACCCTCGGATACTAGCCATAGATGCATCAAAATAAGCAAACAACACACGAAAAACAGAATCTGTCTAAAACAGGACAGTCTGTAGTAATCTGGAGGTTTAGTAAACTTATGTAACTCCAAAAATTATGAAATAAATTTTAAATTTTAAAACAATTATAGAAGTAATGTGTAAAAAGTTTCAGACCCATCTGACTTTCCAATAAAAAAATTAAAATCACGCGCTACAGCCAAAGTTTCTGTTTTTTGTTCTGCACATAGTGAACAAGCAATCTAATCATCCTAAAACCAAAGCTTGGCACATTATTTTTATAATACAATGGATATATATAAGGGGATAATTATTTATAGAGAAACTTCCATGAAAAAGTCTACATTGTTTTCGTGAGCATGAACACGGGTGCTCAAGGTCGACCCTCACTTCTTCAATGCATAACTTTCCAATCACTTCTCTTTTCGAAAAACTTTTTAGACATGAGAGGCAAGTAATTTTTTTGTATTTTAATTCTTTAATTTTTTTGTTTGTTTCACCCACAACTAACAGAAACAAAAAAGGGAAAACAAAATCTACTTGGTGAATAAAGCAAACAAGCACACACGAGAATATCAACCCCACGCTATTGCCCCCCGGCAACGGCGCCAGAAAAGAGCTTGATAATCCCCAAGTGCAGGGAATCATTGCAGCAATTTCCAAAGGTGGAAGTGATAAGTATGGAGTGTAGAACCCAGAAGGACCTAAAGGTAAGATCAATATTCTCTCAAGCCCTATCTGCCACTAATACGACTCTACGTACACCGAACGTTTGCTTCCAACTAGCAATGAGAAATAAAACTATGTTGTGGGTATGAAGTGGATAACTTTGCATGATATAGAAGAGCTAAAATATGAAAGTAGGTGCTGTTATCATAAACTTAGAATATATTACTAAATATTATAAATAGCTAGTGTGGAATAATGGTGGATCAGTGTGCGGAATTGTCCTAGGCAATCGTTAACAAGACCGGTAATCACTATTACAGTTTCATATGAGGGAGAGGCATAAGCTAACATACTTTATCTACTTGGATCATATGCACTTATGATTGGAACTCTAGCAAGCATCCTCAACTACTAAAGATCATTAAGGTAAAACCCAACCATAGCATTAAAGCATCAAGTCCTCTTTATTCCCATACACAACAACCCGCTTACTCGAGTTTGTGTTTCAGTCACTCACCAACCCACTATAAGCAAATCATGAACGTATTGCAACACCCTAAAGAGGGAATCCTTCACGCTTGCGGGGCACGGAGGGCACCATAGGACAGCACCAAATTAAAAGATACAACTCATACCAATCTAGATCATCAATCAACCCAAAGACAAAGGATATCTACTCAAAACATCATAGGATGGCAACACATCATTGGATCATAATATATGGCATAAAGCACCATGTTCAAGTAGGGATTACATCGGGGTGCGGGAGAGTGGACCGCGTAAAATAGATGAGGATGGTGATGATAATGGTGATGTTGATGAAGACGATCACCGCGGCGATGATTCCCCTCCCGATGGCACTCCAGTACCACCGAGAGAGAGGAGGAGAGGTTCACCCCCTTGTGATTTCTCCTCCATGGCCTCCCCTGGATGGGGAGAGGTTCTCCCTCTGGTCCTTGGCCTTCATGACGATAATGGCCCCTCCGGGATCCTCCTCCATGCCCTGCGGTGATGATGGCCCCCTCTGGTAGGGTGCCAGAGAGGGCATAGATTGCTTTTCGGTGGCTACGGAGGCTTCTGGAGCCAGAACTCCCGATCTAGGTTTCTTTCTGGAAGTTTTGGTTTTATAAGAGGTATTGGAGTCAGGGACAAGTCAGGGGGGGTTCCCGAGGCGGCCATGAGGTAGGGGGCGCGCCTAGGGGGGTAGGGCGCACCCTCACCCTCGTGGTGGCCTCGGGACTCTTCTGGCCCACCTCCGGTACTCCATGGGCTTCTTCTGGTCCAAAAATTATCTCCGTGAAGTTTCAGGTCAATTGGACTCTGTTTGATTTTCCTATTCTGCGATAGTTAAAAACAAGGAAAAGACAGAAACTGGCACTGGGCTCTAGGTTAATAGGTTAGTCCCAAAAATCATATAAAATAGCATATAAATGCATATAAAACATCCAAGGTTGACAATATAATAGCATGAATACTTCATAAATTATAGATACGTTGGAGACGTATCAATATGCATTATTGTTGATCTAACAGAGAGCCCATATCACCTTGTCTTCTCCTTTTTGAATAAAATGTTTGCAGATTCCAGCTTAGTCCACGGCACTCTTGCACTACTATTATTTTCATATCGTTCGGTTGTGCAAGTGAAAGGCAATAATGATGATATATGATGAACTGGCCGTGGCAGAGAGAAACGGGTATGAACTCGACTTGTTCTATTTTTGTAAATATGTTTAACTGAGTATCCATGATTCAGCGTATTATGACCAAACATGTTTGCAATGACAATTAGAGATTATAGTTTCTCATGCCATGCATAAGTAGCTAGGAGTTGATAATGATTTATCTTAGATGTCAACATTGCGTTAAAATGATTGTGATGTAGTATGATGATACGGTATCCTCCTCTAAATGTTCGAGTGGCATGACTTGGCACATGTTCATGCATGTAGTTGAATCAAAACCAACATAGACTCGATGATATTTATGTTCATGGTGTTCATATCCTACTCATGCTAGTATCCAATGTTACTTATGCATAATGCATGTTCATGACCATTGTTGCTCTCTAGTTGGCCGCTTCTCAATCTAATTGCTAGCCTTCACCTGTACTAAGTGCGAATTCTGCTTGTACATCCAAAATCTTAAACCCAAGTTATTCTAGATGAGTCCACCATACCGACCTAAATGAAGTTTTATTATGTCGTCCTAAGTAAATTTGCATGTGCCACCTCTAAAAACTTCAAATAAATATCCTTTTTGTGTGCCTGCATTGTTCATAGAGTGACAGGAGATAGTCGATATATTCCATGCTAAGCGGGTTATTCTTAGGTTAAGTGTTTATTCACTCGCCATTGCACGAGAAGGGGGTGGTAATAGGGATGCCCAGACCCAAACTGCAAAAATAAAAGACCTTACAAATAATCAAACAAAAACTCCTACAGAGTCATAACCTTTACTTTATCGCTTGGGAACCGCCACTAATGTGTTTAGCATGGAAAATATTGATAACTGATGGTCGCGAAGTAAAAAAGAAGGGTGCACCTCTCAAAATTTCATTTGCCTCTGTTTCAAAAACTTGAGCTCTGGCACCTCGGCAAATCACCGCTTCCCTCTGTGAAGGGGCTATCTATTTACTTTTATGTTGTGTCATCACCTTCTCAAATGAGCACCAGAACCTGACAACACTGTTTTCATGCTTATGCATTGTGTGTAGCTAATGTTGGGCGCATCATGACTGGATCTTTTCTACCATGAATTACAATGTTTAGTCGCTTCTTGAACTTTGGAGGTGCTCTACATTTATGTTTTGCGATCTCAGAAAGGGATAGCGAGATACCACTATTGTCGTATTATATCATGGTTGTTTTGTCAACGTGTTGTTGTTTGAGATATCTTATTATTGCTCGCTAGCTGATTATGTCATTGATATGAGTCAATATAATTTTAAGACTTATTGTTGACATGGTTAGTTATAATATTGGCTGAAAACCCGGGTGTTGTTTAAGCTTATTTATGCAAACAAGAGCAAAAGAGTTTGTAAAAGTTTTTCTTTTTCACTTTCAGTTTATTAACTGAATTGCTTGAGGATAAGCAAACGTTTAAGTTTGGGGGAGTTGATACGTCTCCATCGTATCTACTTTTCCTAATGCTTTTCCTCTTGTTTTGGACTCTAATTTGCATGATTTGAATGAAAACTAACCCAAACCGACGTTGTTTTCAGCAGAACTGCCATGGTGTTGTTTTTGTGCAGAAATAAACGTTCTTGGATTGGAACGAAACTTTGCAAGGAATTTTTATACAATCAAAGAGAATTTCTTGAGCCAAGAACCACCGAACGGGGGCACCTGGGTGGGCACAACCCACCAGGGCATGCCTGCTCCCCCAGGCGCGCCAAGGTGGGTTGTCCCCACCTGGTGGCCCCGCAGACCCTGAAACCTACGCTATAAAATCCTATTTTTCTAGATAAAATCAGGGAGGAAGAATTATCACGTTTCACGAGACGGAGCCGCCATCACCTCCTGTTCTTCATCGGGTGGCTAGATCTGGAGTCCCTTTGGGGCTTCGGAGAGGGGGGTCTTCGATCTTCGTCATCACCAACCCTTCTCCATCACCAATTCCATGATGCTCTCCACCTGGAGTGAGTAATTCCTTCGTAGGATCGCTGGTCGGTGAGGAGTTGGATGAGATTCATCATGTAATCGAGTTAGTTTTGTTAGGGCTTGATCCCTGGTATCCACTATGTTCTGAGATTGATGTTGCTATGACTTTGCTATGCTTAATGCTTGTCACTTTGGGCCCGGGTGCCATGATTTCAGATCTGAACCGTTTATGTTATCACCATTATATCTATGTTCTAGATCCGATCTTGCAAGTTATAGTCACCTACTACGTGTTATGATCGGCAACCCCGGAGTGACAATAGTCAGGACACTTCCTGGTGATGACCGTAGTTTGAGGAGTTCATGTATTCACCGTGTGTTAATGCTTTGTTCCGGTTCTCTATTAAAAGGAGGCATTAATATCCCTTAGTTTCTAATAGGACCCCGCAGCCACGGGAGGGTAGGACAAAAGATGGCATGCAAGTTCTTTCCATAATCACGTATGACTATTTACGGAATACATGCCTACATTATCTTTATGAACTGGAGCTAGTGCCGTATCACCCTAGGTTATGACTGTTATATGATGAATATCATCCAACAAATTGCCGATCCAATGCCTATGGTTTTCCTACATATTGATCGTGCTAAGTTACTACTGCTGCTGTTACTATTGTCACTGCTACAAAACTATTGCTATCACTGTCACCGTTACTGTTACTTCCACCACTACTATCAAATCTGTCATACAACTGTGCTACTGATCACTTTGTTGTAGATAATTAATCTCCAGGTGTGGTTGAATTGACAACTCAACTGCTAATAGTTTCAAATATTCTTTGGCTCCCCTTGTGTCGAATCAATAAATTTGGGTTGAATACTCTTCCCTCAAAAATTGTTGCGATCCCCTATACTTGTGGGTTATCAGTGGCACCGATTGCATCATCTCTGTGGGACCGAAGTGAAGCAATAAGGCAACAAGAACTGGTCAAGCCATCTCGGTGAGACCGATTGCAAAACTTGGTGGGACCAAAATTATTGCAACAAGCAACAGAGAGCTGGCAAGGCCATCTTGGTGGGACCGAGATCCATATCAGTGGATCCAAATTGTTAGGATTTTGGCAGTGGCTAAGTCCAGATGAACTTGGTGCCTCCAAGTAGGAAATATCAGTGTGGCTGAGTTGAATTTTAGGGTTTGGACATATTTGCATAGAGAAAGTGGCTGAGGGTTTTGGAGCAATATCACTAAGCACTTGAGCAACCACTTATTAGGATCATGGGCCACTATTGTCACATACAACTTGGTGGAGCACAAAAAATGATATGAATGGATAGTAAGCACGCATCACCAAAAACATAAGTGAATGATCATACACAAATAATGGTTGAGATAAGTATTAAGCATCACATGAAGCATAGTATGATCAATCACACATAACCAACGTAGTATCTCTCACACATAACGAACAAAGTAGCACCAATCAAATGGAAATGGTAGCAAGAACTCAAGAAAAACCAATGAGCAAAAGCGGGACACTCTCTCTCGAAGCCTAATGATCTATACAAATTCTCCCCCTTTGGCAGCAAGTACCAGAAAGTTCAAATATGTATAGAGCTCTACATCTCTCTAGGCACGATCCTCAGCAGCTCCTAGAGGTGACTTCTGGCTGGTGGCTCTAGTGTGCATAGATGGCATGGAGAGAAGTGCATTTGCGAAGTCTTCAACTGACGTCTGCTGAGCTGGTGGCATAGAGACTGAAGGTGGCACAGTAGCAGTGGTAGTAGGTGATAAGTGAGTAGTCCTCATGGCTGCAACTAGCACGGCAGAAGATCTGGGTGCCCTGGGTATTGCTTGGTATCTCTCAGTAGTGGCTCTCTCATCTCCACTGTCATAAGCTCTGAGTGCGTCAATGTCATATCTAAGCTTCTCCACAATGGTCTGTATCTCAGTGATCTTCACATCAAGATCATGAATCTTAGTCTCGACTATCCACTCTAGGCTCTCCTAGTTCTTGGCAAGGTTGGCCAGACTTCTCTCAATCCTCAGGGTAGCTTCCAGCAGATAAGTCGTTTGATCATTCTTGGACTTGAGGTTGGCAATGGGTGCATTGGGAGCAGAGGCCTTATGTGCTTCTTTTGCTACTGTAGCTACCTAAATTTCCGTTTGAGCTTGAGCATACGAAGGATGTGAAGGGTCCATCACTACAACATTGTCCTCAAACTCAGGTTGTAATGGGAGATGCTCATGATGAAGTAGATAAGTGCTTCTTCCAACCTTGGAGTTGATGAGCAACTAAATGTGCAGAGCAAATCCACATGATCTCTTCTGGTCAATTATGGTTCTCTTGATTGTCTCAACAATAAGGCTCATAACTTTGAATTTCTGTGGTGTGTCAAACAAATGTAGCAAGTTGATGGAGTGGCCACAAATCATCTTGTCATCTCAGACTTGGGCAAAAGAGTGTGCCTCAAGATAGTGTTGGTGGTGGCCAAACCAGCAAGCAAATGCTTTACATAGCCAAGCTTATGCGTGTCAAGATCTTTCTTAGGAATGGGCTTGTACATGTTGGCCATAGGATTGTGATCCATCCTAGCCTTGCCATAGACATCAATATCATCTTCCTCTTCCTTTGGATCACCAAGAAGTTCAACCCATTCTGAGATGGTTGACTAGTATTTGGATCCCTTAGTCATCCAGACAATTCTGCCATCTGGATAGAAATGTGTTGTGGAATAGAATTGTATGATCATCTCATCATTCCACTTAGTGAGCTTCTTCCCAACAAATGCATCAACTCCTGCAAGCTTGAAGCTTTCATGAACGTGGGGGAAATAGTCTCCATTAGCATCAATGTATTTCTAGTCCACCCACTTCATGTTACTAACTATGGGCTTCTTGTCAAGCATTAAAGTCTCATAGAAATCCTGTTGCTCTCGTGTGTGGAAACGATAGTCACATGCGGTCCTCCTCCTGACAGAATATAGATCAGACATCCACCACTGACGCGGACCTTTGTCCTTCCTGAGCATCATGTTCTCAGCAACTGGATGAGAGTTGTCATGGTCTAGAATCTTTGGCTTCAACTTTCTGAGCACTAGTGGCTCATCATTAATTTCAGCCTCAGGCACTGGGGCCTTGTTCTTCTCACTAGCACATATATTCCTTGTAGACCTCTTGGGTGCTAGAGCTTTGGGCTTGGACTTAGGCTTGGAGGGGCTAGCAAACTTCATAGCATCATTCATAAGCTTCTGAGTCTTGGCTGGAGGTGCATCAGCTACTGGTTCCTCCTCTTCCTCCTCATTGTCATGATCATCAGCAACCATGGAGGGTTTGCCAATAACACGAGCAATTGTGTTCCTTGGCCTTTTCTTCCTCTTTCCTGCACTTGCTGTCTCTGACTCACTTGGCTCCTCAAGTGTGAATATCATGGTCTCTTTAGGAGTTGTGGCTTTGCCTGCCTTGGAGATTGGGACTTTCCTCACTTCTAATCTCTCCTTGGCACTGCCTGAAAGTCTTGTGTTGGCTGTTGTGCCATACTCCTTAGCAAGAATCTTCTTCTTGGATGTGGCCTCACTAGACACAAAATCCTCATCCTCATCATCTAAGCTTCTCTTCTTCCTTGATTTGGTGGCAGCTTTTGGAAGATCTAGAGAGCTTCTTTCTCCGTCATAGTAGCTGCCCTCTGGATTGGATCCCTCACTGAGATCCTCATGCTGCTATGACATGTTATGGTTGTCATTGGCACTAGAAATCTTGCAAACAGACCCTGTGAATAGATAGGAATGGGCGGAGTAGATGAGTCATCACAAAAAGCAGATAGTTTTCATGAAAATTGAGTTCAAATATTAGCTTTAAGTCATAGAATGCATTTCGGATCCACCGAGTTAGTAGTATCGGTGATACCGAAGCACTCAACAGAATCTAAACACATCATTTCGATCAGACTGAGATGTGATTCGATGTCTCCGAGATGCTAGGGTGTCACAGAAATGTTACTTTCGGTCTCACTGATTCATACTTTTTGATGGCGCCAAGACGTATTAGTGCAATGGCCAGGGCCAAATTGGTGGCACCGAAAATTCTACTTCGGTCGGTCCGAGATGCCTTCGGCGGAAACCTAAACCTAAAATTTTAACTCGCATCTAATCTACAGAATCAATCTAGTGGATAGAAGTGTTTCATATGTAGGAAGATAAATGGCAAATCCCTAGTGCATTGAATCGGAAAATTTTGAAGCATAAGGGGTGGGATTTTTACCCTAACTTGGCGCAAATCCCCTATGGCGGCAACGGTGGGAGAGAAACCCATTGACGACAGTGAAGTCCAACAGTGAGGGTGTGCTGGACATGATGAAGGAGTCCGGAGACAAGGGCGACGACAACGAAGGGGGTGAGGGAACGTGATGTTTGAGAATTTTTCAACCTTACGGGGCCTGCGGTATATATATACCCAGCTGCTATTGGTGGCACCGAGACATGCAACTGCGTGCAGTTATAGCAAATCGGTGATGCTGAGTTGGTCTAATCGATAGCGCTGAGATTGAAAACCTAGATCAATCAAACCATTTCAGTGAGTCCGAGTAAGAGTGGGTTGGTCACACCGAAGGAAATTTTAAGGTTTTGGAGGTTAGCCCTTTCAGATCGGTGGCTCCGAGTGCGCCTCACCTGAAGGGTCCAAAACAGACCTGTTCAATGTTTGTGATATAGCAAGAAGAGAATTTGAGGCAAGAAAGCATAGATAGCTAGAGAAGGTTCTTTTCTTGTACATCGACTTGGCCAGAAAAACCAAGACAATCAAAACAACAAATGGATGTCCTCGAATGGAGAAAATATGCAAACCAACATGATCACACAATAAAATAGCAACTGAAATATGTGTCAAACATGCACAACCAATTCTAGCATCTATCAAGCAATTGGAATGACTAGGTCATCTATATATGAGTATATTGACTTAGGAGTAAAATGAGAACATTTGATCATAGGTCATACTCATCGTTTAAGCACAAGTGGGGTTGCCACTTTTATGTAAAGCATTAATGTGTTCACACCATTAGAGTTGCTTTAGCTCAATTTTTAAAGCAAAGCTCCCCTAGATGTGATATCCCCCAAAGAGGGATGAACTAACCTTAGTTTTTGTCAATGATGACTTCATGTAGATAGTGAAGATGTGGATGCTCAATGTTGATGTGGTCCATCAAGAGTTTGGAGCAATCCTTTGGAGTTTTGCACTTTCAATACCTACATGGGTTAGTCCCACAAGGAACATACAAGGATATCCATAGACATAGAGTGAATTGCACATATGATGATGTCCATGAAAGCATTAGGTTACCTTGTCTCTTGTCTTACCAACAAGAGGGTTTGTGACTCCATAAACTTAGTGCAAGATGTGAAAGTTGGTTGCACAAGTCCTTCCCAAAATGAATACGAGTGAGGTATGTTGGCGGAGTCGCCCTCAAGAACACTCTAGCTAATTCTTCTTCTTTGGGGCCACATCAACTTGATGGGAATCCTTGGAGTTGTAGTTGAAATTGATGAAGTAGAGCTTGAAGTAGTCTTGGAAACACACTTGACCATGGCTTTATGTGCTTCTTCAAATGAGTCAATCTCCTTTTGAAGCTTGTCCTTGCCTTTTATTTTGTGGTCTTGTGGTGGAAGATCATCTTGAGCTTGTGTTACCTCAAAAGAAGTGGGGTCATACTTCTCTTGTTGATGAACAAACTTTGTCTTGGGGTATTGATCTTCTTCCCATTCAACTCCATTGGCATTGAACTTCCGTTCAAAACCAACACCTTGATTCTTCCGGTGCTTGCGTACAATTTCCTCAAATTGCTTACTCCCGGCAAGACTCTTGTAAACACCTTTCTCTATAATTCTCTTCAATAACCTATTTTCTTGCTCAAGTGTAACTTGGCTAAGAGAATCATTAGTGGAATCAAGAGAATTACTAGAAGCAACAATATTAGATTTAGCATGGTTATTGTTACTACTAGAAGAAGAATCTTTCTTGCTCTTGTGTGATAGCCTGGCTTAATAGGGATGATAGACTACTCATATCAATAAGGAATTCTTTCTTTTCCGGAAGCCCATTCGGACAGAACTCAAAAGTTAAGCGTGCTCGGCTTGGAGTAATTTCAGGATGGGTGATCGACCAGGAAGTTGCTTCCGGGTGCGCACGAGTGAGGACAAAGTGTGCAGAAAAGACTCGTATTGATCTGTGGGGCCAGTCTAGATCCTGCCAGGAGTAACGACCATCGGCGGGTGTGTCCGAGGCGTTACAAGTTGGTATCAGAGCCGACCCTCGCGGTTACACGGATGTTTGCGGACAGGTGCGCGGTCATGTTGTTCATGACGTTTGTGACCCGTCGTGGCACCCGGCATGGCACATGTACCAGACTGGATGCACAGACGTATGTGCCAAGAGGGAACGTTCCTGTGGCCCGACGAGGATGTCGGTTCCTCTGAGTGGGGGTGTATGTGATAGCCTGGCTTAATAGGGATGATAGACTACTCATATCAATATGGAATTCCTTCTTTTCCGAAAGCCCATTCGGACAGAACTCCAAAGTTTAGCGTGCTCGTCTTGGAGTAATTTCAGGATGGGTGATCGACCAGGAAGTTGCTCCTGGGTGCGCATGAGTGAGGACAAAGTGCGCAGAAAAGACTAGTATTGATCTATGGGGCCAATATAGATCCCGCCAGGAGTAACGACCATCGACGGGTGTGTCCGGGGCGCTACATCTTGTTACTAGGTTTAACTTGTTGCATGTAGGTAGACAAGAGGAGACGTTTGGCAATGTAAGAAGAACTCTTTGATACATGTCCAATGTATCTATACTTTTTGATTGTTCCATGCTATTATATTATCTGCTTTGGATGTTTTATATGCATTAATATGCCATTTTATATTATATTTGGGACTAACCTATTAATCTAGAGCCTAGTGCCAGTTTCTATTTTTTCCTTGTTTTTGAGTTTCACAGAAAAGGAATATCAAACGGAGTCCAAACGTAATAAAACTTTACGATGAAATTTTATGGACTAGAAGGGACCCACGGGGCATCGGAGATGGACCAGCGGAGTCCCAAGTCAACCACAAGGGTGGATGGTGCGCCCCTGGCTTGTGGGTCCCTCGGGAATCCCCCTGACATGAGGCCGACGCCAAAAATCCCTATAAATCATGAAACCCCTAGAAAGAAACCTAGATTGGGAGTTTCGCCGCCGCAAGGCTCTGTAGCCACGAAAAACCAATCGGGAGCCTGTTCTGGCACCCTGCCGGAGGGGAAACCATCACCGGAGGCCATCTTCATCATCCAGGTGGTCTCCATGATGAGGAGGGGTAGTTCACCCTCAGGGCTGAGGGGATGTACTAGTAGCTATGTGTTTGATCCCTCTCTATCTCGTTTTCTTGATTCGGCATGATCTTGATGTACCGCGAGCTTTGTTACTGAAGTTGGATCATATGGTGTTTCTCCCCCTCTACTTTCTTGTGATAAATTGAGTTTTACCTTTGAGGTTTCACTATTATTGGATTGAATACTTTTATGGATTTGAGAACAATATGTATTGCGTGGGATACCCGTGGTGACAATGGGGTATTCTATTGATTCACTTGATGTATGTTTTGGCACTCGACTCGCGGATTCCCGAGGTGACATTAGGGTAATCTATGTATAGGGGTCGATGCACATTTTCGTTCTTGTTTCTCTGGTAGAAATCTTGGGGCACTCTTTGAAGTTCTTTGTGTTGGATTGAATATTATGAATATGAAGTTGTTTGATGCATATCGTATAATTGACCCACGGATACTTGTGGTGACATTGGAGTATCTAGGTGATATTAGGGTTGATTGATGTGTATCATATGGTGTTATTTTACTACGAACTCTAGGGCTATTTGTGACACTTATAGGAATAGCTCAATGGATTGATCGGAAAGAATAACTTTGAGGTGGTTTCGTACTCTACAAGAAATTTCATCTTATGTTCTCTAGGATAGAAACTTTGGAGTGACTCTTTGTTGCATGTTGAGGGGTTGTTATATGATCTAATTATGTTATCATTGTTGAGAGAAATTGAACTAGTGAAAGTATGAACCCTAGGCCTTGTTTTCAAGCATTGCAATACCGTTTTGCTCACTTTTGTTACTTGTTACCTTACTGTTTTTATATTTTTAGACTACAAAATCCTGTATCTACTATCCATATTACACTTGTATCACCATCTCTTCGCTAAACTAGTGCACCTATGCAATTTACCATTGTATTGGGTGTGTTGGGGACACAAGAGACTCTTTGTTATTTGGTTGCAGGGTTGTTTGAGAGAGACCATCTTCATCCTACGCCTCCCATGGATTGATTGACCTTAGGTCATCCACTTGAGGGAAATTTGCTACTGTCCTACAAAACGCTGCGCTTGGAGGCCCAACACGAGTCTACAAGAAGAAGGTTGCGTAGTAGACATCACTCTTCTTTCGAAGATCATCACTGATTGCTTTTAGAAACTCATGCTCTTGCTCTAAATTTAGTTTCTTGAAGCGTAGCTTCTCATGAGTTCTTAGGAGCTCTCTATGATCCTCTTTATTTCTTTCATGACCTAACTTAAGAGTGTTTAGTTCTTTAGTTAGACGCTCAATCTCCTTCTTATCATTGTCATTTGTTTCATCTTTATTATCATGATTACTAGCAAGTTCATTATAGCTCACATCACTAGTTTCATCAAGAAGAAAATCACCATCTCCTAGCAAAATCATCTTCATCACTATTGAAATCAAGATACTCAGGGTGTGATACCTTGGGGCCTTTAGCCATGAAGCATCTTCCAATTCCTTCATTTGGTGAATCAAATATGTCATGGGAGTTTGATCACACTAGTGTAAGACCGGCAAGACGTTCATCTTGAGTATATTTGGAGTCAGAGTGATAGCTTCTCGGAGTAGTTGTCGGAGTCGGAACCAGAAACCCATTCACCAACATGAGCTTGATGTCTTCGTCTTGTGCAGCTCTTTGATGACTTGTCTTTCCTTTCCGAATCCTTGCTTCTTCGAGAGGGTCTTCATTCATAACGATCATCTCTGCTCCCTCTCTCTCTATGAGGTGATTCATTGCTTCTACTCCTCCTTTTTGGTGAGTCTTCTCTTTTCTTGTAGGGAGTCGTATACTCATTGGAATAGTGTTCGGGTCTTACACAATTGTAGCAATTACGATCACGACTAGCAGATCTTTGCTCATTGTAGGACCTTGACTTGAAGCTTCTATCTTTGCTTCTACTCTTGTAGAACTTGTTGAAGTTTTTCACCATTAAGATAAATTCTTCATTGGAGACTAGCTTGTCACTTGATGTTGTCGGAGCATCACTTGAAGCTTTGTATGCACCACTTGACTTGTTGTGGAGCTCTTCCTTATCCTTGAGTGACATCTCATGAGCAACAATTCTACCAATGACTTCCGTGGGCTTGAGATCTTTGTAACTGGGCATCATTTGGATTAATGTGCACACGGTATCATATTTACCATCCAAAGCTCTAAGGATCTTCTTGATGATGAACTTGTCGATCATCTCTTCACTTCCTAAGCCGGCAATCTCATTTGTGATGAGAGCAAGCCTAGAGTACATTTCAGCGACTCCTTCACCATCCTTCATCTTGAACTTGTCAAATTGACTTTGAAGTACATCCAACTTGGATTCCTTGACGGACTCGGTACCTTCGTGCATATCAACCAAAGTATCCCAAATTTCCTTTGCATTCTCAAGGCGGCTGATTTTGTTGAATTCCTCGGGGCA
Source organism: Triticum urartu (assembly GCF_056163025.1). NCBI lineage: Eukaryota > Viridiplantae > Streptophyta > Magnoliopsida > Poales > Poaceae > Triticum > Triticum urartu. Next base: position 583,453,929 of record NC_141875.1, on the reverse strand, counting down.
CAATCTGTTAAAGAGAATATCACAAGCTTGAGTATTGTACTGTAACATCTTCAATTCTTCCACAGTCGCTTCACGGTCCAGTTCTCTAGCATCCTCAAAGAATTCACCTTCCAAACCAATATGAACAACAACCCAAATGGCTTGGTTATGACCAAGAATATGCATTTTCATATTATGTTCCAACTAGCAAAATTTGCACAATCAAAATAAGGACCTCTATGGTGATAGTTACCCTCACTAGAAGCCATACTCTCATAGGTTGTGAACCAAGGCTATGATCACCAAAGAAATGGAAATCAAGGCTTACAGAGACCAAAGCTCTGATACCACTTGTGGGATCAAAAGTATGTCTAGAGGGGGGTGATTAGACTACTTGACCAAATAAAAATCTATCTTTTTCCCAATTTTTGTTGTGGGCAGACTTTAGCAATTATGACAAGTCAAGTAACACCCTAAACATGCAAGTCTAAGAGTATAGTAGCAGAATGTAAAACATTGCACATGTAAGTAAAGGGAAGGGTTTGGAGAAGGCAAACACAATGGGAACACAAAGATTTTTGGCGTGGTTCCGATAGGTGGTGCTATCATACGTCCACGTCGATGGAGACTTCAACCCACAAAGGGAAACGGCTGCGTGAGTCCATGGAGGGCTCCACCCATGAAGGATCCACGAAGAAGCAACCTTTGTCTATCCCACCATGGCCATTGCCCACGAAGGACTTGCCTCACTCGGGTAGATCTTCACGAAGTAGGCGATATCACCCTTACAAACTTCTTGGTTCAACTCCACATCATGTCGGAGGCTCCCAAGCAACAGCTAACCAATGTAGGAGACATCACTCTCCAAAAGGTAATAGATGGTGTGTTGATGATGAACTCCTTGCTCTTGTGCATCAAATGATAGTCTCCCCAACACTCAACTGTCTCACGCAGATTTGACTATGGTGGAAGAAGGATTTGAGTGGAAAGCAACTTGGGAAGGCTAGAAATCAAGGTTCAAATGGTAGGAATGGAAACTCTTGATATCAACACATGAGTAGGTGGTTCTCTCTCAAAAAATGAATGGTGGAAGTGTAGGCACGTTCTGATGGCTCTCAGATACGTCTCCAATTTATCTATAATTTTTTATTGTTCCATGTTATATGATCATTCTTGGATGTTTTACCTTCATTTTATAGCAACTTTATATCATTTTTTGGGACTAACATATTGACATAGTGCCAAGTGCCAGTTGCTGTTTTTTGCTTGTTTTTTACTTCGCAGAATATCCATATCAAACAGAGTCCAAATGTAGAAAAACTTTTTGGAGATTTTTTGACTAGAAGACAACTTGCGAACAAGGAAGTGGAGGAGGGAAGGCCTGTGGGGCCCACAACCCACCAGGGCGTGCTAGAGGCCCTAGGCACGCCCTGATGGGTGGTGGGGCCCATGGAGCTCCGTCCACCGCCTCTCAGCTCTATAAATACCCAAATATTCCAGAAATCCTAGGGGAGCGATCAAAACACAATTCCAGCCACTGCAAGTTCCAGAACCACGAGATCTAATCTAGAGCCCTATTCTGTCACTCTGCCGGAGGGGAACACGGTCACGGAGGGGTTCATCATCCTCATTGGTGCTCCTCCGATGATGTGTGAGTAGTTCACCATAGACCTACGGGTCCGTAGGCAGTCTCTAGATGGCTTGTTCTCTCTTTTTGATTCTCAATACAATGTTCTCCTCGATGTACTTGGAGATCTATATGATGTAATGACTTTTTGGGGTGTGTTTGTTGGGTTCCAATGAATTGCGAGTTTATGATCAGATCTATCTATGAATATTATTTGAGTCTTCTTTGATCTCTTATATGCATGATTATTATAGCCTCGTATTTCTTCTCTGAAACTTTGGTTTGGTTTGGCCAACTAGATTGTTTTTTCTTCCAATGGGAAGAGGTGCTTTGTGATGGGTTCGATCTTGCGGTGTCCTCACCCAGTCACAGAAGGGGTAGCGAGGCACACATGTATCGTTGCTACTAAGGATAAAAAGATGGGGTCTATTCCTACAATAATAGATCATGTCTACATCATGTCATCGTTCTTATTGCATTACTCCGTTTCTCCATGTATACACTAGATGATGCTGGATAGCGGTTGATGTGTGGAATAATAGTAGTAGATGCAGGTAGGAGTCAGTCTACTAATCTTGTACGTGATGCATATATACATGATCATTGCCTTGGATATTGTCATAATTATTTGTTCTTCTATCAATTGCCCAGCAGTAATTTGTTTACCCACCGTATGCTATTTTCTCGAGAGAAGCCACTAGTGAAATCTACGGCCCCCGGGTCTATCTTTTATCATATTGCTTTCAAATCTATTATTCCAAAAATCCAAAAATACCTTGCTGCACTTTTTCTTTACTTATTTTATTTTGCGTTTTTGCTAGATCCAATTAGCCAATCTTATACAAAACAATCTATCTTTTTACCGTAGAGGGATTGACAACCCCTCTTACGCATCGGGTTCCAAGTATTTGTTCTTTGTGTGTAGGTACCGTTTACATAGTGTTGCTTGGTTCTCCTACTGGATTAACAACCTTGGTTTCATAACTGAGGGGAATACCTACCGTAGCTGTACTGCATCATCCCTTCCTCTTTTGGGAAATAGCAACACAGTTTCAAGCCGCATTACTCTCCTCAATGAGGAAGAACAGGTGGAGGGGTATATATAGCCTCCACACAAAATCCAACCAATACACACTTTTGACCCATCCCGGTGGTACCGAAGGAATCTCGGTGACACCAATCTGTGTAAAAATATGAACGTTAGGAATCTCGGTGGGACCGACGGGAACAACTCGAAGGGACCGATGTGCAAGGGCTTAGGGCAAACCTCGTCTCCGTGGCACTGATTGCATCATATTGGTGGGACCAAAGTGAAGCAATGAGGCAATAGAGAATTGGTCAAGCCATCTCGGTGAGACCGATTGCAATTCTCGGTGGGACTGAAATTATTGCAACAAGAAACAGAGAGCTGGCAAGGCCATCATGTTGGGGAACGTAGCAGAAATTCAAAATTTTCTATGCATCACCAAGATCAATCTATGGAGTAATCTAGCAACGAGGGAAGGAGAGTGCATCTACATACCCTTGTAGATCGCTAAGCGGAAGCGTTCAAGTGAACGGGGTTGATGGAGTCGTACTCGTCGTGATCCAAATCACCGATGATCCTAGTGCCGAACGGACGGCACCTCCGTGTTCAACACACGTACAAACCGGTGACGTCTCCTACGCCTTGATCCAGCAAGGGGAGAAGGAGAGGTTCGGGAAGACTCCATCCAGCAGCAGCACGACGGCGTGGTGGTGGTGGAGGAGCGTGGTACTCCAGCAGGGCTTCACCAAGCACCGCAAGAGACGAGGAGGGAGAGGGGTAGGGCTGCGCCAAGAAGGAGATTGAATCGTCTCTATAGCAGCCCAAAACCTCAAGTATATATAGGGGGAGGGGAGGGGCTGCGCCCCCACCTAGGTTTCCACCCCTAGGGGTGGCGGCCAGCCCTAGATCCCATCTAGGGGGGCAGCCAAGGGGGGGGAGAGGGGGGCGCACCACTAGGTGGGCCTTAGGCCCATCTGAGCCTAGGGTTTGCCCCCTTCCACTCTCCCTTGCGCCTTGGGCCTTGGTGGGGGGGGGGGGCGCACCAGCCCACCTGGGGCTGGTCCCCTCCCACACTTGGCACATGCAGCCCTCCGGGGCTGGTGGCCCCACTTGGTGGACCACCGGGACCCTCCCGGTGGTCCCGGTACATTACCGATAAACCCAAAACTTTTCCGGCGACCAAAACAGGACTTCCGATATATAAATCTTTACCTCTGGACCATTTCGGAACTCCTTGTGACATCTGGGATCTCATCCGGGACTCCGAACAACACTCGGTAACCACGTATATCTATTCCCTATAACCCTAGCGTCATCGAACCTTAAGTGTGTAGACCCTACGGGTTCGGGAAACATGCAGACATGACCGAGACACCTCTCCGGTCAATAACCAACAGCGGGATCTGGATACCCATGTTGGTTCCCACATGCTCCATGATGATCTCATCAGATGAACCACGATGTCATGGACTTAATCAATCCCGTATACAATTCCCTTTGTCTAGCGGTACGATACTTGCCCGAGATTCGATCATCGGTATCCCGATACCTTGTTCAATCTCGTTACCGGCAAGTCTCTTTACTCGTTCCGTAACACATCATCCCGTGATCAACTCCTTGATCACATTGTGCACATTATGATGATGTCCTACTGAGTGGGCCCAGAGATACCTCTCCGTTTACACGGAGTGACAAATCCCAGTCTCGATTCGTGCCAACCCAACAGACACTTTCGGAGATACCTGTAGTGTACCTTTATAGCCACCCAGTTACGTTGTGACGTTTGGCACACCCAAAGCACTCCTACGGTATCCGGGAGTTGCACAATCTCATGGTCTAAGGAAATGATACTTGACATTAGAAAAGCTTTAGCATACGAACTACATGATCTTGTGCTAGGCTTAGGATTGGTTCTTGTCCATCACATCATTCTCCTAATGATGTGATCCCGTTATCAATGACATCCAATGTCCATGGTCAGGAAACTGTAACCATCTATTGATCAACGAGCTAGTCAACTAGAGGCTTACTAGGGACATGGTGTTGTCTATGTATCCACACATGTATCTGAGTTTCCTATCAATACAATTCTAGCATGGATAATAAACGATTATCATGAACAAGGAAATATAATAATAACCAATTTATTATTGCCTCTAGGGCATATTTCCAATAGTCTCCCACTTGCACTAGAGTCAATAATCCAGTTCACATCGATATGTGATTAACACTCAAGGTCACATCCCCATGTGACTAACACCCAAGAGTTCTGGGTTTGATCATGTTATGCTTGTGAGAGAGGTTTCAGTCAATGGGTCTGCAGCATTCAGATCCGTATGTACTTCGCAAATTTCTATGTCATCTTGTAGATGCAACTACTACGCTACATTTGGAGCCATTTCAAATAACTGTTCTACTTGGAGCTATTCTAAATTGTTGCTCCATTATACGTATCCGGTATCTCTACTCAGAGCTATCCGGATATGTGTTAAGCTTGCATCGACGTAACTCTTTACGTCGAACTCTTTATCACCTCCATAACCAAGAAACATATCCTTATTCCTCTAAGGATAATTTAGACCGCTATCTGGTGATCTACTCCTAGATCACCTTTGTACCCTCTTGCCAAATATGTGGCAAGGCACACATCAGGTGTGGTACTCAGCATGGCATACCGTATGGAGCCTATGACAAAAGCATAGGGGACGACCTTCGTCCTTCCTCTTTCTTCTGTCGTGGTCGAGCTTTAAGTCTTAACTTCATACCTTATAACTCAGGCAAGAACTCCTTCCTTGACTGATCCATCTTGAACACCTTCAAGATCATGTCAAGGTATGTGCTCATTTGAAAGTACCATTAAGCGTTTTGATCTATCCTTATAGATCTTGATGCTCAATGTTCAAGTAGCTTAATCCAGGCTTTCCATTGAAAAACACTTTCCAAATAACCCTATATGCTTTCCAGAAATTCTACGTCATTTCTGATCAACAATATGTCAACAACATATACTCATCAGAAATTCTATAGTGCTCCCACTCACTTCTTTGGAAATACAAGTTTCTCATAAACTTTGTATACACCCAAAAACCTTGATCATCTCATCAAAGCATACATTCCAACTCCGAGATGCTTACTCCAGTCCTTAGAAGGATTGCTGGAGCTTTGCATACTTGTTAGCATCTTTCAGGATTGACAAAACCTTTTGGTTGTATCACATACAACCTTTCCTCAAGAAAATCGTCGAGGAAACAATGTTTTGACATCCTATCTGCAAGATTTCATAAATAATACAGTAATCGCTAACATAATTCCAACAGACTCTTAGCATCGCTACGAGTGAGAAAGTCTCATCGTAGTCAACTCCTTGAACTTGTCGGAAAACATCTTAACGACAAGTTGAGCTTTCTTAATGGTGATACTTACCATCATTGTCCGTCTTCCTTTTAAAATCCATATGTACCTAACAGCCTTACGACCATCAAGTAGTTCTTCCAAAATCTACACTTTGTTTTCATATATGGATCCTCTCTCGGATTATATGGCCTCGAGCCATTTTGGAATCCAGGCCCACCATCGCTTCTCCATAGCTCGTAGGTTCATTGTTGTCTAGCAACATGACTTCCAAGACATGATTACCGTACCACTTAGGAGTAGTACACATCCTTGTCGACCTACGAGGTTCGATAGCAACTTGATCCGAAGCTTCATGATCACTATCATTAACTTCCTATTCAACAGACGTAGGCGCCACAGGAAACATCTTTCTATGTTGCGTCACTCTCTGGTTGAAGTGAAGGTTCGACAACCTCATCAAGTTCTATCTTCCTCCCACTCAATTCTTTCGAGAGAAACTCCTTCTCGAGAAAGGACCTGTTCTTAGCGACAAACAATTTGCCCTCGGATCTAAGATAGGAGGTACACCCAACTGTTTTGGGTGTCCTATGAAGATGCATTTATCCGCTTTGGGTTCGAGCTTGTCAGCCTGAAACTTTTCACATAAGTGTCGCAGCCCCAAACCTTATTACAAATGACAGCTTAGGTTTCTCTAAACCATAGTTCATACGGTGTCATCTCATCAGAATTACGTGGTGCCCTATTTAAAGTGAATGTGGTTGTCTCTAATGCCTAACCCATAAACTATCGTGGTAATTCGATAACAGACATCATGGTATGCATCATATCCAATAGGGTGCAGTTATGATGTTCGGACACACCATCATACTATGGTGTTTCAGGCTGTATTAGTTGTGAAACAATTTCCATAATGTCTTAATTATGTGCCAAACTCGTAATTCAGATATTCATCTCTATGATCATATCATAGATATTTTATCCTCTTGTCACGACGATCTTTCAACTTCACCCTGAAATTACTTGAACCTTTCAATGATTCAGACTCGTGATTCATCAAGTAAATTTAGTCAACATCTACTCAAATCATCTGTGAAGTAAGAACATAACGATATCCACTACACGCCTCAGCACTCATTGGACTGCACACATCAAAATGTATTACTTCCAACAAGTTGCTTTCTAGTTTCATTTTACTGAAAACGAGGCTTTCAGTCATCTTGCCCATGTGGTATGATTTGCATGTCTCAAGTGATTCAAAATCAAGTGAGTCCAAATGGTCCATTTGCATGGAGTTTCTTCATGCATATACACCAATAGACATGGTTCGCATGTCTCAAACTTTTCAAAACGAGTGAGCCCAAAGATCCATCAACATGGAGCTTCTTCATGCGTTTTATACCGATATGACTTACGTGGCAGTGCCACAAGTAGGTGGTACTCTCATTACTATCTTATATCTTTTGACATGAACATGTGTATCACTACGATCGAGATTCAATAAACCATTCATTTTAGGTGCAAGACCATTGAAGGTATTATTCAAATAAACAGAGTAACCATTATTCTCCTTAAATGAATAACCATATTGCGATAGACATAATCCAATCATGTCTATGCTCAACGCAAACACCAATCTCGATGGTAGAGGGAGCGTGCGATGCTTGATCACATCAAGCTTGGGAAAAACTTCCAACACATATCGCCAGCTCACCTTTAGCTAGTCTCCGTTTACTCCACAGCCTTTTATTTCGAGTTTACTAACACTTAGCAACCGAACCGGTATCCAATACCATGGTGCTACTAGGAGTACTAGTAAAGTACACATTAACACAATGTATATCCAATATACTTCTATCGACCTTGCCAGCCTTCTCATCTACCAAGTATCTAGGGTAATTCTGCTCCAGTGGCTGCTCCCCTTATTACAGAAGCACTTAGTCTCGGGTTTGGGTTTAACCTTGGGTTTCTTCACTAAAGCAGCAGCTGATTTGCCGTTTCATGAAGTATCCCTTCTTGCCCTTGCCCTTCTTGAAACTAGTGGTTCAACCATCAACAATTGATGCTCCTTCTTGATTTCTACTTTTGTGGTGTCAAACATCGCGAATATCTCAAGAATCATCATATATGTCCCTGATATATTATAGTTCATCACGAAGCTCTAGCAGCTTGGTGGTAATGACTTCGGAGAAACATCACTATCTCATCTGGAAGATCAACTCCCACTCGATTCAAATGATTGTTGTACTCAGACAATCTAAGCACAAGCTCAACAATTGAGCTTTTCTCCCTTAGTTTGCAGGCTAAGAAAATCGTCGGAGGTCTTATACCTCTTGACGTGGGCACGAGCCTGAAATCCCAATTTCATCCCTCGAAACATCTCATATGTTTCGCGACGTTTCAAAACGTCTTTGGTGCCTCAACTCTAAACTGTTTAACTGAATTATCACGTAGTTATCAAAATGTGTATGTCAGATGTTCGCAACATCCATAGACGACGTTCGAGGTTCAGCACACTGAGCGGTGCATTAAGGACACAAGCCTTCTATGAAGCAATGAGGACAATCCTCAGTTTACGGACCTAGTCCGCATAATTGCTACTATCAACTTTCGACTAAATTTTCTCCAGGAACATATCTAAACAATAGAATTGAAACGCGAGCTACGACATAATTTGCGAAGATCTTTTCACTATGTTCAGGATAATTAAGTTCATCTTATGAACTCCCACTCAGATAGACACCCCTCTAGTCATCTATGTGATTACATGATCCGAGTCAACTAGGCCGTGTCCGATCATCACGTGAGACGGACTAGTCAACATCAGTGAACATCTTCATGTTGATCGTATCTTCTATACGACTCATGTTCAACCTTTTGGTCTTCTGTGTTCCGAGGCCATGTCTGTACATGCTAGGCTTGTCAAGTCAACCTAAGTGTTTGCATGTGTAAATCTGTCTTACACCCATTGTATGTGAACGTTGGAATCTATCACACCCGACCATCACGTGGTGCTTCGAAACAACGAACTGTCACAACGGTGCACAGTTAGGGGGAACACTTTCTTAAATTATTATGAGGGATCATCTTATTTACTACCGTCGTTCTAAGTAAACAAGATGTAAAAACATGATAAACATCACATGCAATCAAATAATAGTGACATGATATGGCCAATATCATATAGCTCCTTTGATCTCCATCTTGGGGCTCCATGATCATCTTGTCACTGACATGACACCATGATCTCCATCATCGTGTCTCCATGAAGTTGCTCGCCAACTATTACTTCTACTACTATGGCTAACACGTTTAGCAATAAAGTAAAGTAATTTACATGGCGTTTCTCAATGACACGCAGGTCATACAAAAAAATAAAGACAACTCCTATGGCTCCTGCTGGTTGTCATACTCATCGACATGCAAGTCGTGATTCCTATTACAAGAACATGATCTCATACATCACATATATATCATTCATCACATCCTTTGGCCATATCACATCACAAAACAGTTGCTGCAAAAACAAGTTAGACGTCCTCTAATTGTTGTTGCAAATTTTTACGTGGCTGCTATAGGTTTCTAGCAAGAACGTTTCTTACCTACGCCAAAACCACAACGTGAATTGCCAATTTCTATTTACCCTTCATAAGGACCCTGTTCATCGAATCCGATCCGACTAAAGTGGGAGAGACAGACACCCGCCAGCCACCTTATGCAACTAGTGCATGTCAGTTGGTGGAACCGGTCTCACGTAAGCGTACGTGTAAGGTTGGTCCGGGCCGCTTCATCCCACGATACCGCCGAATCAAGATAAGACTAGTAACGGCAAGATAATTGACAATATCGACGCCCACAACTACTTTGTGTTCTACTCATGCATAGTAACTATGCATAGACCTACATAATGATACCACTGTTGGGGAATGTAGCAGAAATTCAAAATTTTCTATGCATCACCAAGATCAATCTATGGAGTAATCTAGCAACGAGGGAAGGAGAGTGCATCTACATACCCTTGTAGATCGCTAAGCGGAAGCGTTCAAGTGAATGGGGTTGATGGAGTCGTACTCGTCGTGATCCAAATCACCGATGATCCTAGTGCCGAACGGACGGCACCTCCGTGTTCAACACACGTACAGCCCGGTGACGTCTCCTACGCCTTGATCCAGCAAGGGGAGAAGGAGAGGATGGGGAAGACTCCATCCAGCAGCAGCACGACGGCGTGGTGGTGGTGGAGGAGCGTGGTACTCCAGCAGGGCTTCGCCAAGCACCGCAAGAGACGAGGAGGGAGAGGGGTAGGGCTGCGCCAAGAAGGAGATTGAATCGTCTCTATGGCAGCCCAAAACCTCAAGTATATATAGGGGGGGAGGGGCTGCGCCCCCACCTAGGTTTCCACCCCTAGGGGTAGCGGCCAGCCCTAGATCCCATCTAGGGGGGGCGGCCAAGGGGGGAGAGAGGGGGGCGCACCACTAGGTGGGCCTTAGGCCCATCTGAGCCTAGGGTTTGCCCCCTTCCACTCTCCCTTGCGCCTTGGGCCTTGGTGGGGGGGGGGGGCGCACCAGCCCACCTAGGGCTGGTCCCCTCCCACACTTGGCCCATGCAGCCCTCCGGGGCTGGTGGCCCCACTTAGTGGACCACGGGGACCCTCCCGGTGGTCCCGGTACATTACCGATAAACCCGAAACTTTTCCGGCGACCAAAACAGGACTTCCCATATATAAATCTTTACCTCCGGACCATTCCGGAATTCCTCGTGACGTCCGGGATCTCATCCGGGACTCCGAACAACATTCGGTAACCACATATATCTATTCCCTATAACCCTAGCATCATCGAACCTTAAGTGTGTAGACCCTACGGGTTCGGGAAACATGCAGACATGACCGAGACACCTCTCCGGTCAATAACCAACAGCGGGATCTGGATACCCATGTTGGCTCCCACATGCTCCACGATGATCTCATCGGATGAACCACGATGTCATGGACTTAATCAATCCCGTATACAATTCCCTTTGTCTAGCGGTATGATACTTGCCCGAGATTCGATCGTCGGTATCCCGATACCTTGTTCAATCTCGTTACCGGCAAGTCTCTTTACTCGTTCCGTAACACATCATCCCGTGATCAACTCCTTGATCACATTGTGCACATTATGATGATGTCCTACCGAGTGGGCCCAGAGATACCTCTCCGTTTACACGGAGTGACAAATCCCAGTCTCGATTCGTGCCAACCCAACAGACACTTTTGGAGATACCTGTAGTTTACCTTTATAGCCACCCAGTTACGTTGTGACGTTTGGCACACCCAAAGCACTCCTACGGTATCCGGGAGTTGCACAATCTCATGGTCTAAGGAAATGATACTTGACATTAGAAAAGCTTTAGCATACGAACTACATGATCTTGTGCTAGGCTTAGGATTGGGTCTTGTCCATCACATCATTCTCCTAATGATGTGATCCCGTTATCAACGACATCCAATGTCCATGGTCAGGAAACCGTAACCATCTATTGATCAACGAGCTAGTCAACTAGAGGCTTACTAGGGACATGGTGTTGTCTATGTATCCACACATGTATCTGAGTTTCCTATCAATACAATTCTAGCATGGATAATAAACGATTATCATGAACAAGGAAATATAATAATAACCAATTTATTATTGCCTCTAGGGCATATTTCCAACACATCTCGGTGGGACCGAGATCCATATCGATGGATCCAAAATGTTAGGGTTTTGGCAGTGGCTAAGTCCAGATGAAGTTGGTGGCTCCAGGTAGGAAATATTGGTGTGGTCGAGTTGGAATTGGGTTTGGACATATTTGGATAGAGATAGTGGCCAAGCGTTTTGGAGCAATATCACTAAGCACTTGAGCAACCAGGTCATCAAGCAACACGCTATCCCCTTTTAATAGTATTGGCTTTCATATGGACTCAACATGATCTTGGATCACTTAAACAAAAATGTAGAGTCTTGAGCTTTTGCCAATCCTTGTCCTTAGCAATTTTGAGGTGTCCACATCTCTAGTCCTTGGCATGCCAATCATTGAACACCCTGAAATATTTATCGACATTTGTTCAATGATGTATATGTTATTATGAATTACCAAAACCACCTGGGGATTAGTTGCACTTTCACTAGGGTATCACCCTTGGGGTGGTGGCTACACCGGACGTACCGGACAACGGTACAACCGTTGTGGAGTAAAAACCACTTTAAGCAGGAGTTTGAGGACCTTTCTCTCATCGAACGGAAGAATATATGGTGGGTGGAAAGGAATGTGTACGTGCATTGATTCACCCAATGTCTTCCTACGTGGATTCTCTTAATAGTACGGGTTTCCTATGACCAAAGAGATAAACAAGTAGAAAACATTGTCTTCATTCTTTTCCGTCCAGAGGGAATGCATAATCTTCTTGTACCAAGCAAAGTGTACCTAAAGAACTTGGCACACGATTAGACCGCAAAGTGAGTTGTCATCATCACAAAAACACTAAAGCGGGAAATGCCCTAACAATCTCCCCCTTTTTGGTGGATGATGACAACCACACGATTTGCACTAGGGGCCTAGAAAATATAGGCGGGCTCCCCTAGATGCGTGCAATATTTTGATTCGCTTTTGGAATGCAAAGTGCTCAGATAAGGATCAATCCCCCTAGATTTTATAGAGCAACCATTGAGTACAAATGAAATGAATATACAATAAGCATGCATTTTGTACGAGATATGAAGTAGAGCAAATATAAAGGGCAACAATAATAAGCAAGCTCTACTAGCATGTGAGACAATATAAACAAAGCTAAGATAAGTCGAGATCACATGTCTCACACCATGCACAAGGTCTCCCACACATGACAAGTTCTCAAACCAATTTGAAGCAAATAAAGAACTCGGAGCAAATAACCACTCCCATGCAAATCCCATGACCTAATAGAACTATCTCCCCCTTTGGCATCAAGACACCAAAAAGGAAAAGAGTGATGCTAACACCCCAGAGCTCAGTCCTCCTCCTCGGGCTCCTCTATATCATCATCACTAGACTCCTTGTCCTCCTCCATAACATCATCAGCGGCAACGGCAGAGGTGGAGGTGGTAGGATGGCCATATTGTCTGAGGCAATCCAATGAAGCTTACATCATCATTCACTGCCCCCATCAAATGTTAGATGAGTCAAAATTCAGGTCCCGACACAATCTTTTGGGAATTTGAAGCAACACATGGTATACATTAGTGTTGCTTGAAAACCCGACTTAACCAACACCTCTTTGCTTGCCTTTGAAAGCCCCTGACCCTTCTACCCTAGCACCTTGAAACCAACCTTTTCTCTTGTATGATTAAAACACTAGTCCTTCGACCGGCCTACCACATTTGGCACACATAAATACCTCTTAGACAAAGCTTCTTCAAAGATGCCCATGGATTTCTTCAAGCTATTCTTCAAGCCCTCTCCATACTCCCTCCCAAAAATGATGGATGAGTTTTGGAGGTCTGCCTTCTATAATGAATCAATCTGATACGTCTACAAAATCTCATGTAAGGTAGCCAAGTTCTATTTTGAGACCTCAAGGAAGACAATGCCATCTTTGACAAAAAGAAGGTGAGTGGCATGTGGCCCTCCCCAGATGAACACCCATGATCTCACTGTCTTGTTGAGCTTTCTTTAACAATGCTAACCCCCCCCATATAAAACAATAAGAGGTAGGAGAGATAGGATCACCCTATCAAAGATCCCGAGATGGTGTAAACGTATCCAAAAAACCCTCCATTGAGCTAAATTGGGAAACGCACATAAGAGATGCACCTCATGATCATAAGAATCTAGACAGCCGAGAAACGCAAGTGAGATATCATCTATTCCAGAAAAATCCACTCGACCACGTAGTAGGATTTCATAATATCTAACTTGATTGCAGAAATGGGCTTCCTTTTCTTCATCCCAATGGAGTGCACACAAACCACAAGCAATGAGAGCATTGTCTGTGAAGAGTCTCCCCGTCACGAACACGCTATGCTCTTCCAAGCTGAGAATAGGCAAGACTAACTTCTGGCGTTCACAACAACCTTTAACACAATCTCATAAAGCACGTTACACAGATTAATATGACATAACCGAGTGAGAAGCTCTCAACAATTTACCTTTAGGATCAAGACTAAAACAATATCACTAAAATCCACAGGGTCATCATTAACATTTTAAAAAGTCTCTAGCCTCTCTACACACCTCTTCTGGAAAAAGGGTGAGTGCCTTTGGTAGAATAGGTTAGGGAGTCCCACTGGGCCTAGCGATCTGTCCTACCCAATTTGGAAAAGGGCCTACTCTATCTCTTCGTCGGTAAGGCCATTGTTAGCCTCGAGAGTCCTCCTACATGGCACTATGTGCGTCGTATTGTCGAGCACACACATACATATCGATGGTGCATGGGCCTACCCATTTGTGTTGCCAGCTGGCTTCCTCATTTTTAGTGTTACACTTCTACTCAAGCTTGTAGCATTTTCTTGGTTTTCTTCTAGTTCTACGGGTTTTTCATCAATTTTTTATTTTGTTTTCCATAAACATGAATATTTATTTAATAAAAGGTGGTACATAATCACTATTTTCTAAACGACATAACCATATTGTAAAACTATAGACATTTTTTAATTACATGCACATTTTTAATAGTTTGCCAGTATTTTCTTAGTTACATTATTTCTTTATAGGCCCGAACTCTTTTTCAAACATTACATTATTTAAGAAAATATTTTATTATTTTTAATTGCACAAAAATTATGAAAACTCACAATACACATTTAGAAAATTCACTATAGATTTTAATATATACATATATATATATAATTTTATAAATGTTCTTGTATTTTTAACATTAAATATTTATCAAAAAATGGGGAACTCGGATAAAAGAATAGGAAATCCAAGAAAAGGAGATGAAAAATAATAAGTAAAAAGAAACGTAAATGAAAACTAAAAAGTGGAAGAGTAAAAAAACACAAAAAACGAAAAAAAGAGAAAGGAAAAACGAAAAGAAAAACGTCAGCGAAACCGCTAATGTGCCTGGCCCAACTGCCCCACGCCTGTGTGTTTGGACTACTAATTGCCACATCTATTCGCCTAAAAAAACTATTTGCTGCATCCTATCTAGAGAGCAACTAGTTAACGAGCGCTACTTCGGAAGTCTCGCAACGATCAGCGCCACTTGGCGCGCTCTCAGCCATTCGCCACGTGTCGCGCTCTGGACGCTCCCTCCGGATTTTGTTTTTTTATTTTTCCGCATGCGTTTTCGGCTTTTTAAACGGTTTTTCCCTATTTTTTCGATGTTCTGGTTTTCACCGATCTTCCTTAGCTTTTCGACAAAAAAAATTGAAAAAAATTGTGCAAAAAAAACGTGTTTTCTTTTTTCCCCTTTCACGAGAGTCATGGTTTTGCTTCCGCGAGAAGCATGTTTTGCTTTCGCGAGAGTCACGGCCATGCCTCTCGGAAACGGAAAAAAATGTGTTTTCTGTTTTTTTTTCTTTCGCGAGAGTCACGGTTTTGCTTCCGCGAGAGGCACGGGTGTGCTTTCATGAGAATCACGGTCGTGCCTCTCGGAAACGAAAAAAATGTGTTTTTTGTGTTTTTCCTTTCCCGAGAGTCACAGTTTAGCTTCCGCGAGAGGCACGGTTGTGCTTTAGCGAGAGTCACGGCCGTGCCTCTCGGAAACGAAAAAAACGTGTTTTCTTTTTTTCGCGAGAGTCAAGGTTTTGCTTCCGTGAGAGGCACGGTTGTGCTTTCGCGAGAGTCACGGCCGTGGCTCTAGGAAACGAAAAAAACGTGTTTTCTGTTTTTCTTTCCCTTTCGCGAGAGTCGCGATTTTGCTTCCGTGAGAGGTATGGTTGTACTTTCGCGAGAGTCACGGCCGTGCCTCCTCGATAATGGTAAAATACGTGTTTTCTCTTTTTTTCCGCGAGAGTCACGGTATTGCTTTCGCGAGAGGCACGGTTGAGATTTTGTGAGAGGCACGAGCGTGCCTCTTTCGGAAAGGGAAAAACCCGTGCTCCTGGTTCGGTTTTTTCGTCTGGTTTTTTTCGTGAAAAAAGTTCGTCAAAACCTATCAACATGGGATCTAATTCTGAAGATCTCGACACGAGGAATCCAACGGTGAAAGCGGTTCGATATTTGGATGCACGGTTTGAGATATAAAACATTTTTAATAAACGGATGTACGAAAAAAGGGAAAACTCCCAGGTTGCGACAAGTGGCGCTCTGCATGTGCACCACTTATCGCAACCAGGGGAATTAGAGTGACTAGTTGACTGCCTGTGCGTTGCCACGGGCCAACAATCATTTCTTCTCTCTATTCTAACAAACACCATGCATCACTTTAGCTGATCTTTTTCATTGAACTTGTCGTCCATCACATTCTCTTCCCATACATCATTTAGCATCTCAATCATTGCCCCTTGCTTCCCATACATCATTTATCCTCTTAATCATTCCCCTTGACTCTGCATGTAGCTTCTATGTCATCATTTTGTTGTCTAACTCTTACTATGTACGCAGTCTAAACTGATACACCATAAAAGATGTGAGATATAAGGCACCTCACTGTACTAAAAATAATAGGAAAAGGGGGCATATGGACATGAAATAATGCACGCGCCATTCCAATGTCGGCGCCAGTGAAATACCACATCCATGGCACCAATGAAATGCCGCATCCGCTTTGGGCCTGCGTCATTGTGAAGCGGCCGCTTTATAGTGGCATGAATGCAAGACATCTGGCGTCCGTCGGGAACGCACACGGGCAAGTGAAGAGGGTTTGGGTGAGTCAAGGTAGTCAAGAGCGGGCATAGTAGCAGTCCGTACGCTCGCAAAGGCCCCCCTCTCACTTTGTCTCCATTTGCGGCGGAAAGCGTGTCTGGACTGGCTTGCGGACCAATACAGGACCGCGTCCGATGGAAGAACACATCCGGAGGGTTGCTGGCGGTTTGAAGGTCGGTGTTAGAGATACCCTAAGACTTATGTTGCATCGTTGTCATCACATCTTCTTCTCCACAAGCCCTTCCACTTTGATTCTATAGAATATAACTAAATGAGAACCTCTTTGGTCATTGCTTCACCAGTATGTTACATCGTCACCCTGCTCCAAATCCACTTTGATCCTACTAAAAACAGCTAAATAAGAACCAAGAAAGAAAGAGGTATACCAAAAAACATGTCAATTATTATTCAGTAACTAACCAATGTCTTCGAAATCGGTTGAGAAATAGTTGACGTCAATCTATTTTAACCATTGTCAAAGGGATTTGATGAACTTCAAAGAAAATTCACGGGCACCCTCAATTTGTTCAACCAATTTATGCTTACTCAATAGCTCTAGAACTTGTGGAATATACGGGATATTATAAAAGCTATACCCTGAAAGGTGAATAATTAGCTATGTTTCTTACTGTTTCAAAGCATGGACGAATAACCTTATTGGTTGCTTCCAGGGAAGAGACATACAACATGATATAAGTATTCAATGGCAACTGAGTGAACCGTAGTAGAAGAAGCATAGTTATCCCATCCACTGCTAGCCTACCATCAGGAACTGGGTTTGGGTCAGCGCCTCCACGGTAGGAACCAACCACACTTGCGTCCCCAGCCAATCTTGGTGGACTGGGGGAGGGGGTCCATTTCCTGCTGCTGACCGCCGTGAAGCAAGCCTCGGCCATAGCCCTGTGCCTTGGCCCAGAAAAGCAATCACGACGCCACATCTGTGACCATCGTCGCCGACGCACTCGATGGTGTGGCAATGTAACGACCACCTCCACCTCGGACCATGCCCACAAGGAGAAATCTTGTTGCACGCGGGCATCACCCTAACCCAGCCCAACCACACCTGCCCAAAGTAGGAACCACCATCCCACTTCGAGCCTAGATCTGGTACGCCTGAGCACGAGCCCTAGATCCAAGACCAGGTCATCAGATCCTTGACGCTGATGTCTCTACAGGATTGCACCGCCTTCACCACGCCCATCGCCTCGACCTGCAAGGGTCTCCGCCACCACCCCGTGTTGCCCACTCTACACCAGCCGCCAAAGGAGACGGCTTGAACAAAGCTAGCACGCCACCACCAGGCCAGATGCACATCCCACCACGCCCAAGCCCTCCACCAGCTGGATCCAAATTGGAACAGATCAGGCAAGCCAGAGCCCTCCTGTCACGCCCAAGCTGCTGTGGCAGACCACTCCCCAGCAGAGACCCAGAGGTCCTCTGCCCACGCCCCGCGCCACAAGCTAAATCCTAGCTACAATCTGTAAGTGCATCTAGTGCCACCCTTAGTTGGTTTTGGAGTATTGACGACAAACTTGGTTGAGGGACTAATGTGTTTGTGAGAATTGCAGGATAACACAGGTAGTAGTCCCTTATCGATTTGGTTCACCTACCATAGATGACCCCGAAAAATGTGTGAAGACATTGAAGATAAGCTGAAGAGGATCTCCACAAAGCAAAACATGCCATGTGCATTTGCATTCAAAAGCAAACTTCTTATATGCACATCTTCAGGGGGAGCCTTTGCTACTTATGAAGACAATACCTTAATTATTAAAATTTCACATACTTTTATCCCCGTTGAAAACTTCAACCGGTTTGTCATCAATCACCAAAAAGGGGGAGATTGTAAGTGCATCTAGTGCCACCCTTAGTTGGTTTTGGAGTATTGACGACACACTTGGTTGAGGGACTAATGTGTTTGTGAGAATTGCAGGATAATACAGGTAGTAGTCCCTTATTGATTCAGTTTACCTACCAGAGATGACCCCTAAAAATGTGTGAAGACATTGAAGACAATGGTGGTCTGTGAAGATATTCACAGTGAAGATTATGACATGAGAAGACATCGCATGAAGACTATGGAGTGCGAAGACATAGTTGTTTCGTAGTTTCCTTTTCTTCTTTGTTGAGTCATAGAAACCACCGTACTGTTAAGTGGAGTCTAAGTGAACAAAGTCAGAGTGACTGATGTGATGCTCAACCAAATCCTATGTCTTCGAGCGAAGACAATGAGAACAAATCTTATCCAGAGTTGGATGAGTCAGCTTTACTTGTAGCCCAAGTCAAGCTGTCGCGTGTGTTTGAAATCTGACTGTTGGACACGTGTCAGTTCCTTAGTGACCCAGGGTCATTTGGACAAATCAGGTCGGGTTGCCTCCTGGCTATAAATAGCCCACCCCCTACACCATAAATTGGTGGCTCAGAGTTAGTGCACGGCTTTTGTCGTTTGAGAGCAACCCACCTTCGAAGCATTTGAGAAAGAGATCCTTGCGAGGACAAAGCCCTATACACCCAGAGCCAGAGAGTGTTAGGCATCACTGAAGTCTGTCTGTTTGAGTGATCTGAAGAGTTGTTACACTTGAGGACTGTGAATCCTCCAACCGGTTAGGCGTCGCGTTCTGAGCGTCCAAGAGTCATTGTGGATCGCCGATGAACGAAGTTTGTGATGGTTTGGAAGTCTACCTTGAAGACTTACCAGAGTGATTGGGCAAGGAATGTGTGTCCTTAGCCCAAGGGTAATAAGGTGAAGACGCGATCTTCTGAGTTAAATCTCAGCTTCCCTAACCAGACATATAGTTGTCACAGCAACTGGAACTGGTCTACCAAATCCTTGTCTTCACTAAGCTATTGGTTCTATCCTTCACTTCCCTTTACTTTACAGTTTTTCTTCGTGAAGTCATTGCTTGCCTGTATAATCTGATTGACTTCACTGAGTGAAGACTATTTACTGTTTGGCTTCACACTGTCTTCCATCCTGATCCTTACTACCTAGCTGCTGATAGTCTTCATGCTTTCACTTCATTGCTTACTTGACTATGGCATGCCTAGTGTAGTCTACCTTCCGCTGCATATCAATAGGATCATTTCTACTATTTGTCTTCAAAGCCCCCGTGTTTTGAAGACTTCCATAAAAATCACCTATTCACCCCCCCTCTAGTCGATAACTAGCACTTTCAATTGGTATCAGAGCAAGGTGCTCCCTTGTTCTGTGTGATTCGGTTTAACCACCTGGAGTTTTAGCTATGTCAACTGCAGGGATAATTAAGGTCTCCGCTGCGTGCACTGTCTTCGATGGCACTGATTACCCCTACTGGAAGAATAAGATGTGTATCCATCTTGAAGCCATTGACGTTGACCTCTGGTATGTCGTCAAGAATGGCATTCCCAAGGTCGGTGAAGGTGTCACAACTGCTGATGTCAAGAGGTTCATTCAAATGGACTCAACCGCCAAGAACATCATCTGTGGTCACCTGACCAAAGGACAGTACGGCCGTGTGAGTGCACTGGAAACTACAAAGCTAGTCTGAGACTGGTTCTCCAAGATCAACAAATGTGTCTCAACCTAGAGAGACTCAAGGATTAGTGTTCTTCACAACCTGTTCAACTGCTTCAAGAGAAATGACAATGAGAATGTCCAGCTCACATTTGATCGCCTCACTGATATTACAAATGAGGTTCGCGCACTTGGCGCCACTGAGATCACCAAGCATGAAATCGTCAAGACGCTTCTAAGATTGCTTGACACCTCATTCGACACCCTGTCCCTAATGATTCAAGAACGCCCTGACTTCAAGACTCTCGATCCGTCTGCCATACTTGAGAGGCTCAACACACATGAGTTCCAGCTATCTGATAAAAGAGATATCTATGGTCCCAACTATGGCCGAACTCGTGCTTTGAAGGCAAAGGTTGTTTCCTCATCTGCAGAAGAATCTGACTGCAGTTCTGAGGATCCTGAAGACATTGGAAAGGAGCATGCTATGCTTGTGAAGAAGTTCCAGAGGTTCACTAAGAAGAAAGAATTCAGAAAGTCCTTAAGATCCAACTCAAGAAACGATGAAGCTTCCTCCCGTGACTACAAGAACAGAACATGCCACAAGTGCAAGAAACCTGGTCACTACATCTCTGAGTGTCCACAGTGGGACAATGAGACCAAGAAGAAGAAGAGCAAGGAATGTGATTCTGATGACAAGAAGAAGAAGAAATCCTCAAAGCCTTCTTCCAAGTCTTCATCGAAGTCTTCATCACACAAGAAGAGCTCATCCAGCAAGGCTCGTTGTTTGTAGGCAAGGAAATGGATTCAGAGGAGGAGTCTGCGTCTAAGGAGGTAGAGGTGGAGTCTGAAGAGGAATCTGATTCAGGTGTGGCAAGCCAAGTCCATCAGCGTATGTTGCCAAGTCCATCATCAACACTGAAGACAATGGCCTCGTCACCAACACTTATGCTAATGATGAGGATGACTCTGCTCCCACCTACTGCTTCATGGCACGTGGTGCCAAGGTAAACTCATGCGATGCTTACTTTCAAACATCAAGTGAAGATGACTCTGAATGTGAATCTAAACCTAGCTACAAAACACTTGCTAAAATTGCAACAGAACAACAAAATGCTACGGAACATATTCAAAAGCTGCTAGACAAAAGCGATGACCTGTTGGATGTGGAAATGACTCGAACTCAGTCCTTAATTGAAGACATTAAAAATCTTCATGTTAAGTACGAGGAACTTGAAAGTCGTCATGATACACTCTCAACTACTCATAAAAATCTCTCCTACGATTATCTTCAAAGGAAGCAAGAGCTTGAGAACTTGAGATCGGCTCATGAAGATCTTCAAAAGGAGAACGAGTTACTCTGCGCTCAACAGATCGGTTCCGCTCAAGAAGAATTTGAGCCACCATGTTTAAAATGTCTTGAGCGTGATAATGCTGCTTCTATTGCTAGATGTTCTACTGCTACTACTGTTGCTATGTCGTTTGTTGCTGATGTGGTAACTAACCCCTCTTCCGAGGATACCACTACTATTGCTGATGAGAATGCCAGGTTGAAGACATTGCTTGAAACAGGGATGTACAAAAGCCTCAAAGGGCACCAGACACTGTGCGATGTCCTCAAGAAACAGATTCTGAACCGAAACCCTAGGAAAGAGGGTGTTGGGTTTGAGAGGAAAATGAATGTTGATGGTTCACACTGGAAGCCTGAGCAGTACCCAAAACCACATGGGTTGCTGCAAAGGAACCTTCAGTGGATCCATCTACCTTATCTGGCTTCACTTGTGCTAACCCTATTATCATTGATGAATCCTTTGATGCAAACTATAAACTGTTTAAGAATCAGAATGGTGAAGTGTTTGCCAGGTATATTGGTACTAACTGCAGGAATGGATCACCTTTGAAGAAGATCTGGGTGCCCAAAAGTTGTCTTGAGAAACTTCATGTGAATGTCATCATGACACCACCAGGGAAGAAGACAAACCCCAGACCAAAGGCTTTATATGGTCCAAAGGCTTCATACAGACAGAGGACTCACCAGAGTCACCCTAACACCAATGTTTTGTAGGGAAACCATACTCAGACTTATGAATACGAGTGTGTTTCATCAAACTGTTTTGTTCATAAGACAAAGAACTATTCTGCTTATTCTTATGAGTATTATGCACCTCCTGCAAGGCTATTTGCTAGTGCTCCAAAGCCAAAATTCTCAGATGTTGCACTTAGACTCATTGCTTCTAAGCCACCCCTGAAGATGTGGGTGGTTAAGAAAAATTAACTCTCTTTTGCAGGGAAAGGTCTCCAGCCAGAAATCAAAGGCGTCTGATGCTTATGCTGGGGACCTAAAACATCTTGTGGGATGCAAGATAAAATGTCCAAATGGTCTTATTATGTATTTTGTCCCAGGATTTCTTAACAGGCATCCTACTTATCCTAATCGAGACCTGAACTTTCATAATCCGCTTGTTCGTCAAATGTTTATGCTTCACAATACTCTTGGTGAAGCCTATCCCCAAACTGCACTATAGGGTATGACACCAAAGGCTTCAGAATGGATTATGGACAGTGGATGCACTAATCACATGACTGGTGATCGAATTCTTCTCGTGGATTCAACCCTACGTCCATCTGACAAGAGTCACATCACATTTGCTGACACTGGTAAAAGCAAGGTATTGGGTCTAGGTAGAGTTGCAATCTCAAAGGATCAGCACATGGATAAAGTGATGCTTGTTGAATCCGTTGATTTCAACTTAATGTCGGTCTCAATGCTTTGTGATCTGAACAAGATTGTGATGTTTGGAGAATATCATTGCCTTATGCTTATGGAATTTGACAAATCTCTAGTCTTTGAAGGGTATCAAAAATACGATTTGTACATGGTATATTTCTCAGCAGGTGCACAGTTGGTCGTATGTCTTCTAGCAAAAGCTTCTGAGTGTTGGCTCTGGCATCGGAGGCTAGGGCATGCTGGCATGAGGAACTTGTACACTCTCATGAAGAAGAAGCATGTTGTAGGCATCGAGGGCGTCAAGTTCAAGAAGGATCATCTATGTGGTGCCTGCGAAGCTGGAAAGATGACTAGGGCCAAGCATCCCCCGAAGACAATCATGACGACTTCCCGTCCCTTCGAGCTGCTTCACATGGACTTATTTGGCCCTACTCACTACTCTACCCTCACTACCACTGCTTGCCTCTATGGCTTCGTTATTGTTGATGATTACTCAAGATATACATGGGTGCACATAATCATCTACAAGAATGAAGTGCAGGATGTCTTAAGAAGATTCGCCAATCATGCCATGATGAACTATGGCATCAAGATCAAGCACATCAGAAGTGACAACGGCACAGAACTGAAGAACACTGGCCTCGACACTTATCTTGATACATTGGGCATCACTCGTGAGTTCTCAGCTCCTTACACACCTCAGCAGAATGGCATCATGGAGCGCAAGAATAGAACCCTCATTGAGATGGCACGGACGATGCTCGATGAGTACAAGACTCCAAGGAAGTTCTGGCCTGAAGCCATTGATACTGCATGCCACATCATCAACCATGTTTATCTTCACAAGCTTCTAAAGAAGACATCATATGAGCTACTAACTGGTAAGAAGCCAAACGTCTGCTACTTCAGAGTATTTGGTGCTAGGTGCTGGATCAAGGATCCACATCACACTTCCAAATTTGCACCGAAAGCACATGAAGGTTTTATGCTTGGCTACTAGAAAGTGGTTGAAACTTTGGATGTGCGGTTCGATGAAACTAATGGCTGGCAAAGAGAGCACCTTCCAAATGTGCTAGATGAAGTCTCACCAAGTGAATCCATCAAGCTTATGGGTACTGGAGAAATCATACCTTCAATGGCTCGGGTTGAAGAAGAACTCATCATCTCTGTACCTAATCAACCCAAAGACAATGCTCAACCTGAAGTCAATACCGATGATGAAGACAATGATTAGCAAGAGCAAAGTCTTCGTCCAGTTCATCCTCGTGTTGCAAATGAAGTGCAGATTGAGAAAATAATCGATAGCAGCAATGCACCTGGTCCACCCACTCGTTCAAGAGAAACACAGCTAGCAAATTTCTGTGGGCACTTTGCATTTGTCTCTATATCTGAACAAAAGAAAGTTGTTGAAGCCTTCATGGAACCTGAATGGATTCAAGCGATGCAAGAAGAACTACAACAGTGTGAGTTGAACAATGTATGGGAACTGGTTAAGTGCCCTGATCCTCACAAGCACAATATCATTGGCACAAAATGGATCTACCGCAACAAACAAGATGAGCATGGTCAAGTTGTCAGAAACAAGGCTTGTCTCGTTGCTCAAGGTTACACTCAAGTAGAAGGGATTTACTTCGATGAAACCTTTGCTCCTGTGGCTAGGCTTGAAGCCATTCGCATACTGCTGGCCTACGCCAACCATCACGACATCTTCTGTACCAAATGGATGTGAAGAGTGCCTTCGGGAACGGAAAAATTGAAGAAGAAGTGTATGTTGCACAACCACCTGGTTTTGAAGACCCAAAGCGTCCTGACATGGTATACAAGCTCAATAAGGCACTATATGTCCTCAAACAAGCCCCTCGTGCTTGGTATGACACACTCAAAGACTTCCTGAAGAGCAAAGGCTTCAAACCTGGTTCCCTGGATCCCACACTCTTCACGGAGACATATGATGGAGAATTGTTTGTATTCCAAATCTATGTGGATGACATTATCTTCGGCTGCACAGACAAGAAATATAGTGATGAGTTTGGACACATGATGCAAGAGCAATATCAGATGTCCATGATGGGTGAGCTGAAATTCTTCCTCGGTCTTCAAATCCGCCAGCAAAGCAACGACATCTTCATATCACAAGAAAAATACCTCAAAGATTGCTTGAAGAAGTTTGGAATGCATGACTGCAAAGGATACACGACGCCAATGCCAACCAAAAGTCATCTGGGCCCCGACGACAATGGTAAAGAGTTCGATCAAAAGGTATACCACTCCATGATTGGTTCTTTACACTATTTATGTACATCAAGGCCAGATATAATGCTTAGCGTTTCCATGTGTGCCCGATTCCAAGAAGCACCAAAGGAGTCGCATCACTTAGCTGTGAAGCGAATTCTTCGATATTTGGCTTACACCCCAACACTAGGATTGTGGTATCCAAAGGGCTCAGAGTTTGATCTAGTTGGATTCTCAGATGCTGATTATGCTAGTGAAAAGGTTGATCGCAACTCCACATCAGGCACATGTCACTTTCTTAGACGATCTCTTGTTTGTTGGTCTTCAAACAAGCAGAACTGTGTATCCCTCTCCACTTCTGAATTTGAATACATTGCTGCTGGATCTTGCTGTGCTCAGCTTCTATGGATGAAGCAAACTCTCAAGGACTATGGCATCCACCTGAAGCATGTACCACTCTACTGCAAAAAAAAGCGCTATCAAGATTGCCAACAACCCAGTTCAGCACTCGAAGACAAAGTACATTCAGATCCGTCATCACTTTCTCAGAGATCATGTCATGAAGGAAGATATTGATATCATTCATGTCAACACCGAAGAGCAAATGGCAGATATCTTCACAAAGCCCTTGGATGAGAAAAGGTTTTGCAATTTGCGATGTGAGCTAAATATCTTAGAATCCTCAAATGTCCTGTAATTGGACACACATCCTAATGCTTATGCATGTTGATGACTTAGATGTGCAACACACAAAGTAACATATATCTTCAATCAATGAAGACATGCACTCTAAGTGTGAATACTTTAACGTGGAATTGACTTCGGAGCGCCATGATAATTGTGCGCCGTGTCTAGGTCTAATACTTCCTATATGGTGAGTAACGCCACCACCAAAATCTTTTTGAAGTTTTCATGTGGCATCATATTTGCATAGTCTTCACATTTGGTTTGTCTTCAACATTGGTTTGACTTCAAGGCTTATATTCGCAATGTTGAGATTGGTCGGCTATATATTTGTGTTCTGTCCTCTACAACATTCACTTATAGCTATGTCTTCATGCTTGAATCTTTTCTTGATCTAAGTGGATGTGATCGGACCCTAACCCCTTCTGTGCTTCTTCCTCAAACTCTATATGTCCAAATCATATGCATTCTATTGAAACTTGTCAATTGTCTTCTTTGAGTCCTTGTCAGTAGAAGACAATGAGACAAACATTTAAATCTATTTTTAATGTTATATCCTTTTTGCCTGAATACCGGAGAAGCCGGAACGACCACCTGACAATCCAGGCGTGCATGAGAACATGGAACAACTTCCAGTGTGTTGCATGCACGCCACATGTCCTTCAGATGTGAACCGCCAGGGGCACCTGTGTAATTATGCTGTGCCGCCCCTTTCCTTATAAATACACACTCACCGCGGTCATTATCTCTTCTTCCACCTTGCCACCTCGCACAAACCCTAGCGCCTCCGCTAGCTCGTGATGACACCGAAGACGAAGCGCTTGACTAGCGCAACTTCTTCGACGTCGTCCTCACGCCGACCGCGAACCTCGTCCTCTCCGCCGTCACCGTAGGTGTCTTCCGTCGTCAAGTTAGGGCACGGAAGATTGAACTGCTCGGACTCCAACTCTACCTCGTCTAGCAGTTCATCTGCGGTAATTAAATCTTACTTTTTACTGCCTTTTAGATCCGTTAGATCCATCCACTTCAACCAAAAGTGGTTTCTTCACTTCCAAATATGGATCCATCCTTATCTGCATCTCATATCATGCCAAGTATATTCACTTATGCTTCATAACTAGTTAGATTCCTCACTTGTACTTATTCATGGATTTGTACAAATCTGGAACCGACTCTCTTCAAATAAGTGAATGTCTTCACTCTATGAGGTCAATGTCTTCAAAGCAATTTTTCTTCAAAATCTTCTGAGAATGCATATGACCTCTTCCCCTTCCCTCACACCTTAATGCTGTCACAGGTACATGTCCGTGGGAGAATCCCTTGGTTCTCATAGTCTGCATTCATTTGCAGAGTTCTTAGAGCAGCACATACACTCCCCTGAAGCCAGCTCTTGTTTGACAAGTAGATGGAAGCCATTCGTTGTTCTGAAGCCATTTAGGTTGAATATAATGGCCACTGAGAAATATGCCAGGAAAGGTTGCAGGTAGTGCAGAGACAACGCAGCTAAGGATTTACCTCCAGATCTGTTTGAGTTGTACAAGTCAGATCCTGAGGAGAGCTATGGCCAGCGCAAGACCCGAATCCAATGGATTCGAAGATATTGGGCCGAAGAATGGTTCAAGTACAACTTTGTGACCCCTGAGTATGCAAAGAAGAATTCTATCGAGCGCCCCTGGGGAGATATTCTATACAGAAATCTGCAGCCCAAGTCCAAGCCTGAAGCCATTGCTCAAGGCTTCTTCCCATGCATGGTCCGAGGACCGAAGCCAGAGAATGCCGACCCATCATCCTTGTTATGGTGTCGTGAAGACAATCTATTCAAGCGCAATTATCAGTTTGCAAAGGAGTCAGCCACCAAGAACAAGAAGGAGCTGGGCCTCAACTTCAACCCTGGTCCATCTGCCCCAAGGGCTGATGGCACACGCGATGCCATTCCTAATCTCATCGGCCCCTTCGCCAACTTTGATGGTCTTCTCTCACATATCGCTGCTCAGAGGGCTACGGTGGATCAATCTGCTGATGACGCAGATTCTAAAGATGCGCCAGCACTACCGAAGCAGAAGACTAAGAAGACACAAGCTTCGAAGCCCTCTGCCACACCAAAATCTTCGACTATGAAGCCGTTGGCCACTGCACCTCCTGAAACCAGTGTGCAGTCTGAAGACCTGTCTCGTGTCTCCAAGAAGGCCGAGAAGACCAAGAAATCCCAGAAGCCCAAGAAGATTTCCGGGCATGAACTGACTCAAGCTGCCGTTCTCAGGAACGAAGAAGACACCATTGATCTATCATGTGACGAAGATCTTGGTGATGACGCACTTGAGCAACTGATCAAGAGCAAGCAAGAGGCGGACATCTTCAATGACCTGCCCCTCTTTGATGTTGACATCCTGAACAACTTCATCGATGAGTGGTTTGATGATCAGACCATCAGTATCGATGATCGTCAGCTACCAGTGGACATCAGCGTCACATTTCATGGAGCTATTGCCAATGAGATGGCGGTGGCTTAGAAGATAGTCGAGCTCAAGAACAAAATTTAGTATGAGAAAGCTCACTTCAAGAACATGGCCAAGCTCAGCGTGGCAGATGTTCAAATCTTCAAAGAGATGATGCGTAATCTCAAGGAAGAGTTTCACAAGAAGAGGGAAGAAGCTAAAGGTTCAAGAGAGCGCATGAAGTACTTTGCAAAGAAGTGCGTTCAAGCACATAATGAAGCCGGAAAGCGCAAAGCTCTTGGGCGTCCTGGCATCGACCCAAGAATGGCTGCCAAGCCAACAAAGAAGTCTGTTGTGCCCTGAATTGAAGCATCACGGCAGGAAGAACCTCGCATTGTCTTCCCTACCAGCATGACAGGCTCGAAGCCTAAGGTCCCCTCAGCAGCTTCAGAACTGAATAAGACAAGGGCAGCTGAAGCTGATGCCAGGAAGCGCAAGCACAAGTACACCTCTGATGAGGCTCCTTCCAAGAAGAAATTGAAGACAAAGTCTTCAAAGAAAGAGCGTGCTGCGGCCTCTGAGCCCCTTGTGGTTGAGCCCATTTCTGTTGCCCGTCTACCTTCCACCAACCAAGAGCGTCGTCTTGTGATCCACGAGCCTGCTTCCACAGAGGCTCCTGAAGATGAAGAAGTTCCAGCTGTCGACCCCATCACAACTGAAGACATTGGTCATGATGACAATGTTGAAGATGATGAAGTCCTTCCTCAAATCGAGCACCAGTCGGTATCATCGCCTGTTCTTACGAACAGCGAACTCATCATCATTGGTCGTCCCTTGACGCCAATTGCTCAGGATGACTCATGGGTCGATCGTCCCCAGCAAGACACCCCCGTCTATGAAGAAACACCTAGAACTCCACCACCTCAAGTCACCACTCCAGTGCTTGACGACGACAACTACATGGTGCAGACCTCTCCATCACCACAGGCGTCTCGCCCGCATTCCGTAGGCTTCGCAAAGGCCCCAGGCCATAGGTCACCATGTCAAGCATTCCGGAAGGGGAGGTGCACCAAAGCTCAGTGGCACGTCAAGTGTTTCCTGAAGCCACCCCTACTGTGAATGTCTCTGAGTCTGAAGCCAAAGCTGCTGAAGACATTCTGGCTGCATCATCCATTAAAGATCAAGGAGAAAGAGAAGAAGAAAGAATTGCCACACCCCCTACTATAGAACCAGTCATTCTCGAGGAGAATGTGATTGTGCTCGACCCTCCTGTTATAGAGCAAACGGAGGTTGAAAACACTAAGGCTGCCACAAACAACAATGCTGAAGCCAATGACACTGTCATGGCTGAAGACAACGTGGAGCCTAAAGCAAATGTAGTGCCTGAAGCTCATGTGCAACCTGAAGCAAATGTAAATGTTGAAGCCATTGTTCCACCTCCTAGGCCTCACAGCATTGAACAGGCCTTTGATCGTGGACAGCTGGTCATAGTGAAATGGCCTATCCTAGCTCCTCCCACTGTTCCAGGACCATAGTATGACTACCATGTGGAGTAGATGCCTCAGGTTCAGAAGCCACAGCTAAGACTGCCAAGGCTCCAGGTGCTACAACTTCACCAGGATCGTTCAGCGTCAACAGCTTCAGAGCTCACAACACCTTCTTCGACAGCGCCAAGAATCCATATTCGAAGCCAAAGATCTCTTCCGATCGATTTTGGAGCCATCAGCAGCGTAGTTATTACTCATGCATTCTATACAACCAAGAGCGCATCTTTCCACACATGCGTCTTGATTGTGAAGCTATTGCTAGGCTGCCCTGTCTGGAAGAAGCTCTTGACTGCTTTAGGGAGGTTGGTTTTCCGTCGTTCGTTATGGACAAGGAGCACTGGAATGAAGAACTGCTGCTACAATTCTATGCAACACTTCATATTCGCGGCTACAACAGGGATCCGAAGACATGGATTCTTGAGTGGATGACGGGAGATGTGCATCATGAAGCCAAAGCTCAAGACATCATTGAGCTTACTTCTCTGCCCACTCCAGGCGAGTTCTACGAGCCTGGTTGTCAGCGCCATCGTGATGAACTGCAGAGTATCTTCCAGAGGCCCAAGCCAAATATGAGTGAGATGCTAAGTATGATGAAGCCATTGCCTTCTGATGCTGAATACCCCCAAAGAGTTCTTTTTCAAGGACCTCGAGTACTTGCCCCGCACTGTTTATCATATTCTGAGGCGTACTCTCTGGCCAATCAAAGGACACTCTTCTGAACCCAAACTGGAAGGAGCCATAAATACTTTAGTGTTTTATATCATCCATGGCATCAGATTCAATACCCAAGACTTCTTCATCAGACAACTTGCTGCATCAGGGATTGATCAGTTTGGCCTCAAGATTTATGCTCCATGGGTGATGCACCTGATCAAACTCCATTCTACTATTGACTATCAACCCTCAGCGCGCAACCATATCGTCTTCCTTCCTGAGGTTGATCTGTCCATTGAAGCCATCTACCCAAAGCCTGCCAAGCAACCTCTATATCTTCACAATGTTGATCATCAAAGCTTCACACGACCAATAGAAGGAATTCATGTCCCCAATGTTGCCACTCCCTCCTATCCTCTGGATGGCAATATGCGTGTGCCCCATCATGCAAACAACGAAGCCACTGACAGTACTATTGCCCAACGGCCTCGGAAGCATTCTTGTGTACTCAACGACCGAGAGCTTCTTGTGGCCTTACATCAGAAGCAGGATAGGCATCATGACTGGCTCAAGTGCCAGATGCAGAGTATCTTGGTGGATGTCAATCACATTCCAAATTTGGCCACCAAGAACTCGTTCGTTACCCATGAAGCCTGTCGGCGGTCCTGGAAGAGTCTCACACTTCTATGCTCTGAAGACGATCTTCACGAAGATGGCTTCACTGAGGGCTTTGTCGGTGTCAAAACCGGCGGATCTCGGGTAGGGGGTCCCGAACTGTGCGTCTAAGGCGGATGGTAACAGGTGGCGGGGGACACAATGTTTACCTAGGTTTGGGCCCTCTCGATGGAGGTAATACCCTACTTCCTGCTTGATTGATCTTGATGATATGAGTATTACAAGATTTGATCTACCACGAGATCGTAGAGGCTAAACCCTAGAAGCTAGCCTATGATTATGATTGTTGTTGTCCTACGGACTAAACCCTCCGGTTTATATAGACACTGGAGGGGGCTAGGGTTACACAGAGTCAGTTACAAGGGAGGAGATCTACATATCCTAATTGACAAGCTTGCCTTCCATGCAAAGGAGAGTCCCACCCAGACACAGGACGAAGTCTTCAATCTTGTATCTTCATAGTCCAACAGTCCAGCCAAAGTATATCGTCCGGCAGTCCGAGGACCCCCTAATCCAGGACTCTCTTAGTAGCCCCTGAACCAGGCTTCAATGACGATGAGTCCGGTGCGTAGATTGTCTTCGGCATTGCAAGGCGGGTTCCTCCTCCGAATACACGATAGAAGATTTCGAACACACGGATAGTGTCCGGCTCTACAAAACAAATTCCACATACCACCGTATAGAGTATAATATTTCCACAAATCTAATCTGCTGACAACTTTTCATAACGTGACATCACACCATGGCCCGGTCATTATTCGAACCGTTTTTCTCAACCAGCTACTGCACATATTGCGAGGCAATTTCTTGGCACGTCTTGTCGAAGCAGAGATCGTGTCCCCTTATCACAGGATTCTCATCAATACGGGTGTGGGTAACCCAACTGCACCATCAATCACGACGCTTGGGGAATAAGCGAGTTTACTAGGCAGGCGGGGAGGCGCATAGTTTCTTCCGCCCTTATAAAGGGACAAGGACTCCTCCTTCTCACCCACACCTTCTTCTTCCCTGCCCATCCATTCTCGCGCACTCGAGCTCCAGTGCCCAAGTTCGCATTTTCTCCGCAAAACCACTCCAAACATGTCCGGAGAGGGAGGCAAGTGGATGGTCTCCTCTGTTACGGAGGAGAACATTACGAAGCTCCGGGAAGCCGGATACCTGGCGCACCGGCTCCCAGATGCGGGGCAGATCGTCCCTACCCCCGAACCCCACGAAAGGGTTGTATTCCTTACCCATTTTGTCCGCGGGCTGGGATTTCCCCTCCACCCATTTGTCCACGGACTCATGTTCTACTATGGGCTGTACTTCCATGATCTGGCCCCCAATTTCATCCTCAACATCTTGGCGTTTATCGTCATGTGCGAGGCCTTCCTCCGCATCAATCCCCACTTCGGCCTGTGGCTAAAGACCTTCAACGTTAAACCGAAGGTGGTGGTCGGCCAGCAAGCGGAGTGCGGAGGCGCCATGGTTGGCAAAATGCCCAACGTCACCTGGCTCGAAGGCTCCTACATGGAGACCATGAAGGGGTGGCAATCGGGGTGGTTCTACATCACCAAGCCGCATGACACCAACTGGGTGGCAGCCCCCGAATTTCGATCCAGCATCCCCATGCGGCTCACCTCCTGGAAATAGAAGGGCCTATCTTGGGGTTCATCGGTGGAGCTGACCGGACTCCAAAACTATGTTAGAAACATCACAAGCAAGAAAATCAAGCTTGTCAACGTGGTCCAGGTCATGCTCTTCCGCCCGATCCTCCCGTGTCAAAGACGGACATTCAATATGTGGGAGTTCGACCCGGCTAAGCACCAGACACTGTGAGAGCTCTTCAACACGATGCACCAGGACATCTGGAAGGTGTTGTTCAACTCCGCCGAGGTACCTCCTCCCCTTACCGAGAATCGCGGACTCAGTGCAAAGCGCCCTGCCAATCCGGTGAGCTCCTTATATCTCGTAAGATGTTTCTTTCCCCAGTATAATCATGTGGGGGATCTAAGCCTCCACGCCATTTAACAGGACTGGGTCACGACAGCGGAGCGGATTGATTGTCCGGCCCCACTGCCCGAAGATCCAGCAAGGGCTCTCTTAACGGAGATGCTGGTTCCGGCGCCCTATGAGGCGCCGGAGAAGAAGGCCAAGAAGAAGGCCACGGGGACCAGGAAAGGTCTTCGGCGCAAGGTCATATCGGACTCATCGTCCGATAACACCGAGGTGCCCTCCTCCCATGAAAATGAGGAGGAAGAGGAAAGTTCTCCCCCCGCCCAGCCAGGGAGACAAGAAAAGGAAGGCCGCCCCGTCAGGGGAGGCCGAAGGGTCCAAGAAGGGAAGGACTCTCCTTCCGGACTGCTCCACGGCGGCCGCTTTTAGCGACGAGGAGTGGTTACCCAGGGACAAGCCCCTGGTGAAGTCGTAAGTATCTGGATACCATAATAGTTCTTGGTATGTTTCATTTTATTGCTTCTTATCATGCCGAACATGATCATGCAGCCCATCCAAAGCCCATATCGACGTATCCTATTCGGATGAGTCTTTGGGCCCGTCGGAGATGAACAACGATTCACTCCCGACCGCCTCCTCCCCCCGCCCTACGAACAACATCGAGGTGTTGTCTCAAAGGGTACTGAACCAAGGGGAGACAGTTCCGGAGGCGCCCCAAGGCGACATTCCAGACGCTGGGTGCACGAGGGGCAAGACTCCCATGGGCTCTAATGCCGGGGGCAGAAAGTCTAGCCCCCAGCCGAATACTACGCTGGAACCTCCAGTGGTTCCGGATTCTGTCAAGCGACCCCTTGCCAAGGGGGGCAAGCCGTCTGTGCCGATGGCCTCTGTCCATCCGGAGGCATCGGACAATTTGCTGGAAGCTCTTCGTGGCGCTTCCATTGACAAAGAGCACCGCACTATCATGAGTTTGGTGGTTAAGAAGGTTTGGTCCGCCAAAAGCGGACTGACTGAATCCTGTGCCAGCCTCCTAACAGGCTTTGAGGTAAGTAATCAAATTATGAGAAAATGTTACAACATAGACAGTAGCCCTGATGCTCTGTTTGGTGTTCGCAAAGAAAGGTCGAACAGATGATCAAATAATAATCACAGGAGTCTAATCAGAATATGTCTATGTGAATAAGCAGGCTTCACTGCTGGCCGCTGCCGCTCGCACGGCAGAGGTCTCCGCACTGAAGTGGGACCTTGAGCGGTCCAAGGAAGAGCTCGACCTTACCAAGAGGCAGCTCGAAGAGAACAAAGGTAAGTAATACCTTGTCTATTTATTGATAAAGAAAAAGGAAAGTGGTTGTTAGATCACAGGATCGTCATGAATTTTGCTAGGGGCCACGACCGAAGTGGCAGCCCTGAAGAAGGCGCTGTCCGAGGCCGGAGGCAAAGCGGCCAAGGAGCGCGCCGAGCGCGAGAAGCAAGAGGCCCGAGTCGGCGAGGTTCACCAAGAGCTCCAGGAGTTTTTCAAGAAGTATGAGTCCTTGGAGCGTGACTCTAAGACGCAAGGGTTCGAGCTTGCGAAGGCCCTCGAGAATGCACAAAATGCCAAGGCCGAAGCTGAAAAGGCCCTCCAGGAAATTGAGGCGGTCAAGAAGATAGCGGCGGGTAAGGCATTCATTATGCAAAGCAAGCATGTGAAGGAAACTTTCCTTTTACTTACCCAAATTCGGAGCTCTCAAGGAGCGTTCGCAGATCTACCCAGCAGTGTGTCGGATGCCACGGAGTTCTACCAGGCCAAGGAAGGGAGCTCGAGGGAGAAGTTGTTCTGGTCTCAGTATACTGGGACCGAACATCCGATGCCCTTGAGCGACCAGTTGAAGCAACTGGTCGAGCTTCACAAGGCGGCCGAACTGGCCATGAAGGGCCTCATAGTCCGGATGTGGCCTGGCGAGCCCCTACCTAGCAGCTATTTTGGCCTGGTAAGGCGGCTTGTGAACGCCTGCCCACGGCTTGAAGTCATAAAGTGGTCCGTCTGCATTGAGGGTGCACGCAGGGCTTTTGCCTGGGCGAAAGCGCACTGGGCGAAGATGGACGCCTAAAAGCTGGTAAAGGAGGGGCCGCCGGAGGGCAAGGAGCATCGCCACCCCAAAAATTATTATGACAGTGTCCTGAAGGGTGCTCGCCTTGTGGCAGAGGAATGTGCTAAGGATGTAATATTTGAATGAATGTACTCATGTGATCATGTAATGTGGAACGAGTTCATGTGCGCTATGTAACGCTTGTTAATTTAAAATATTACCTTCTGTGCGGCTGTTTATAAAATTTGAGAGTTGGCCACTCGTCGGCTTCTGCCCCCATGTAACTAGTACTGAGGTGTTCAGGATAAACCTGAACACTCTTTATCCCAGTTTTGGGTCCTTCGAAGGAGGTGTTCAGCACAACGAACCAGGCAATCGAACTATAAAGCTTTATCACTCTCACTTAGCCATAGAAGTCTACAATTTTAAATTTCGGTGAAGCCCCTTGTATTCGGAAGGCCGAACATGGGGCGCTATGTATGCCTAAATTAGACAAGGCCGACTCCTTGCCCAAAGCGGAAAAAATCTTTAAGGATTTGAGACCTCTCGAATAGTGACCAGCTCTCGCCACATCGTGACAGTCAGTTTTTGGCTTTCTCTACTGAGGTGCTCGTCCGGAAGAACCGGTACACAATCGCAGTAGTTCTCCCAGTGCTACCTTAGCCGATATAGCGGAATGTAAGGTACCAAAACATGGGAGCCAGGCAAACCCAACTATTGACCCAAGACATGATTCGGAGTTGATGCATATAATGCTATAAGTTCAGGGTGCTGCACTATCGGAAGTGTTCGGACTTTTCATGTCGTGTTATGGGGTACACTGAAGCCCCTGGTGCACTAGTCGTATCAGAATGTATGGGTGTGATTTGTCGTAAATAAGCAGATAGGAAAAAAAGATAAAGGAATGCAATAATGAGCTAATGATGTACATTGTTATTTAGATGATACGTCAAAGCGTATGCATACATGTAGTGCAATAAGTAAAAGATAGGACTATTTGACATGTCCTATCCAAAGTCAAGCTGCGTGTGGGTATGCAAAACAGGTATATGGATCGTTATCAGAGACCACCTGAGGATTCCCTTGTACGTCAAAGCTTCTTGCTTCCTTGGTGTTTCCTTCCTGTGACGGGTCCGATAATCAGACGACCGGAGAGGGCCTTCAGAGAATAGGGGCTTGAAAGGAAGAAAATGTTAAAGGTATACGGGTCCTAAAGCGGTTGAGCCGCATTGTGGGCCGTGCCATGGTCGTGCCTCCGCCTATGCCCATGGTATCTTGAGTGCGTAATTATGTACGCACGGCGCAAATTTCGCCGCTTGACTGGGACTAGGACGGAGGCCGAATTGCTAGGCGAGCTCTAAACGTGCCTGGCGATCCTCTTGCAGGGTACTCCGGACTCGCTTGAAGGTGTCAGGGGTCTTTTTCGCCGAATTGGAGGTTTGCCTCGTAAGGCTGCTTTGCGGTTCTGCTGCGAGGGCTTCAGTGTGCTCCTCCGTGTGGAGCGAGCGTTCTGTGTTTTCATTAACTGTTATAACCCCATGAGGTCCTGGCATTTTGAGCTTGAGGTATGCATAATGCGGTACGGCATTGAATCTGGCAAATGCGGTTCGTCCGAGCAGTGCGTGATAGGCACTGTGGAAGGGGACAATATCGAAGATTAACTCCTCGCTTCGGAAGTTGTCCGAAGATCCGAAGACCACTTCCAGTGTGATTGAGCCCATGCAACATGCCTCTACACCTGGGATGACACTTTAAAGGTGGTTTTGGTGGGTTTGATCCTCGAGGGGTCTATACCCATTTTGCGCACTGTATCCTGATAGAGCAAGTTCAGGCTGCTGCCACCATCCATAAGGACTCGAGTGAGGTGAAATCTGTCAATGATGGGGTCAAGGACCAATGCGGTAGACCGCCATGACCGATACTGGTGGGGTGGTCCCTGCGATCGAAGGTGATCGGACAAGAAGACCATGGGTTGAACTTTGGGGCATCTGGCTCCATCGCATAGACGTCCCTCAGTGCACGCTTCCGTTCCCGCTTGGGAATATGGGTTGCGTATATCATGTTTACCTTTTTACTTGGGGAGGAAATTTCTTCTGTCCTCCTGTGTTCGGCGGCCAGGGCTCCTCCTCGTCGTCGCTACGCAGCCCCTTTTCCTTGTTTTCGGCATTCAACATGCCAGCCTGTTTGAACACCCAGCATTCTCTGTTGGTGTGGTTGGCTGGTTTATCGGGGGTGCCATGAATTTGACACGAACGATCGAGTATGCGGTCCAAGCTGGATGGGCCCGGATTGCTTCTTTTGAACGCCTTTTTTCACTGACTGGATTTAGAGCCACTGAATCCGGCATTAACTGTCGTGTCTTCAGCGTTGTTGCCGTTGTTGCAGCGCTTGTGTCTGTTGCGACGTGGCCTGCCATTGCTATCTTTGGCATCTGCATTGCCAGGGTTTCTTGATGTGTTGTTGCTGCGAGCCAGCCATCTATCCTCGCCCGCAGAAGCGGGTCATGAGTGTCATGAGGCCTGCCATGGATTTTGTCTTTTCTTGGCCGAGGTGTCGAGCGAGCCACTCGTCGCGGATGTTATGCTTAAATGCCGCTAAGGCCTTGGCATCCAGACAGTCGACAATTTGGTTCTTTTTAGTTAGGAACCGAGTCCACAATTTCCTGGTTGATTCCCCTGGCTGTTGGGTTATGTGACTCAAGTCATCGGCATCCGGTGGTCGCACATAAGTGCCCTGGAAGTTGTCAAGGAATGCGTCCTCCAAATTCTCCCAACTACCAATGGAGTTTGCCGGCAGTCTATTGAGCCAATGCCGAGCAGGTCCTTTGAGTTTTAATGGGAGGTACTTGATGGCATGTAGATCGTCACCGCGGGCCATGTGGATGTTGAGGAGGAAATCTTCGATCCATACCGCGGGGTCTGTTGTACCGTCATATGATTCAATGTTCATGGGTTTAAAACCTTCTGGGAATTCGTGATCCATTACTTCATCAGTGAAGCATAGGGGGTGTGTGGCGCCTCTGTGCCGGGCTATATCACGACGCAGTTCATACGAGTCTTGTATGTTGTATTCAGCTTGGCCGGATTTGCTTTTAGTATATCCGGCGTGACGGTCATCGTCACGCGTTGGGGCGTGCCCCCATGATCCATAGATCGATCTTGCATGTCCTGCCTTGTTTTCCAATACGTCTCGTAGGTCCTGCGTGTTACCCCCGGCCTTGGTATTTTTGTTTAACTGGCGACGGGGTGCGGGCTGGACTTCGGCCTGACATGCCGCTTTGTCTCAGCCATGAGGTGGCCGGTCAGCCGCATCATACGCTGGAAGTGTAGGCTTTAATGCTTCTTCCTCGAGATGAGGTAGCAACCTGCACTTTGGGTAACTTTTGGTTGGGCGCTCGAGTTCGTATTCCTCGGCCGCCAGGACCTCAGTCCATCTATCCGCTAGCAGATCTTGGTTAGCTTGAAGCTGATGTTGCTTTTTCTTCAGGCTTTTTGTTGTGGCTATAAGCGGGCGCTTGAAGCGCTCCTGTTCGGCAGGATCCTCAGGCACGATAAATTCTTTGTCGCCGAGGCTCTCCTCGCCTTCGGAGAGAGGCATGTAATTGTCATCCTCTGATTCCCCGTCTGCTGCCTGTTCCTTAGGGCTAGCTTGCCCATCGTCCCGCTCGAGGCCTGGCTGGAGGGGATTGTCTTCGTCTTTGACGCTATCCGCAGTGTTATTCTCTCTTGTGCCGGTATCGCCGTTTTTGCTATGGCGGGGCTTAGAGCGGCGCCGTTGACGCCGGTGCTTAGATTGCTTCTCGGGGGGATTATCCTCTGTTGCCTTATTGCCATCGCTTTCTTTGGGGGTGTCCACCATGTATATATCGTATGATGAGGTGGCAGTCCAGTGCCCTATGGGCGGTGGTTCCTGTTCTTCTCCTACATCGTCGTCCATACCGTCGATGTCTTCATAGCCAAAATCAAGCATGTCGGTTAAGTCGTCGACACTGGCTATTAAGTGGGTGGTGGGTGGGGCACGAATTTCTTCATTGTCTGCTTCCCACTCAAGCCGGACACAGTTCGGCCAAGGGACTCCTGACAAGGAGAGAGACCTTAATGAATTTAGCACATCGCCCAAGGGCGAGTGCTGAAAGATATCCGTGGAGGAAAACTCCATGACCGGCGCCCAATCAGATTCGATAGGCACAGACGCAGGTGATTCGGAGCCCGGGGCCGGGGACGAATACAAGGATCCGGCAACACATGTCTCGTAGGAGGTGAAGTCAGTATTCGGCTCTATCACCGCTGAGTGTGCGGCCTCCGTGGCGGGGTCCATCCACCCGTCCTCGGACGGTCCGATCCGCTCCGGATTGAGGGCCGGAGTTATCACAGGGGTGATCTCCCGAACACTGTCCAACGGCAGAGCTAAGTCATGCTCGTCGTGACTGTGCGGCGCACCTAACACGGGCTCGAATCCGTCGAAGATCGAGTCTCCGTGGATGTTGGCAGTATAGTTTAAGTTTCCAAACCTGACCTGACGGCCAGGGGCGTAGCTCTCGATCTGATCCAAATGACCAAGTGAGTTGGCCCGCAGTGCGAAGCCGCCGAATACGAAGATCTGTCCGGGGAGAAAACCTCACCCTGGATCGCATCATTGCCGATGATCGAAGGAGCCATCAAGCCTTTATTGTGACGGCATAGTGGAACTCTCAATGAAAGCACCAATGTCGGTATCAAAACCGGCGGATCTCGGGTAGGGGGTCCCGAATTGTGCGTCTAAGGCGGATGGTAACAGGAGGCGGGGGACACAATGTTTCCCAGGTTCGGGCCCTCTCGATGGAGGTAATACCCTACTTCCTGCTTGATTAATCTTGATGATATGAGTATTACAAGAGTTGATCTACCACGAGATCATAGAGGCTAAACCCTAGAAGCTAGCCAATGATTATGATTGTTGTTATCCTACGGAGTAAACCCTCCAGTTTATATAGACACCGGAGGGGGCTAGGGTTTCACAGAGTCGGTTACAAGGGAGGAGATCTACATATCTGAATTTCCATGCTTGCCTTTCACGCAAAGGAGAGTCCCACCCGGACACGGGACGAAGTCTTCAATCTTGTATCTTCATAGTCCAACAGTCCGGCCAAAGTATATAGTCTGGAAGTCCGAGGACCCCCTAATCCAGGACTCCCTCAGGCTTCAAGTTTGATTCCAGGCCTCCCCAAAATGCAAGCTGGCGCCGCACTCCCTCAATTGAAGATTTTGAGTGTTCATCTTCGGCTACAACTGTTGTTGCGAGAGTCGTCGATGAAGAAGACAACGCCACTTCACCAACCATGGCTTCTCTGCATCTCGACACTACATCAGGCCCGTATGCACCACTAAACTCCAATGTCGACCCTGCTCCTTCATCTACTCCTGATGGGAACGAGTAGATGCTCTATGTCTTCCAACCTTTTTGGTCATTACTGGCAAAAGGGGGAGAAGCATATGAGTTGATAGTCTTCAAGCGGGTCCTTATGGGTGGTTGCTTTATTTTTGCTAAAGTCTTTACAACTCTCGTCTTTTGAAACATTTGGTTCTTTGAGTTGTAACACTTAAACTCGGTGGTCGCCTGCAACTTTATTCTTCTACCTTGTGATGCGATGATAAATTCCGCATGAAGCCATTCCGCAGACGTCCATTTTTCATTATGCATGTCATTATCTTCGTTATCCCTTTATATGCATGATGGATTGTCTTCATAAGCTGAAGAGGATCTCCTCAAAGCAAAACATGCCATGTGCATTTGCATTCAAAAGCAAACTTCTTATATGCACATCTTCAGGGGGAGCCTTTGCTACTTATGAAGACAATACCTTAATTATTAAACTTTCACATACTTTTATCCCCGTTGAAAACTTCAACCGGTTTGTCATCAATCACCGAAAAGGGGGAGATTGTAAGTGCATCTAGTGCCACCCTTAGTTGGTTTTGGAGTATTGACGACACACTTGGTTGAGGGACTAATGTGTTTGTGAGAATTGCAGGATAACACAGGTAGTAGTCCCTTACTGATTCAGTTTACCTACCAGAGATGACCCCTAAAAATGTGTGAAGACATTGAAGACAATGGTGGTCTGTGAAGATATTCACACTGAAGATTATGACATGAGAAGACATCGCATGAAGACTATGGAGTGCGAAGACATAGTTGTTTCGTAGTTTCCTTTTCTTCTTTGTTGAGTCATAGGAACCACCGTACTGTTAAGTGGGGTCCAAGTGAACAAAGTCAGAGTGACTGATGTGATGCTCAACCCAATCCTATGTCTTCGAGCGAAGACAATGAGAGCAAATCTTATCTAGAGCTGGATGAGTCAGCTTTACTTATAGCCAAGTCAAGCTGCCGCGTGTGTTTGAAATCTGACTGTTGGACACGTGTCAGTTCCTTAGTGACCCAGGGTCATTTTGGAAAAATCTGGTCGGGTTGCCTCCGAGCTATAAATAGCCCACCCCCTACAACATAAATTGGTGGATGCTCAGATTTAGTGCATGACTTTTGTCGTTTGAGAGCAACCCACCTCCGAAGCATTTGAGAGAGAAAGAGAGAGATCCTTGCGTGGACAAAGCCCTATACACCCAGAGGCAAAGAGTGTTAGGCATCACTGAAGTCTTTCTGTCCGAGTGATCTGAAGACTTGTTACATTTGAAGATTGTGAATCCTCCAGCTGGTTAGGCATCGCGTTCTGAGCGTCCAAGAGTCATTGTGGATCGCCAGTGAACGAAGTCTATGAAGGTTTGGAAGTCTACCTTGAAGACTTACCAGAGTGATTGGGCGAGGACTGTGTGTCCTTAGCTCAAGGGGAATAAGGTGAAGATGCGGTCTTCTGAGTTAAATCTCGGCCTCCCTAACCAGACGTACAGTTGTCACAACAACTGGAACTGGTCTACCAAATCCTTGTCTTCATCAAGCTACTGGTTCTATCCTTTACTTCCCTTTACTTTATAGTTTGTCTTCGTGAAGTCATTGCTTGTTTATATGATCTGATTGACTTCACTGAGTGAAGACTATTTATTGTTTGGCTTCACACTGTCTTCCATCCTGATCCTTACTACCTAGCTGCTGATAGTCTTCGTGCTTTCACTTCATTGCTTACTTGACTATGGCCTGTCTAGTGTAGTCTACCTTCCGCTGCATATCAATAGGATCATTTCTACTGTTTGTCTTCAAAGCCCCCGTGTTTTGAAGACTTTCATAAAAATCGCCTATTCACCCCCCTCTAGTCGATAACTAGCACTTTCACAACCCTGTCGAATCTGGCCAGGACTTGGCCCACACGCAGCTGCCCAATGCCAACACAACTGCATCCGCTGCACAACGAACGGGCCCAACATATTTATAAGGCAAGAAAAGTAAGTACTGTTAGAATTGGAAAAAGAACACCATATAATAGGTGCAAGTTGCTTCATCTTCTATTTATTCTTCAATAACAAACGAGGTTTTACTTATTGGATTTCTAGTAAAGCTGCATTAACATATGAAAATACAGATGAAACAATACAAAAGGAATGTAACATAGCTTATCATTGGTGGTCTTAAAGAAAGAGCAAGTATATGACAACAATATCTATGCATTTACGAATTGAATATGCAGATTGAATTAGATAGCTACAAGTAACAAACTAAAAGATAACTCACGAAGTTTCAATAAAATTGGCAAGTTATCTTATAGTATTACTCCTATTAGAAAATTCATGCATAGGTTGTTGGATAGGTTGTGAAAATAATCATTTTTTCATGGACTCATAACACATAACCATACCATGTTCACATGTTTATGCACATGAAGAAAACCAAATACAACTGTTTAAGTTAGGAGAATGCGAGACTGGATAAGCCCCTATAGGAAAAATAGAAATATTTCATAAATAAGAATCAATCTATAGATTATTTTGTCATGGGCCTGCATATTGCAGATGCTTAGGGCCTAAAAGCTACACTGAACGAAAGCCGGCAGGTAAACAGGAGGAAGCTTCAACCTTTCAATCGGCATCCAGCGCACATCACTGGCCCCGAACGGCCAGTGATGTAGGTGTTTATGGATTTTTCTTTTAGTAGCTTTTGCTTACACTATATGCTAGTTGCTTTTGGGAAGATTGTAAATTGAACATGAACCATGTATCCTCCTCTGCTCTGATTCTACCTGTTGTTGCTGCAGCTGCCTATACCCAATCTTTTTGTTCTTTTCTGCTCTAGTTCCTTGATCTGCTCCTTTCTACTTGCTGCTACAAAGGTCAGGTCTCTAACATTATTTAAACATGGAAAGTGAACGTGCCAGTATATGTGCATCCAATTCAATTCGTAATTTTTTGCTGACGAAACTAATCTCCAAAACACTGTGGACTAAATTATTTTAAATTGCAATGATGTGGAAAACTAAAAAGGCAATTTAATACGTCACCAATAACATCAAAAGAGAAGTATTTGAACTGGCCACGAGACTGAATATAAATTTGGAATTTGTATATGTTATGAAAATTTATATTCTTACATCTACTTTTTACCCGATCCCTTTTACTCAAAGGTAAAACATGCTACAGAATTTAGCATGTACATGTGCACATGCAGTTAGGGGCTAGGGGCAAGCTACAAAATTATTCAGTCCAGCTTCACTATATATTCATCTAAACTATGATTCATTCACAACCACATCAATTGTCATGCTGAGAAAGAGAAAGCTTTGATGCTTAATGCTTATATTTTTGAAAATTTGGTGGTCCAACACAGCATGAAACTTTACCGGTACAAGATGTAACACGAGACAGAAATCAAGGTTCTCCCTCGCCGTGCTATAACATCCATATGAAATTCATCAATTCCCATCAGCCTTATCCACCACAATATAGCCCTGACACACAAACAATAGAGATGCAGGTTTAGGGATATGTCATTAGCACGCACCAAAAGAATTTGTATTAACAACTTCATTCAATCCCAACCGCCAATTCCCGAAGCCAACTTATCAAATCAAATCAGTAAGTTGGCATGCTCAATAACAAATTAGTAAGAGAGCCTGACGAACATGGCAAGCCAAAGAATCTTCGAGAACTCGTCCACTTCTTTTACAGCCATCTTGCCCGAGTAGCTGCATACCTGATGTACCTTCCACTTTGCTACGCCTGCCCAAGCCTGACCCAACCTAGCTTTGCCTTATTACAAGGTGCATCAACGTATAGGAAACAGCCACCCGACCTGGGCGGATGAGAGGCCACTACTGGATATCTGGATGTCGTTCCAAGCCTCTCTCCATCACCTCTCATTGTTCCAAGACGCCACTGGATCCTGTTCCCCGGTTGCCGTGAGGCTGCCGGTGGAGGGACATGCGACGGTTAGGGCATCGCGGCAGGGGGGTCGTGCTTAGGTTTAATGGTCGTCATGTGTTAGGCCGCCGGAGTCGCTGTCGGTGTCAAAACCGGCGGATCTCGGGTAGGGGGTCCCGAACTATGCGTCTAGGACGGATGGTAACAGGAGGCAAGGGACACGAAGTTTTACCCAGGTTCGGGCCCTCTTGATGGAGGTAAAACCCTACGTCCTGCTTAATTACTATTGATTATATGGGTAGTACAAGAGTAGATCTACCATGAGATCAAAGAGGCTAAACCCTAGAAGCTAGCCTATGGTATGATTGTTGTTTTGTATGTTATCCTATGGACTAAAACCCTCCGGTTTATATAGACACTGGAGAGGGTTAGGGTTACACAAAGT
Source organism: Triticum urartu (assembly GCF_056163025.1). Classification (NCBI taxonomy): domain Eukaryota; kingdom Viridiplantae; phylum Streptophyta; class Magnoliopsida; order Poales; family Poaceae; genus Triticum; species Triticum urartu. Next base: position 583,408,961 of record NC_141875.1, on the reverse strand, counting down.
CGGTTACAATGGTAGGAGATCTATATATCCGTATCGCCAAGCTTGCCTTCCACGCCAAGGAAAGTCCCTTCCGGACACGGGACGAAGTCTTCAATCTTGTATCTTCATAGTCCAGGAGTCCGGCTGAAGATATAGTCTGGACATCCGGACACCCCCTAATCCAGGACTCCCTCAGTAGCCCCTGAACCAGGCTTCAATGACGACGAGTCCAGCGCGCAGATTGTCTTCGGCATTGCAAGGCAGGTTCCTCCTCCAAGTACTTCATAGAAGATTTTGAACACAAAGATAGTGTCCGGCTCTGCAAAATAAGTTTCCACATATTGCCATAGAGAGAATAATATTTACACAAATCTAATCTGCTGACGTATTCCGTAGTGTGACACACCACGGCCAAGCCTTTATCCGAATCGTTTTATTATCCCACCTCAGTGCGTCATGCGAGGCGGTTTTCTTGGCACGTCTTGTTAAAGCAGAGATCGTGTCCCCTTATTCTGGGATTCTCATCAATACGGGCGTGGGTAACCCCACCGCTACTAGGACTCCTAGACTATAGGCAAGTCCAAACGGCCATGGAGAGGACGCTTGATATTCACCTCTTTATAAAGGGATAAGGCTTTTATTTTTTCCCTCCCGTGCTCAATCGAATCCTTCCCCCACCTCAAGATCGAACGTCCAAAGTTCAGGTCAGGTGCTCCGAACCTTCAGTCATGTCTGGATCTAGCCTTCAAGGCTGATGGGTGCCTTCCTCCGTCACGGAAGAAGACATCAAAAAGTTGAGGGAGGCCAGATATCTGACTGCCAAGATTTTGCATCGGCTGCCTGCCCGAGGGCAGGCCGTCCCCTCCCCCAAACCCAACAAGAGCGTCATGTTTGCCTCCCACTTCCTCCGAGGTCTAGGCCTTGCTCTGGATCCTTTCGTCAGGGGTTTGATGTTTTATTACGGGCTAGATTTCCATGACCTAGCTCCGGACTTCTTTCTCCATATCACGACATTTATTGTTGTGTGTGAGGCCTTCCTCCGGGTTACCCCTCACTTTGGCCTGTGGCTCAAGACCTTTGAAGTAAAGCCGAAGATGATCGAGGGGCAACATGCGGCGTGTGGAGGTGCCTCAATATGCAAGATGACGGGAGCTCCATGGCCCAAAGGTTCCATTCTAGAGGTGTCTGAATTGTGGCAACAGGAGTGGTTCTACATCACGGCTCCTAGAAGTGCCAAGTGGGCGGCCGCCCCTGTTTCCCGCTCGGTCCCTCCACCAGAACTGATGTCATGGATCAGCAGAGGTCTGAGGTGGGGTCCAGCCAAGGACGTGCCTATACTGCAAAGCTGCATTCGAGATCTCTTCAATGGAGATTTTAGTTTGGTTGCGGTAATACAAGTTATGCTGGTTCGTCAATTCTAGCCTTGCAAACGCCGGCCCCTTCGCTTGTGGGAGTTCAATCCCGAGGGACCGCGTGTCATTCAAAATTTGCTCGGCCTGACGCACGAGGAGATGTATAAGTCATTCTTCGGACCTCAGGTAGAGTGTCCGGAAATCACCGAGGACGTGGGCCTGAGCAGTAACCGCGCCGCCGAACAGGTAAGGAATCTTCCGGCCGAACATACTATCTCTCATTTGTTACGAAGTTATTTCTGAGAGTTCGCTTTTTGACCAGGACTGGCTAACAAAGGCGAAGTTGATTCGGTGTTCGGCCCCCCTCCCTGAGGGTTTGGACAATCCGGTATTGGAAAAGATGCTCCAGGTCGCACTTTGCCCGGAGCCCTTGAAGGAAGATACTGGGGAGGATAATATGGGCGGACGCGGGCCCCCAACGCTGCCCATTCTAACCGAGGGAGCGAGCGTCTCCATGAAGGAAGCCGACCGGAGGAGGAAAAGGACTGCGCCCGAAGATTCGGAAGCCGAAGCTTCCAAATGGGAGAAGAAGTCTCCCACAGAGGGTCCTACCTTGGGGGTGCATTTGCCGCACAAAGTCCGCGGGGGGATCAACTCTCCAGCGAGTCGTAAGTGACCCGAAATACTTTAATAGTACAGGTATGCCATCTTTTTCTTCTGAGAAAATAACCACCGCATATATTTTTGCAGTTCGGGCATTAGCCCCTCTCAAATGAGCTCGTCTTCGGGGGATCTTCTTCCAAAGATGATGGAGAGCGAAACGCCTCCTCCGGACTCCTCCGCTTCGGAAGCGGGAGACCCCAAAGTGTCGTCGCGGAGGGCCTCTCCGAGTCCGGTGAGGCCAGAAGATAATCCCATTGACCCCCGAAGCTCCCAGTGTCCGGCTCCCGAGGAGAGCGGAAAAAAGAGTCCGGCATCGTCTGGTGTGCGATCCGATGTTCTGAGGGAGTTGGTGGGGCGAGCGGCCATCTCAGATGAACACCGTGTTCTAATGAACACAGTGATGGAGAGAATCTCGTCCGCCGAAAGCGGATTGCATGAAGCTTTTATGAGTCTACTGACAGGCTTTGAGGTATGTAAAATAATGTATGATAGTCCTGCACATGCTAGGTGTGCCCTGTGTAGATAGTAGCCCCTGAGACTCTGGGTGTCGTCAGAAGCGACGGCGAACAGAGGATCATATCCCCAGGTAATAACCATACTGCCTCTATGTGCAGGTGATGGAAGCGCCGGTGGCTAGCCGGACTAGCGAGTTTTCCCATTTAAAAGGGCAGACGCCGACATAGAGCTTGTTAACAGAAGGCTTGATGAGGCATAGGGTAAGTGTCATTATCTGGTAAATGCCACATAGTAAGAGCAGCATGATGCCAGTATCTTTAATATGTTGTGACTGCAGATGGAGCTACCACTATTGAAGCCTAGCGGGCAGAACTTTCCCGAGCCAAGGAACAAGCGAGGTTTGGTAAGGTTTGGTAATGCGGCTGCTTTGAAGGCGGCCGAAGAGTTGAAAGCCGAGAAGGCCGCGCATGGCGAGAGCCGAGATAAGATGCCCAAGATGGCCATAGAATTAAAAGCCGCTGCCGACCATTGCTAGGTTCTTGAAAAGGAAAACCTAGCGAAGGCATCGGACCTTGAGAAGGCTGCTGCGACGAGGAAAGACATCCGCTCTGCTATGAGGGCGAAGAAGGAGAAGCTGCGGGAAGCCGGGGATATTGTAGCTGGGAAATCCTTTATGTTGTGGAGGAAGTTTGGAGATCCACGGTATGCCTCTCTGGATCGGCTGTGGAGTTCGGAGGATGTGTATATGGATTTGGCGGCGAGCGCTGCCGATGCGGCCAAGTACTTCCAGGGTCAAACGACCGTGAAGTGGACCAGCTGTTTTGGACACAATTCCATTCTCCCGAGCATCCGCTTTCATTGACTGACCAATTAGCCGAATGTGCCAAACTGAATAGGTTGTCCGGACTCGCCATGAGGTCTGTTGTGGATCAACTATGGCCGGAAAGGCCAAAACCGAATAGCTATTTCAGCTTGGTGCAGCAGTTACTTGCCGTGGTGCCGCGCATTAATGCGATGAAGAGGTCGGCGTGCATACGGGGTGCACGGATGGCCTTTGCCCGTGTTAAAGCATACTGGGCGGAGATGGATGCTACCACTGTTGCAGCGCGGGATTCGGCCATAGGTCGAATGGCTGCTGAGCACTACTTTGAAGAAGATCTTGAGGGTGCTCGTTTGATAGAGACCCGGTGCTCAAAAAGTATTATGTTTGAGTGATATGTAATATCATTGTAAGCGAAATGCTTTTATAAATTTTTATAAGGCTATTTTTATACTTTTGCCTGAAAGTAATATGATGCCTCCTGGGCGGCCGTTTATGTATACATGTGTATAACCTGAAAGATTGCAGCCATCGGCTTCAACCCTCACGCATATAATGCGGAGGTGCTCGCAAAAAACACGCGTGCACACTTAACCCAACATCTTGGTCCTATTAAGGAGGTGATAGCGGAGCGAGCGAGGCAACCGGACTATAATGCTTTAGCACTTTCACTTAGCCATAGGAGTTTGATAGCCCCTGGTGGCTCCGCACTCTCCCGATCCCGGGGTGCATACATGCCTGGCCGAAAAACGACCCTTCATTAAGGCGGAGGAATTATAACATCCCAACAGGTCATCGAGTGCTTGACCAGTCTCATGCTATATCATGACAGTCAGTTTTTCGGCTTTCCCTACTGAGGTGCTCGTCCAGATGAACCAGGGACAATCGCAGTAGTTCTCCTGGTGCTACGTTAGCCGGTAAAGCGGAACGTAAGGCACCAAAACACAGGAGCCGGGCAAACCCAACATTTGACCAAAGACAATGATTCGGAGCTGATGCATATAAGGCCAAACTCGCGATGCCGAACACTCCCTAAGGTATTCGGTCTTTGTGGTATAAACCGGGCCTAAATAATGGCCTTTGTAAGAAGCCCCTTGTGTCCAGGTATGTGCATTGTTCTGGCGTGGCCACATGCCAAGACGTCAGCATCCTTCTCAACGGTGGATATGTATCAACAAGAGACAGTGAAAAAGGTTTACGCAGGGTCTTAATCTAAAAAGAATCCTTGGAGCGGGTCCCTGCTGCACGTCTGCGCCTGTGTCTCCATTGTGCCGTATCCTGGACGGGTGTAGCACGATGATCGTCTGTAAAAGAGAGGAATTTAGGTGAAAAAGTTGTCGTGCAAAAAGATAGTTTTTAAAGAAACCATGTATAATTCAAGATGAGAAGAAATTGCCACTTGTCTGCGCGCGTTGAGCCCCTTGTATTGACAAATAGGGGTGTGACCGTTTATTCAGTATAAATAGCGGCGCCGGACTTGATTAGTTGTGTCTGAGGTCTTGACGACCTATTGGATGCTTTCACTGGTCCGGGCGCCTTTAGTGTGCGGCTGCCAAGGCAGCCGCACTCTCTTCGGCGCGCAGAGATCGCTTGATATTTCCGTTCACTGAAATGATGCCGCGTGGACCAGGCATCTTGAGTGTGAGGGAGGCGTAGTGTGGTATTGCATTAAAGCGAGCGAAAGCTTCGTGTCCGAGCAGTGCTTGATAGCCGCTTTGGAACGGAGCGATGTGGAAGGTTAAATGCTCGCGACAGAAGTTATCGGGGGAGCCGAATATAACTTGTAGTAGGAGGGAGCCCGTACAACGAGCCCCTGGGCCTGGCGTTACTCCTTTAAAGGTAGTATTACTATGGCGAATTTTTGTTGGGTCTAACCCCATCCCGCGGATTGTATCCTGATATATTAGGTTTAGATTGCTGCCACCGTCCATCAAGACTCGTGTGAAGTGATATCCGCCAATTACTGGGTCTAATACCAGGGCAGCCCATCCTGCGCGTCGGATACTTGCTGAGTAATCGCGATGGTCGAAAGTGATCGGTTGAGACGACCAGTGGCAGGACTTCGCGGTGACAGGCACTTGGGTATATTTTCCTGGGAGTGCCGCATTGTTTTTTCCCTTGATCACGTGTAACACGTTTACTGTTTTGACTTCTGGTGGAAATTTCTTTTGTTCCCCAGTGTCTTGCTTGGGAGGCTCGTCCTCGTCTTCACTTGGTGTATCCTCCCCCTTGTGTACGGCGTTGAGCTTGCCGGACTGCTTGAAGACCCAACATTCTCTGTGGGTATGATTAGCAAGTTTACCAGGGGTACTATGTATCTGACATACTTGGTCCAGAATTTTGTTGAGGCTGGACAGTTCATCCCTGGTGCCTTTAGAGGGAGGCTTTTGACCTGGCCGAGAGCTTTTGAATCCGGCGTTTACTGTCGTGCCCTTCGTTCTGTCTTCTTTATTCCGGCATTTGTTATTGTTGTTGCGCCGTGATTTCCCGTTTCCATCTCTAACTTCAGATGTACTGGGGTCGCTGGTGCTGCATCTGGCTAGCCAGCTGTCCTCACCCGCGCAAAAGCGTGTCATGAGGCTTGTTAATGCGGCCATCGTTCTCGGCTTGTTTTGGCCGAGGTGTCTGGCGAGCCATTCGTCACGGACGCTATGCTTAAAAGCTGCCAAGGCTTCGGTGTCCGGACAGTCGACAATCTGGTTCTTTTTAGTAAGAAACCTATTCCAAAGCTTTCGGGCTGACTCTCCGGGCTGTTGAGTTATATGATCAAATCGTCCGCATCCGGAGGTCGGACATAAGTCCCTTGAAAATTTGCCCGAAAGGCGTCTTCAAGCTCTTCCCAACTTCCAATGGAGCTTTTGGGGAGGCCTTTAAGCCAGTGACGAGCTGGCCCTTTGAGCTTGAGGGGTAAGTACTTGATGGCGTGGAGATCATCTCCTCGAGCCATATGGATATGAAGGATGTAGTCCTCAATCCAGACCCCAGGGTCTGTTGTTCCGTCGTATGTCTCTATGTTTACGGGTTTGAACCCCTCTGGAAATTCATGGTCCAGCACCTCATCGGTGAAACATAGGGGGTGTGCGGCACCCCTGTAGCTGGGTGTACCGCGTTGTTCGGATGTTTGTTGTGTTGCATTGTATGCTGGGGCGCGCTTGCGTGGTCCATAGATGGATCTTGTTGCGCCGTCCTTTGGGTGCGAGCCCTCGCATAGGTCGCGTGTTGTATTGTGAGTGGCGTTGTATGCCGCTCTATGTTGGTAGAGGGGTCGTCTATCCGGCCAGGTGGCTACTTTGATATTTGGTTGTGGGGGGTCTGAGGCCTCCTCATCGAATTCAGGTAGCAGCTTCCGCTTTGGGTAGCTCTTGGAGGGGCGATTGTCGCCGTACCTCGCTGTTGTGTTGAGTATTTTATTCCATCTGATTTGGAGTGTGTCTTGCGCAGCTTTGAGCCTTTGCTTCTGCTTTTTAAGACTCCTCGCGGTAGCAACAAGCCTTTTACGGGCATTCTACTACTCCGGGTGCCTGTCCGGCGTTATGTCGTCCGGACCATTATCCTTGATAGAATTTGTTTGTTCGGTTTGATTATCCGAATTGCCGTTGTCCGGCAGCGGTTCACCCTGCTCCAGCGCTGGGTCTGTATGATCGTTATTTCTGTCGAGGCGGGATTTGGGGCGGCGCTTGCGTCGCCGCTTTGACTGCTTCTCGAGGGGACAAGCCTTCGGTGCGTCCTTCCGCTCCTCGTCGTCATCTTTTGGTGCGTCCACCATGTATACGTCATGTGACGAGGTGGCTTTCCAGGGCCCAATAGGCGTTGTTTCCTCATCGTCTCCTTCGTCGGTGTCCATACCGTCGATGTCTTCGGAGTCGAAGTCGAGCATGTCGATTAAATCGTCGACAGTGGCTACAAAGTGGGTGGTGGGTGGGCTTTGAATTTCTTCATCGTCTGTATCCCAACCTTGCCGACCGTAGTCCGTCCAGGGTTCTCCTGATAAAGAGAGAGACTTTAGTGTCTTCAGAATATCGCCGAAAGGCGAGTGCTGAAAGATGTCCGCGACATTAAACTCCATGATCGGCACCCAATTGGATTCGATCGGCAGGGGCACGGAGGGCTCGGAGTCCGGAGAGGAGTCCGGCTCCTTGGAGTCACGAGTCTCGTGGAGTGCGGGGCTGGTGTTCGGCTCGATCGCCGTTGAGATCGCAGCCCCCGAGGCGGCGTCCAACCACCCATCCTCGATTGGCGCAGTTGGCTCCTAATTAAGGGTCGAAGCCGATGCGGGTGCGGCCTCCAGGGCACTGTTCGGCGGCAGAGCTAGATCATGCTCGTCGTGACAGTGCGGCGCGCTCGGCAGTGGCTTGAATCCGTCGAAGATCAAGTCCCCGCGGATGTCAGCCGTGTAGTTTAAATTTCCGAATCTGACCTGACGGCCAGGGGCATAGCTTTCGATCTGCTCCATATGGCCAAGTGAATTGGCCCGCAGTGCGAAGCCGCCAAAGACGAAGATCTGTCCGGGGAGGAAGGCCTCACCCTGGACTGCATTGCTATTGATGATCGTAGGAGCCATCAAGCCTAACGGCGACGACACAGAGGAACTCTCAATGAAAGCACCAATGTCGGTGTCAAAACCGGTGGATCTCGGGTAGGGGGTCCCGAACTGTGCGTCTAGGCCGGATGGTAACAGGTTCGGGCCATGAAGTTTTACCCAGGTTCGGGCCCTCTTGATGGATGTAAAACCCTACGTCCTGCTTGATTAATATTGATGATATGGGTAGTACAAGAGTAGATCTACCACGAGATCAAAGACACCGGAGAGGGTTAGGGTTACACAAAGTCGGTATGATTGTTGTTTTGTATGTTACACCGGAGAGGGTTAGGGTTAGGGTTAGGGTTAGGGTTACACAAGAGTAGATCTACCACGAGATCTACCTCTAGAAGCTATCCTATGGTATGATTGTTGTTTTGTATGTTGTCCTACGGACTAAAAACCCTCCGGTTTATATAGACACCGGAGAGGGTTAGGGTTACACAAAGTCGGTTACAATGGTAGGAGATCTATATATCCGTATCGCCAAGCTTGCCTTCCACGCCAAGGAAAGTCCCTTCCGGACACGGGACGAAGTCTTCAATCTTGTATCTTTGTAGTCCAGGAGTCTGGCTGAAGATATAGTCCGGCCATCCGGACACCCCCTAATCCAGGACTCCCTCAGTCGCCGATGGGGTGGTGGTCCATTTGGTGGGGGCGTCGGCATCACTGACATGGAGGCGATGTGGCGGGTATGGGAGAAGGTGATGCTCCTTTTTTCTTCCACTCCATCATGGATTATTATGCAAAGAGATTGCATTATTACCAGAAAACGAGGAGATAATATGCCGACCATTCCATCAGGAGAGACCTGGGCAAAGGAAAGAGATTTGATGTATGATTGGAAGCAAAATGGTCGAAACGAACGATATACCATGTGTAAGGGCATTTCCCTACCTTGTGTTTTGGATGATGATGACAACTCTTGGTTAGTCTAATCGTGTGCTAAGTGCTTCAGGTACTCGGTGTTTAGGCGTACATCGGTTAGCTATTCTCTCTGGAAGGAAAAGAACGAAGACGGAGTTTTCTATGTTTTGTATCTCTTTGTTCATAGGGAACCCGTACTATCAAGAGGGAATCCACATTAGGAGGTGTTGGGGATCTTTTCACGTACACACTTGACTCACCCCTCTCTTGCCATTCCTTTTTGTTGAGAGAGAGAGCTTCCCTTCTCTCCTGCCTCTTGCTGTGCATTCCCAGCGGTTGTACCGCTCACTCGAGCGGTTATACCGCTGGAACTTTGGCGCTTACCCAGTCTTGTTCGAGCGGTTGTACCGTTGCCTCCGGGCGGTGGTACCGCCACCTTGCTCCTCAATGACTAGGGCGGTCGTTCCGACCAAGTACCGCTCAACAACCAGACATGCCTTTGTTGTGATGCGGTACTTGGGCGGTAGTGGCCCGGTTGGTCCGGTTGTGCTCCGCACACCGGTACTACCGGTGCCCTGAGCGGTTCTACCGCTTCGGACTTAGCCGCTCAAGCACCCATAGCCAGGCGGTTGCACCGGTCATGTACCGCTCGACTACCGCACTCATGGGTGACTCCCTGCTATTTCAATGCGGTGGTTGAGCGGTGGCCGGGTGGTTGGTCCGGTTGTTCTCATGAACCGGTACTACCGCTTGGTCGGCCGGTTGTACCGCCTGGTAGGGTTCTGCAGGCATAAACGTGAGTCCCGGTTGTACCGGGGCAAGGACCAGTTGTACTGCTAAAGTACAGAATGCACAGTAACGGCTGGATTTTTAGGGTTGCTATATAAGGGTGGTTCTTCCACCTACAACATTTACCTCTTACCTCTCTCACTCCACCATTAATGCTACTCAAGCTCTCTAGCCCGATCTCTCTCCCTAGCCACTCAAACTTGTTGATTTGCTAGGGATTGAAGGAGGAGACCTAGATCTACACTTCCACCAAAGGAGATTTGATTCCCCCATACTTTCTTGTGTGGATTTTGTTACTCTTGGGTGTTTGAGCACCCTAGATGGTTGAGGTCACCTCCGAGCCACATTCCATTGTGGTGAAGCTCCATGGTTTCGTTGGGAGCCTCCAATTCAGTTGTGGAGAGAGCCTGTCGGTGTCAAAACCGGCGGATCTTGGGTAGGGGGTCCCGAACTGTGCGTCTAAGATGGATGGTAATAGGAGGTAGGGGACACGATGTTTACCCAGGTTCGGGCCTTCTTGATGGAGGTAATACCCTACGTCCTGCTTGACTGTTCTTGATGATATGAGTATTACAAGAGTTGATCTACCACGAGATCGTAGAGGCTAAACCCTAGAAGCTAGCCTATGGTATGATTGTATATTGTCCTACGGACTAAACCCTCCGGTTTATATAGACACCGGAGGGGCTAGGGTTACACAGAGTCGGTTACAAGGCAGGAGATCTACATATCCGTATAGCCTAGCTTGCCTTCCATGCCAAGGAGAGTCCCATCCGGACATGGGACGAAGTCTTCAATCTTGTATCTTCATAGTCCAACAGTCCGGCCAAAGGATATAGTCCGGCTGTCCAGAGACCCCCTAATCCAGGACTCCCTCAGTAGCCCCTAAACCAGGCTTCAATGACGATGAGTCCGGCGCGCAGTATTGTCTTCGGCATTCCAAGGCGGGTTCCTCCTCCAAATACTCCATACAAGATTGTGAACACCAGAATAGTGCCCGGCTTTGCAAAACAAGTTCCACATACTACCGCAGAGAGAATAATATTTGCACAAATCTAATCCGCTGAGGCGTTCTGACAGCATGATGTTATGTCATGGCTCGGTCATTATTCGAACCGTTTTTATCAACCAACACTGCACATAACATGGGGTGGTTTTCTCGACACATCTGTCAAAGCAGAGATCGTGTCCCCCTTATTACGGGATTCTCATCAATACGGACGTGGGTAACCCAACCGCGCCATCAATTACGTCGCCTGGGGAATAAGCGGTTTTACCAGGCAAGTGGGGAGACGCATCGCCTCTTCCGCCCTTATAAAGGGACAAGGATTTACTCTTTTCACCCACGTCTTCTTCCTCCTTGCTTACCCATTCCCGCACACTCGAGCTCTAGTACCCAAGCTCGCGTTCTTCTTCTCAAACCACTCCAAGCATGTCCGGAGCAGGAGGCAAGTGGATGGTCTCCTCCATCACGGAGGAGAACATCAAAAAGTTACGGGAAGCCGGATATCTGGCCGCGGATATCGCGCACCGGCTGCCAGATGCGGGGCAGATCATCCCAATGCCCGAACCCCATGAGAGGGTAGTTTTTCTTACCCATTTTGTTCGCGGACTGGGATTTCCCCTCCACCCGTTTGTCCATGGGATCATGTTCTACTACGGGCTGGATTTTCATGATCTGACCCCCAATTTCATCCTCAAAATCTCGGCATTTATCGTCGTCTGCAAGGCCTTCCTCCGCATCAGGCACCACTTCGGCCTATGGCTGAAAACCTTCAATGTTAAACTGAAGGTGGTGGGTGGCCAGCAAGCAGAGTGCGGAGGCGCCATGGTGGGCAAGATGCCTAACGTCACCTGGCTCGAGGGCTCCTATGTGGATACCATAAAGGGGTGGCAATCGGGGTGGTTCTACATCACCGAGCCGCGTGACTCCAACTGGGTGGCGGCCCCCAAATTTCGATCCGGAATCCCCACGCGGCTCACCTCCTGGAAAGAGAAGGGCTTGTCCTGGGGTCCTTCGGTAGAGTTGACTGGACTCCAGACCTGCATTCGGAACATGACAAGCAAGAAAATCAAACTTGTCAACGTGGTCCAGGTCATGCTCTTCCGCCGGATCCTCCTGTGTCAATGATGGGCATTCGATTTGTGGGAGTTCGACTCGGCCAAGCACCAGACGCTGTGAGAGCTCTATGACATGATGCACGAGGACGTCTGGAGGGTGCTGTTCAAGGGCGTCGAGATTCCTCCTTCCCTCACCGAGGATCCTGGACTCAGCGCAAACCGCCGCGCCAATCCGGTAAGTTTTTATATCTCTTAGGGTATTTATTTGCCCCGGTTTAGTCATATGCAGGATCTAAGCCTCTATGTCATTAACAGGACTGGATAAAGACAGCGGAGCAGCTTGATTGCCCAGCCCCCCTGCCCGAAGATCCTGCAGGCGCTCTCCTAACAGAGATGCTGACTCCGGCACCTTACGAGGTGCCGGTGAAGAAGACCAAGAAGAAGGCCGCAGGGAGCCGAAAGGGTCTCTGGCGCAAGGTTGTATCGGACTCATCGTCCGATGACTCCGACGCGCACTCCTCCCACGAAGACGAGGAGGAGAAAGAGGAAAGTTCTCCCCCCCTAGACAGGGGAGACAAGAAAGGGAAGGCCGACCCAACCGGGGAGGCCGAAGGGTCCAAGAAGGGAAGGACCCTCCATCCGGACTGCTCCACGACGGCCACCTACAACGGCGATGAGTGGCTACCCAGGGTCAAGCCCCAGGCGTAGTCGTAAGTATCCGGACACCATAGTAATTCGCGGTATGTTGTACTGCACTGCTTCTTCTCATGCCGAACATGACTATGCAGCCCGTCCCGAGCTCATCTTGATGCAACTTCGTCGAGCGGTTCGTTGGACTCGTCGGATATGAACATCGGTTCTCTTCCGACTGCCTCCACTCCTTGCCTGCAGACAACGTCGAGGTGTTGTCTCAACAGGCACCGGGCCAAGGGGAGGCAGTCCTGGGGGCGCCTCGAGGCGAACTTTCGGACCCTGGGCGCAAAGGGAGCCGGACTCCCATGGGCTCCAGGTTCGGCCCCAGCCGAACACTACGCCAGAATCTTCGGTGGCTCCGGACTCCGACGGGCGACCCCCCATTAAGGGGGGCAAGCCGCCCGTGCCGGTGTCCTCTGTCTATCCAGAGGCACCGGACAACTTGCTGGAAGCGCTTCGCGGCGCTTCCATTGACGAAGAGCACCGCACTATCATGAGTGCGGTGATCGAGAAAGTTTAGTCCGCCAAGAACGGACTGACCGAAGCTTGCGCCAGCCTCCTAACAGGCTTTGAGGTAAGCAATGAAGATATAGGAAAATAAGCCCGCACGGATACTATCCCCTGATGCTCTGTTCGATGTTCGGAAAGAAAGGCCGGATAGAGGATCAAATGATAACTCATGAGTCTAATCAGAAAAATATCTATGTGTATGTGCAGGCTTCACTGCTGGCCGTTGCTGCACGTACTACAGAGGTCTCTGCGCTAAAGCAGGACCTGGAGCGGTCCGAGGATGAGCTCGGCCTTACCAAGAGGCAGTTCGAGGAGAGCAAAGGTAAGCAATACCCTTGTCTATATATTGAAAAAGAAGTTTGGATGTAAAGTAATAGGATCATCATGGATTTGCCAGGGGCCACGACCGAAGTGGCAACCCTGAGGAAGGCGTTGTCCGAGGCCGAAGACAAAGCGGCCAAGGAGCGTATTGAACCGGAGAAACAAGAGGCCCGGGTAGGCGAGGTGCAGCAAGATCTCGAGGCTCTCGCCAAAAAGCACGAGTCCTTGGAGCTTGACTCCAAGAAGCGAGAGTCCGAGCTCGCACAGGCGCTTGAAAGCGTCCGGAGCGCCAAGGCCGAAGCCCATAAGGCCCTCCAGGAGATTGATGCGGTGAAGAAGATAGCAGTGGGTAAGGCATTCATTATGCAAAGCAAGCACATGAAGGAAACTTTCCTTTTTCTTACCCGAGTTCGGAGCTCTCCAGGAGCGTTTTCGGATCTTCCCCACAGTGTACTGGATGCTGCGGAGTTTTACCGAGCTGAGGAGGGGAGCTCGACGGAGAAGTTGTTCTGGTCTCAGTATACTGGGACCGAACACCCCGTGCCCTTGAGCGACCAACTGAAGCAGTTAGTCGAGCTTCACAAGGTGGCCGAACAAGCCATGAGGGGCCTTATAGTCTGGATGTGGCCTGGCGAGCCCCTGCCCGGTAGCTACTTCGGTCTGGTGAGGCGGCTGGTGGATGCCTACCCACGGCTTGAAGTTTTAAAGTGGTCCATCTGCATCAAGGGTGCGCGCAGGGCTTTTGCCCGGGCGAAGGTGCACTAGGCGAAGCTAGACGCCGTGAAGCTGGTAAAGGAGCGGCCACCGGAGGGCAAGGAGCATCACTGCCCCGAGATGTACTATGAGAGTGTCCTGAAGGGTTCCCGCCTTGTGGCAGATGAGTGTGCCAAGGATGTAATTTTTGAATGAACATGCTCATGTGATCCTGTAATATGAAACGAGTTCATTTGCGCCATGTGACGCCTTTTTAATTTAAATATTACCTTCTGTGCGGCCGTTTATAAAATCTTAGAGTTGGCCAGTCGTCGGCTTCTGCCCCCATGTAACTAGTACTGGGGTGTTCGGGATAAACATGAGCACTCTTTACCCCAATTTTGGGTCCTTCAAGGGAGGTGTTCAGCGCAACGAACCAGCCAATCAGACTATAATGCTTTATCACCCTCACTTAGCCATAGAAGTCTACAGTTTTAAATTTTGGTGAAGCCCCTGGTATTCGGAAGGCCGAATTTGGGGCGCTATACACGCCTAAGCCGGACAAGGCCGACTCCTCGCCCGAAGCGGAAAAAGTCTTTAGGGACTTGAGACCACTCGAACAGCGACCAGTCTCTCGCCTTATCATGACAGCCAGTTTTCGGCTTTCTCTACTGAGGTGCTTGTCGGTGTCAAAACCGGCGGATCTCGGGTAGGGGGTTCCGAACTGTGCGTCTAAGGCAGATGGTAACAGGAGGCAGGGGACACGATGTTTTACCCAGGTTTGGGCCCTCTTGATGGAGGTAAAACCCTACGTCCTGCTTGATTAATATTGATGATATGGGTAGTACAAGAGTTGATCTACCACGAGATCGGAGAGGCTAAACCCTAGAAGCTAGCCTATGGTATGATTGTCTGTTATTGTGTCCTATGGACTAAAACCCTCCGGTTTATATAGACACCGGAGGGGGCTAGGGTTACACAAGGTCAGTTACAAAGGAGGAGATATACATATCCATATCGCCTAGCTTGCCTTCCACGCCAAGTAGAGTCCCATCCGGACACGAGACGAAGTCTTCAATCTTGTATCTTCATAGTCCAACAGTCCGGCCAAAGGATATAATCCGGCTGTCCGGATACCCCCTAATCCTGGACTCGCTCAGTAGCCCCCGAACCAGGCTTCAATGACGATGAGTCCGGCACGCAGTATTGTCTTCGGCATTGCAAGGCGGGTTCTTCTCCATCTTTTGAACGTTTGTAAAGCAGTGTCCGGTCCCATGAATGTTTGGACCTCTTGGCTTCTGTGCCCAGTAAGGGCTTTCTCCCACGCGTCGAATGAATACGAGGCGCCAGGGCGTTTTTACATTCGCCCCCCTAGCCAGATAAATGAATTGTCTATTAAAGGGATGGGGATCCTTAGATCCGATCCATACCATCCTCCCCCAGCGAGAGTCCATCAGAGCACGTTCCGGAAAGATCCATTCCAGCATGGCCGACCTCTGTAGCTCCTCCTCCCGCCCCAAAGCCCTAAGCCCGGTGATTGGGAGAGGTGTTCAGTCCCACACAGTCGTTTAGTCGAACTGCAGACTAAGGGATTTCTCCCTCTGGCGTACATGGTGCCCGTTCGAGCCGGGCTCGCCACCTATAATGGCGGGGAGCAAGCGGAGAGCTTTCCCTGTCCCTCTATGGGGGAACGGATTTGCCTTGTCCCCTATCTATTAAGGGGACTCGGATTTCCAATTCATCCGTTCCTTCGTGGGCTCCTGGAGTTCTACGGCCTCCAATTACACAACTTCACCCCCGCCTCCATCCTACATATCACCGGCTATGTGGCTCTCTGCGAGTTGTTCCTGGGCTGCGAGGCTCACTTCGAGCTGTGGAAAAGGATTTTTTGCCTCGTCCCTCGCACACAGAGAGGGTCACTGTAGCAAGTGGGCGGAGCCGAAATATGGCGCATCGCCGATGCCAGATACCTATCTGATACTCCGAAGAAGTCGCCCGAAGACTGGCCTTCAGAATGGTTCTATATGGAGGACGTTCCCCTTCCTGACCCTGTTCGGCGGGGTCTTCCCGAGTTCAACAATGCTCCTCTGAAGAAACGCCGAAGTTGGCGCCCACGGAGCCCCCAGGTGGAATACAACAGAGAAGTCCTCTATCTGATGAACCGGATCAAAGCTCTGGCCCAATCAGGATTGACAATAATCGAAGTTATGTCGATTTTCATAATGCGGGGAGTGCAACCACTTCAATATCGTGGCCACCCCTTGTGGTGTTATAACGGGGCGGATGACGCCACCCGCTGCGGGCGTAAGGGTCCGGACAATGACGCCGCTTTAGCGAAAATTCTGTCCGAACTGTTCAAGGGTGAGGAAGAGGAGTTCATCCGCATCAAGCCACGGGATGGATTCTCCATGTACAATCCTCCAAGCTGGGTAAGTTATATCTCCCTGCTCCCATTTTTCCCGCATTCTTTGTCGTAGGTATTCACCTTGCCACTTTACGGCAGGAACTGCGAAAAGCCATAAAGGAGGTCAGCAGCCCTTCTCCATAACCAGAGGACCCTGACCGGGCCCTCGACTCCGGACTCGAAGAAGATTCGGTTATATCCGTGGAGCTGATAGACCGGCAGTTCTATCAGTTAAGCTGCGACGATGCCATGGTGGCCATTACGGCCGACTATCCCGGACCGCTCCCTGCATCGCACGTAAGAAAAACCAAAAATCCCAACTCCAAAACTAGGATCCCCTTTTAGACACTTCACCCACCATATACACATGGTATTTTAGAGGGATGGCTTTAGGGACAACCTGCCGAACCCATAACAACGCGCCAACAGGAGGCACCGAGGCCGGGTAGGCAAAAAAGGAAGGCAGTCAGGACGGAGACATCGGCGCAAAGGTATAACAAAACCCCGCTCCGTGGTTGTCGTCTTTCTCGAAATATAATGACGCCCGTGTTTCTTTAACAGAAAAAATGCTCGCCGGAATATGTCCGACGATGTTACTAATCACGCTTCCACCAGCCGGGCGCCAGGGCCGAACATAGAGGCGGAAGCCGATATGCGGCAGACGCCGGATAATCCCCCTACAGAGGATGCGGATAGATTATCCGCTACTAACTCAGAAGTGGAAAGCGCCATGAATCATAGGCGCCGCCGGGCTGTACTCCGGGACGCTTGTTTCTCACCAGAGACATTTGATGCCTTTAATTCCGGAGAGGCGTACCTCCGTGCTGCTCAAGATGGTCTAGCCAGAGCCATGGATCAGTATGTGAAGGACGTACGGTTAAGTAAATCTGGCGATTTATATGTATCAGTAGCCCCTGAGACTTGAAACAGTTAGCAGAACTGATTTAAGGATCATCTTTATTGAGCAGGTTCTTACAGACAAGAATACGAGGCTGTCCCAGGAGCTGGAGGAGTGCAAGACCCAACTGCGGGCCGCTGTTGCCGCATTACGGGAATCGAAAAAGCCTCCCGCTGGTAACATTTACTTTAAAGAATGATGGTTACCATATAGTGTGCGGCGTGGCTGCAAATCTAACAATAGATGTTGCAGATGAATCCGGAGAAAATCCAGAGGACCAGCATGTTATGCGACAGCTAGAGGCTGGCAAACGCGTGCTGACTGTGGTTAGGCGGGACAAAAAAATCTCCAAGACGCCATTATTAAGCTGAGCATGGAACTAAAAAACGTTCGGGGCCAGCTTGCAGACTCCGAGAAGGAGAATAAGCAGCTTCAGCGCGGCATTTTCAGTAAGTGCTTGAACGAATCCTTTTAAAGGAGTTCGGCGAAGAAGCCAACTAACAGCGTTATGTCTGTAGGTATGCTGACAGGTCGTCCCGCGGAGGAAATGCCCGGGTCTGCGAGTGATCTTCTATCCGAGCTGTCACATCTGCACGAACAAGTTCGGCAAGTGATGCATGGTGTTGCCCAGGCCTTGTGGCCGTCTGTCTCCCTGCCAGAGGGCGTTATAGAGCTTGTGGAGAAGCTCAAGGGAGCACAGCGGCGCTTCCGATTATGGAAGATATCAGCCTGCCGACAGGGTGCCAGAGAAGCCTGGGCCGTGGTGAAGACACGATATACCAAGGCAGACCCAAATCACATGGCCGAGGTCGGACCTGTGGGGCCCGACGGAAAAGAGATCCCCGTTAGCTTAGTTTATGGGCAGGTAGAATTAGCCGCAAACTATTCCCAACAGGATTGTAGGCTAGACCGCCTGTTGGATGGTATAGAGGAGGAATTTAGTCAGTCTGCATGACTGTGTAATTAAAGTGACATGTATATTGCCTTCTAGCCAGATTGTAGATCATTTGTCATGGCGGACCTTTTCGCTTCAACCTCGGGACCCGATAGTCCGGAGTGTATCTAAATACCCGCTCAGTTATATAAGAACCGGGGTATGCGTGGAGACCAGGCATAGGGGTCATTGGTGCTTGAACAGACAAGTGCCCAACTAGTTATGTTATATTACATGGGTAGTAAGAAACATCTTCCAGGGAGAATAGTTCCGTTAAGGGTTCCTTTCCTTGGGTAAGCATGCCCTAAAGTGCATGTCCGGACTGCGATAGGAAACGTAGGAAAAAACATCTGGGGGTAGATATGGAAAATAAGTAAAAAATCATCTTTTGTTTGCCGACCGAATATTCCCTTAAGAACGCTAGCTTTCGGCTTCACCCAGTCTGAGGTACAAATCCGGCTGGCCCGGTAGTAACAATCGCAGAGGTGCTCCCCTTATGCCCTAGCTGAATTAACGAGAACGTAGGGCATAAATACAAGAGCCAGGCAACCCAGCTTGCCAAAACTTAAGTCATATCGATGCATATAATGGCGAAAAAAGGTACATGTGGAAGCATAACACATGTGCGGGGCACGAGGCCCAAATAAATAATCAAGCTTTTTTGAAAGAAGCCCCCAGGTATGATGAGTGCGGCTAGCGCATATGTAATGTGCAAACGAGGTGCAAGTTGGCCTTTGAAGGTCTGGAGAAACAATAAAAGAAAGAAAGAAAAACAGGACATATAATAAATAAAAATGGACAGAGGAAGGGGACGAACACAGGGTCCGGGGCTAGGCATAGAATCTTCGAAGCCTGGCCGCGTTCCATGGGTTCGACTCGAGTCGATTAGTCGATGCATCCCGCAGTCGGTACGCTCCACCGTTCAGAACTTGGTCAATAATGAAGGGACCTTCCCATTTGGGCTCGATCTTGTTCTTTTTCTTATCTGGCAGGCGTAGAACTAGTTCACCAACGTTATAAGTTTTGGACCATACTTCTCTGCTTTGGTATCTGCGAGCCTGTTGCTGATAAAATGCGGAACGGGCTTTTGCTACGTTGCACTCCTCCTCCAGGATGTCCAGACTGTCCTGTCGATCGAGCTCGGCTTCTCTTTCTTCGTACATGCGAACTCGAGGTGAGTCATGAATTATGTCACAGGGCAAGACTGCCTCTGCACCGTACACCATGAAGAAGGGTGTATATCCGGTACTATGATTCGGCATGGTCCGCAGCCCCCAGAGTACGGAGTCGACCTCCTCTTGTCGGGTGGTGGGTGCGACATATGCCAACGGGTGGCTTATCTTTGTGGGAACCAGTGAGACATCGCTGGTGCCTGGAAGCGGGATGAGGCGAAGACATGCACGCCGGCGGATCTTACCCAGCTTCGGGGCTCTCCGAGGAGATAACATCCCTACTGCTGCTCTGCGGGGTCTCCGCATGCTCACTAGATGAATCGAGTAGCTACACGACGCTCCTTGAGCTGTTTTTGGGGGGAGGAGGAAGAAAGGGCACGGCTAGCCTGCTTCTTCTCCTTGTATGGTGTCTAGAACTAGCAGGGGGTCCAACCCTTTGCATGGGTGCTCCGAGGGGTTTATATAGGCCTACCCCCCGGGGGTACAATGGTAATCCGGCTGGGCGCGGGGCCCAGCCGTCTGTGACTGCGCTCGCCCGCTCCTGCGCCGGCTGCTGGGGCCCGCCGACTGGTGGGTCCCGCCGGCTGCCAGCTCCTTGGTCAGCAAGCGGGCCCCAATCCCCCGGGCCTGGTCAGCGGCTGGTCACTGTGGCTTCATCTTGTTGACGTGAGCTTCATCGTGGTAAGCGCGGTTATAGTGCCGCCGCCTGTCGGACGATCGCTGTAGCCTTACCACGTCTAGTCTCCTTAATGGGGCGTCTTCTTCGAGGGAGGCGGCAAGCCGGCTGCGGGGAGCCGGCTCCGTCTTGGGCCGGCTGGTTGGAAGCGTGGCCGCCTTCAGCCGTCTCTCTGCTCTAAGGGGCCCACCGCCTGTGGGCCACGCTGGCGGCCCGTCGTGGGTGAGGCCAGGGTCAACATGGCAACAGTGCTACGCCGGACGGGTCATGCCTACCCCGTACGGCGCACTGTGCCAGGCGTGCCCCGGGATTCGAGGGTGGCAAGCTCTTCTGTAGCAGCGCCCCGTCGCACCGCCGTTAGGTGGGTGCAAACTTTGTGGGTACGGTCTTGACTGCTTTACGGGGAGCCGGCTCGAAGGAGTCGGCCTTCTCACAGCCGACTTCTTGGAGTCGGCCCTCTCATGAGGGCTAAAGTCGGACCGCCTTCCGAAAGCCGGCCTTGATCGCAGCCGGCTAGGGGAAGGCGGCCCCATGTCTTGGGTTCTTGAGAGCCGGGCTGGCTCGTAATTTTCTCAGAAGTGCCAGGGGAGGCCGGCTAGGCTACCCATGGCTATTTACTCCGACAGTAGTCCCCGAAGCTGATCGAGCTCCGAGGTGAGCAGTGGGGGACGAGAAGCTTGGTCAGCTTCCTATCCTGAAGAGCTGGCTTCGCGGGCGTACGCCAACTTCAGATAGCCCCGCGCAGGCGGGAGGAGAGGGGACCTGCGTGCTGACCACAGGCCCTCTCGCGGCCACGTGGCGGCAGGATCCTGCGAGCGCACGCGCGCGACGGGACGCCGCCGCAGGCCCGGGCCCGCCACTCGCGAGCCTCGGTCCGGGCGCGGATCTCCCGTGGCCCACAGGGCCGCTCGCCTTCTCAAGGCAGTTTTCGTCTCGCCATTAAGGATCGATAATGGCGGGGCGTGGGGAGTGGGCACGATCGATCCCCACGCTTCCCCACACCACGCCTCCTCGGCTCCGCCACGTGAGCCTATAAGTAGGGGGAGGAGGGGGAGCGACAGAGGTTCGCGCGCTCCCTCCCACTCCGCCCCTCCTAACCCTCGTCTTCTTCCTTTCGCTGCCGCCGCAGCCTCCCGTCTCAGCGCCGTCGCGTCTCCACGCCACCTCGCTCCCATGGCGTTGTCAAGCTCCTGGGATGGCTCCAACGTCCATGAAGACCACGTGGAGTTCCTTCGCCAGACCCGGCGCCTGCCCGGCGCTGACCGCGTATAGGTGCGCCTGGCTCCCGGGAGGGAGATCTCGCCGGCGCCAGAGGAGGGCGAGCGGGTCGTCTTCCGCTCGCACTGCCTGCGCGGCTTTGGCCTCCCGGCGAGCGGGTTTCTGCGTTCCTTCCTCGACTTCTACAACCTCCAGCCGCATCACCTCACGCCCAATGCGGTGTTGCTGCTGTCGGCCTTCGTCTCCCTCTGCGAAGGCTTCTTAGGGCTGCTCCCCACGCTGGAGCTCTGGGGAGAGTTCTTCCAGAGCAAGCTCGGCACAGTCGTCGCCGGCGTGCCCGCCCCCTGCGGAGCCTTCATCGCCATGAGGAGGGCGAGCAAGAACAATCCGTTCCCGCCCATCCCCCTGATCCAGTCGGTAAAGGTCTGGCAGAGATCTTATTTCTATGTGAAGAACGTCGCCGTTCCACTCCGAGCCGTGGCCCCCGACACCCCGTTGCCCTTGGCGGAGAAGATCATCCAAGACCCACCGCTGTTGGAGAGGGAGGAGGAGCCCGTGGCCTTGGCCGGGAGAGCGCCGCCTGCGGCGCCAACCGGAGCGGGCCAAGGCGGTCAATCGTCAGCGGCGCCGGAGGAGCCGGCCGGAGGTGATCCAGAGAGCAGGGCCGGCCTCAAGGTGCAGCTGGCGACGGGCCGGCGTGCTGGAGGAGGCGCTGCTCCGCCGGAGTTGCGCCGAGCCGCGGGCGCAGGCCAGCCGGCTGGAGATCTGGAGGCGGCCAGCACCGCCGTGTCCGAGTGGACTCCCAGCGGGGGGACCAGCGAGCTGGATGCAGCGGCTCAAGGGGTCCGGAGCCGGCTACAAGCTCAAGCCGCCCTGCTGCAACAGCTCAACCAAGAGTTCTTGTCAACGCGAACCACCATCCGGGTGAGTCCTTCGCTCTTAGCTGCTTTGCTTTCTTGATTTCTTCCGTGGGGGCGCGTCAGCGCACCCACTGGGTGTAGTCCCCGAGATCCGGGCCGACTGCTGCGCAGTCGGGTCGGATCTTTCTCGACGGCCACCTTACTTTGCTTTCTTTCTAAACTTTCAGGAATACCACAACCTTCGTGCTGCCGCCTTCGACTCCCAGGCTCGAGAGTTGAGCCGGCGGACCGACGACCTGGCCGACAGCCGAAGTAAGTACTTGGTTTTGTTTATCTCCTGTGGGGGCGCGTCAGCGCACCCACTGGGTGTAGTCCCCGAGATTCGGGCCGACTGCTGCGCAGTCGGGTCGAATCTTTCTTGACGACTCTTTTCTTATTGATCTTTCTTCTTTGTTTGTCTTCAGGGGCCAACGCCGACTTGAGGAAGGAGCTTGGCGAAGCGAAGGCCGCCCTTTACACCAAAGAGGCCGAGTGCACTGCCTTGGCCCAGGAACGGGATCGCCTGGCCAAGAAGCTGGCCCACCAAGAGGAAAGCCACAAAGCGGCCCTGCAGGCGGCGCGGGAAAGTGAAGCCACCTTGCTGGCGGAGTATGAGATGGAGGCGGCGAGCTGGTCTGAGACCCGGCGAGCCCTGGACGAAGGCTTCGTCCGGATCGAGGACTTGATCGACGGTAAGTTGCCTTCCTCGGCCCTTCTCCTGCCCCTTGCCGCCTGGGTCTTTTGACTTATCTTGAGCTATTGCTTGTTGTTTCTTGCAGATTACTTCCCGGGCTACTCCGCCTTCGCCGCCCAAAGCATTGAGGCCCATCGCGAGGCGCGCCGGCAAGCGGGGGCCGACATCGCGCCGGATGCAAACCGGACCCTTGAGGAGCAGCTTCTGGCTGTCCAGGCACGGTTGCAGCCGACTCATCGGATGCTTCGCCGGCTCCAACGTGCCGGGGCGCAAGTGTTGGCCGCCCTCTGGCCCGGCAAGACGATCCCCCGCACTCCGAGCCGAACTGCCGACTGGCTGGAAGTCGCAGTTGGTCGCTTCGAAGCTTGGAAAGCGTCAGCGGCCCGCCTCCGAGCCGGGCGGGCGTTGGAATTCGTCCGGGCTTGGTACCCAGGGCTGAACCTGGACCAGCTGCGCACTTGGTGGATGGAGGCTGATGCGGAGCTGGAGGCGGTGAGGCCGGCTATCGCCCAGCGGGCTTCAACGATCGCCGAGTGCACCGACATCAGCGTTTTCGCACCCAAAATCGATGATGACGGTGTCGCGCAGCCGGAGGAGTGGTTCGGGCTGAACCCGGCGGTGGGCGAGGACTCGGCGGAGGAGATCGCCTCCAGCGACGAGGGCGAAGAAGACGAAGACGACGACGGCGGAGACGTCGAGCCGGCTGGTGGAACAACCAGCCGACCTCAGGCCGACCGTGCCTCCAGCAACGAGGCGCGTGGAAGCGCGCCCTCTGCAGGAGGCGGCGACCAAGCCGAAGTTCGTCAGCCGGCCGCTCCTTCAGCCGGCGCGACTGTCTCCGCCAACCAGTCGGCCGCTCCGCCAGCTTGACCTGCCATCTTTATCTTTCCTGCTTTGTTGTCTTTGAACAATCTTTTGTTAAGTTTCGCAGTTCCACCCACTGGGGGTGTATCCAAACTATGTTGAATGCTGGCCTCTAGGAGGTCTTTTTGTGTAAATATTATCATGTGCATGTTTGGTTTCCATTCGCGTATGCTTGTTTATCCTTAGGCTTTTTCCTTTGCTGCCTTCCCTCTTTGGGGAGGCAAGTACTTGAGCTTTCTTGGATTTAAAGTAAAGTGAATGGAAACCGGCCGGCCGGCTACTCTGGTAGCCGGTCGGCGGTATGGGAAAAACCGGCTTTGTTATATTGGTCCGTTAGTCCCTAGCCGTTTTTCGTGTGGGCGGTCGTTCCTACCTTTAACCCTTGCCAGCCGGACAGCCGGTTCTTCGAACTGCGACTTTTGGCAAGGGAAGGCTTGAGAGCTGGCACACTACTTGTCTGACTGCGGATAGGACTTCTAATATAACTTCAGTCGGCTAGTCCCCGAGCCGACTAGTCGGACTCGGTGCCGGACGGAATAAGTAAATGATACGACAAGCATGATATTTTTCATTCATAAATAAGGGATGGCAGTCCCCGAGCCCTCCTCGGGGAGCCTATTTTCTTGTACTTAATACAAAAGTTAGCGTGATACATACTGCCTTTCAACTGTAAAATCTTCGAAGGAGGTTGGCGTTCCATGGCCATTCCGACTCCTTGCCGGAGTCGTCTCTCTTGCGTGCCTTCGACTTCTGTGCGTCGATCAGGTAGTAGGAGTCGTTGCCTAGAGCTCTGCTGATGACGAAAGGGCCTTCCCAAGGGGCTGAGAGCTTGTGCTGGCTGGCTATTCGCTGAATCAGCCGGAGCACAAGGTCGCCCTCTTGGAAAGATCTTGGCCTGACCTTCCGGTTGTGGTAGCGGCGCAAACCCTGCTGGTAAATCGCAGACCGGCTGAGAGCTAACAGCCGGCTTTCTTCCAGCAGGTCGACGCCGTCTTCTCGTGCTTCCTTGGCCTCCGCTTTCGTGTACATGGTTACTCGAGGCGAGTCGAACTCGATGTCAGTTGGGATGACCTCCTTGGCACCATACACAAGGAAGAAAGGGGTGAAGCCGGTTGACTTGTTTGGTGTAGTGCGCAGACTCCAGAGGACAGCCGGCAGCTCATCGAGCCAACAGCCGGCTGAGCGCTCCAGAGGTACAACCAGTCGGGGCTTGATGCCGGAGAGGATGAGGCCGTTGGCTCGCTCGACCTGGCCGTTTGACTGCGGGTGGGCGACGGATGCTAAGTCTAGCCGGATACCTTGGGCTGCGCAAAAACGTGCCAAGGCTCCTTTGGCGAAATTCGTGCCATTGTCGGTGATGACGCTGTGCGGCACGCCGTACCGAGTTGTTATGTCCGCGATGAACGTCACGGCAGTCGGCCCATTCAGCTTCTTGATCGGCTTCGCCTCAACCCACTTGGTGAATTTGTCCATGGCGACGAGCAAATGCGTCATGCCGCCGCGCGCCGTCTTGAATGGGCCCACCATGTCCAGTCCCCAAACGGCAAAGGGCCAAGTGAGGGGAATGGTCTTGAGTGCCGAAGCCGGCATGTGTTGCTTGGAGCTGAAGAGCTGGCATCCCTTGCAATGCTTGACTAATTCTTTGGCGTCGTCCAAAGCAGTCGGCCAGAAGAAACCATGGCAGAAGGCTTTGGCGACAAGTGATCTTGAGGCCGCATGGTGGCCGCACTCTCCTTGGTGAATGTCTGCGAGGATTGCAATGCCCTTCTCTTGCTCGACGCATCGCTGGAGGACTCCGGTGACGCTGCGCTTGAGTAGTTCTCTGTTGACGATTGTGTATGCTCCGGCTCGGCGCTGGACTTGTCTTGCTTCTGTTTCGTCAGCCGGAAGGTCTTGGTTTACTAGGAAGTTGAGGATGGACTGAGCCCATGACGGGGCCGCGACTTCTTCTACTGCCAAAGTGGCTACTGCCACCAGGGTGGGCGGGCTGGGCAGTGAGGTGCTGGAGTCAGCCGCCGGCTGTAGTGCTGGTGCAGTCCCCGGGCCGGCTACCCCAGTCCCCGGGCCGGCTACCGCAGTCCCCGAGCCGGCTGCCGAAGTCCCCGGGCCGGCTACGGGGGTTTTGGGGTCGGCTACTTGATTCCTTGAGCCAGACCTGGCCGCATCGGGGTCAGGCGGCACGAAGATGGAATCGGATTCCGGAGACGGCTTGATAGACGTCTTGAGTAGGTGTTGTAGTGCGACGCCGGTTGGAATTGCTTGCCGAGTGGAGCCTATTCGAGCCAGGGCATCGGCTGAGTCGTTGTCGGCTCGTGGTACGTGGAGGAACTCGCATCCTTCAAAGTATCCGCTGAGTTGTTGGACCAGGAAACGGTAGCTCGCCATATTCGTGTCCTTGGCGTCCCAGTCACCGGATGACTGCTGGACTACCATGTCCGAGTCGCCATAACATAGGATCCGGCGAATGCCAAGCTCTTTGGCAAGCCGGAGCCCGTGTATGAGCGCCTCGTACTCGGCCACATTGTTGGAGGCGGCAAAGTGGATTTGTAGCGTGTATCTGAGCTTGTCACCTTTGGGAGAGGTAAGGACGATGCCGGCTCCCAAGCCGGTGCGCATCTTGGACCCGTCGAAGTGCATGCGCCAATGGGTGGAGTCGGGAGCCGGCGGCAGGTACTGGGTCTCGGCCCAGTCGACGAGGAAGTCGGCCAGTGCTTGGGACTTGATGGCGGTGCGGGGCTGGTAGAAGATCGTGTAGGGGGCCAGCTCGATTGCCCATTTTGCGACCCGGCCGGATGCATCCCGGCTGCCTATGATCTCGGCTAGCGGGGCAGTGCATACGACCGTGACGGGATGCTCTTGAAATTAGGGCTTCAGCTTCTTGGCGGTGAAGTACACGCCGTAACACATCTTTTGGTAGTGCGGGTAGTTCTTCTTTGAGGCGGACAGCACCTCGCTCAAATAATACACCGGCCTCTGGACCGGCTGGGCTCGGCCTTCTTCCGGGCGCTGGACTACGATGACGGTGCTGACTACCCGGCTGGTTGCAGCGATGTAAAGGAGCATGGGCTCTTTCTCGGTCGGCGCCGCGAGGACAGGCGGCGCGGCCAGCATCTTCTTCAGCTCGTGAAAAGCTTGGTCGGCCTGGTCGTTCCACTTGAAGTGAGTGCTTTTCTTCATGAGGCGGCAGAGGGGGAGAGCTTTCTCTCCGAGCCGGCTCATGAAGCGGTTCAAGGAGGCCAAGCACCCGGTGAACTTCTGAATGTCTCGGAGCTTGGTGGGGATCGCCATTCTCTCGATGGCCTTGATCTTCGCTGGGTTGCATTCGATGCCGCGTTCGGAGACCAGGAAGCCTAGGAGCTGGCCGGCTGGCACCCCGAACACGCATTTCTCGGGGTTGAGCTTGATTTGGAACCGGCGCAGGTTCTCGAATGTTTCCTTGAGGTCTTCCAGCAAGGTGCCACGCTTCTCCGTCTTCACTACGATGTCGTCCACGTAAACGTGGGCATTCCTGCCGAGCTGCTTGAGGAGGCACTTCTGCATGCAACGCTGAAAGGTGGCACCGGCATTTCTCAAGCCGAATGTCATAGTCAGGTAGCAGAAGGCTCCGAACAGCGTGATGAAGGCGGTATTCAGGCGGTCATCCGGGTCTAGCTTTATCTGGTGATATCCGGAGTAAGCATCCAAAAAACTCAACAGCTCGCATCCGGCTGTGGAGTCTATCACTTGGTCTATCCTTGGCAGGGCAAAAGGATCTTTGGGGCAAGCCTTGTTGAGACTTGTGTAGTCTATACACATGCGCCACTTGTTATTCTTCTTTAGCACAAGGACCGGGTTGGCGAGCCACTCAGGAAAGAAAACTTCCATGATAAAGCCGGCCGCCAAGAGCCAGGCTATCTCCTCCCCTACAATCCTGCGTTTCTCCTCCGACAGTCGGCGGAGGGGCTGTCTGACTGGCCTTGCGTCTTCTCGAACATGTAGTTTGTGCTCGGCGAATTTCCTCGGAACACCCGACATGTCCTTGGGGGACCACGCAAAGATGTCCCGATTCTCACGGAGGAAATCGGCGAGCTCGCCTTCCTATTTGCTGTTCAGGTTTGCCCCGATGACGGCAAACCTCTCTAGGTGCTCGGGGTCAAGGGGTATTTTCTTCGTCTCCTTGGCCGGCTAGAAAGATCCTTGAGCATCATGCTCCTTGGGGTCGGGGGACACGGCCGACTGCTTGCCGGCTATGGCCACAACTCGGTCCAGCATCTTCTTCTCTTCGGCGATTGCAAGGGACTCGGCCAGCCGGCTGCTGGCCGCTGCGCACTCGGAGGACTTCTTGTAGTCACCGGCTACGGTGATGACGCCTTTGGTGCTTGGTATCTTCATCTTGAGGTATGCATAGTGGGGAACCGCCATGAATTTGGCCAAGGCAGGTCGGCCCAGCAATGCATGGTAAGGGCTCTCCAGGTCCACCACTTCAAACCAGATTGCTTCCCGGCGGAAATGCTCCTTGTCCCCAAAAAGTACATCAATCTTGATTTTGCCAATGGGGGCGCAGGACAGGCCGGGTACGATGCCGTGGAACACTGTCCGAGTAGGCGTGAGCTGTTTTGTCTTGACGTTCAGCTTCTCCAGGGTGTCACGATACAGGATGTTGATGCTGCTCCCGCCGTCTATCAACACACGGGAGAAGCGGGCGGCGCGTCTGTCCGTCGCAAGGGTGGCTTCCAGGACCAGAGCGTAAGAGCCGGGAGACGGCATCACCTCCGGATGGTCGGCCCGGCTCCAGCTGATGGGCTTTTCTAACCAATGCATGTGTCCAGCGGGGTTGGCAGCGACCACGCTGACTTCCTGGTGCTCTCGGCGTCTGCTGCACCGGTCTTCGGGCTGGCTGGTGAAGACGATGTAGGTTGCTTGCTCATCAGGGAACTCGTCATGCATGGCCCCGACTGCGGGCCGAGCGGCCGGAGGCGGCGGAGGCGGAGGCGGCTGGCCGGCAGGTGGAGGTGGCAAGAGCCCCTCGCCCTTAGAGATTCGGGTGAGCCAGTTGCACTTCCGGGTCGTGTGGTTGGACGGCTTCGCGCCGCTGTGGAACGTGCAAGGGGCGTCGAGGGTTTGCTCGTAGGAGAAGGCGGGCTGCCAAGCCAGCCTGCCGCCCTTGGGCTTCTTGGGCGCCGGTCATTCTTGAGGTGGCGCATCTTCGACAGTGGCCACCTGCCGGCTAGCGGGAGGCGGCGCAGGGCCCTTGCGCTTGTTGTCGTTCGAGTTGGGGTGTCGGCCGGGTTCTCCAGCCGGCGTCTTGGGCGCTGGGTTGAGCTCCTTTCTGGACGCGTCTACCCGAAGCTCGGTCTTCATCGAGGAGTCGGCGGTGGCGTACTTGTCCGCTATGTCCAGAAGCTCGTCGAGGGTAGTCGGCTCGTCGCAGAGGAGTTTGTGCTAGAGGAGGGTGCCTTCTCGGCATCCGGCTGTGAAGTACTCTATGGCTTGTACCTCGTGCACCCCTTCACAGGAGTTGCGGAGCTCGGCCCAACGTGGGAGGTAATCGCGAGTGGACTCGGCGGGGCCTTGGACGCACAAGGAGAGCTGTCTGGGCTTGGGAGCCCGCTTGTAGGTGCTGGTGAAGTTGCGGATGAAGGCTTCTGTGAAGTCTAGCCAGCTGTTGATGCTACGCGGCTTGAGGCTGTTGAGCCAAGTCCGCGCCGTGCCCTGCAGCATGAGGGGCACGTACTTCACGGCGACGCGCCGATTGCCGTTGGCTATGCTAACTGCGGTGGAGTAGTCGATCAACCAGTCTTCCGGCTTCACGGAGCCGTTGTACTTGGGCGTGTCTCTTGGGAGCGAGAACCCTTTGGGAAAGGGCTCGTCGCGGATGCGGGGGCCAAAGCAAGGCGGGCCGACATCGTCTTCTTCTTCCAATGCCAGGGATCGCGCCAGGCGGTCGATCCGATGACGGGCGTCGTTCTCGCCGATTCCTTGGCGGCGGCCCAGCCAGCCGCTGAGAGTCGGGTGCGCCACTGGCGGTGAGGCGGGATATCTCTCTCCACGGATCGGAGGCAGAGGCGGGTCGCCCCGCCACTCCATGGCTCGGGGATGACCGTCTGCGTCCCGCTCGATG
Organism: Triticum urartu; assembly: GCF_056163025.1. NCBI lineage: Eukaryota > Viridiplantae > Streptophyta > Magnoliopsida > Poales > Poaceae > Triticum > Triticum urartu. The sequence continues at coordinate 583,379,319 of NC_141875.1, read as the reverse complement.
GAGATCCGGGTCCGGCTGCGGCTGGTAGCCGGCTCCTTCTCGCGTCGCGCGCGGGTATCACTCGTAGTCGGCGTCCGGGACGTCGCGCCGTGCTCTCGGCGCGGGGGAAGGCTTTCCGCGCGAGCGTCGGCTTCGTGCCGCTGCGTGGCGGCGTCAATCAACTATAGGATGCGCCGGGTCATGTGGGGAAGGTCTTCGGCCTCCAGGCCGTCCAGCTCGTCTACGGCCGCCTGGGTGGCACGCAAGTTCTCGAGCGGAGTAGCATAGACCGGGCGGTCGACTCCCAGTGTGTCGGCGATGACGGCGCCGCGTTGCTTGACAAGGCCGGCCCGGCTTGGCCCGCCCGGGGCCGGCGTGCCGAAGGCGGCATGGTCAGCCTCGCGCCGGTAGGCCTCAGTGAGGCGTCTTACGGAGGCCAGCCTCCGGCCCTCTGCGAGGAGGGCGAGGCGGCGTGCTTCCAGGGCTTCGTCGTCGGCGTCGGCCGGGAGAGGAGCGGACAAGTCGTGGGCCGCCGCGCGCGAGGCGTCGCGGGTGCTCTCGTCGGCCGGGACGCCGTGGCCGACAACCATCACTTCGGCGGCGACAGCATCGTGGCCGTCGGCTCTAGGAAGCGGGTCATTGTAGATCGCGACGTTGGTGGGGAAGGCGTCGTAGGAGGCCGTGTCGGAGTCGACAGGCATCGGGTCGGTGGAACCAACCGACTCCAGGTCCGCAGCGGGCTCGCTGGAGACATGGAGCTGCCCGAGAAGGTTGGCGAGGCGGTCAGTGCCCGCATCGGAGGCGAGCTCGTCGGGGATGAAGGTCTCGTCGGGGAGATCGGCGAGGCCGCTTGCCGCGCAGATGCTGGTGACGCCTTGCAGCGCGTCGTGGCAAGCGCCATTGGGCGTGCCGGGCTGGCTACGCTCGCTGGGGAGGAAGAGGGTTCCCGTCCAGAACAGGTCTCCGGACGACGGTGCGCCTGGCCCCACGGTGGGCGCCAAATGTCGGGTGGTGGGTGCGACATATGCCAACGGGTGGCTTATCTTTGTGGGAACCAGTGAGACATCTCCGGTGCCTGGAAGCGGGATGAGGCAAAGACATGCACGCCGGCGGATCTTACCCAGCTTCGGGGCTCTCCGAGGAGATAACACCCCTACTGCTGCTCTGCGGGGTCTCCGCATGCTCACTAGATGAATCGAGTAGCTACACGACGCTCCTTGAGCTGTTTTTGGGGGGAGGAGGAAGAAAGGGCACGGCTAGCCTGCTTCTTCTCCTTGTATGGTGTCTAGAACTAGCTGGGGGTCCAACCCTTTGCATGGGTGCTCCGGGGGGTTTATATAGGCCTACCCCCCGGGGGTACAATGGTAATCCGGCTGGGCGCGGGGCCCAGCCGTTTGTGAGTGCGCTCGCCCGCTCCTGCCCCGGCTGCTGGGGCCCGCCGACTGGTGGGTCCCGCCGGCTGCCAGCTCCTTGGTCAGCAAGCGGGCCCCAATCCCCCGGGCCTGGTCAGCGGCTGGTCACTGTGGCTTCATCTTGTTGACGTGAGCTTCATCGTGGTAAGCGCGGTTACAGTGCCGCCGCCTGTCGGACGATCGCTGTAGCCTTACCGCGTCTTGTCTCCTTAATGGGGCGTCTTCTTCGAGGGAGGCGGCAAGCCGGCTGCGGGGAGCCGGCTCCGTCTTGGGCCAGCTGGTTGGAAGCGTGGCCGCCTTCAGCCGTCTATCTGCTCTAAGGGGCCCACCGCCTGTGGGCCGCGCTGGCGGCCCGTCGTGGGTGAGGCCAGGGTCAACATGGCAACAGTGCTGCGCCGGACGGGTCATGCCTACCCCGTACGGCGCACTGTGCCAGGCGTGCCCCGGGATTCGAGGGTGGCAGGCTCTTCTGTAGCCACGCCCCGTCGCACCGCCGTTAGGTGGGTGCAAACTTTGTGGGTACGGTCTTGACTGCTTTACGGGGAGCCGGCTCGAAGGAGTCGGCCTTCTCACAGCCGGCTTCTTGGAGTCGGCCCTCTCATGAGGGCTAAAGTCGGACCGCCTTCCGAAAGCCGGCCTTGATCGCAGCCGGCTAGGGGAAGGCGGCCCCATGTCTTGGGTTCTTGAGAGCCGGGCTGGCTCGTAATTTTCTCAGAAGTGCCAGGGGAGGCCGGCTAGGCTACCCATGGCTATTTACTCCGACACCTCTACCCAGTGCGTGTTAGACTCCGTTAAGGAACGCACTAATCTGGGTTTAATGCCGCTCATTATAAGACCGTTTGCTCACTCGACTTGATCGTTGGTTTGTGGGTGATAGACTGAAGCATAATCGAGTTTGATGCCCATTTTGCTGCACCAAAGTTTTACCTCATCGTCTGTGAAGTTCGTGTCGTTGTCAGTGATGATGCTGTGGGGGATGCCATAACGGTGTACGACCCCGGATATAAAGTCTATCACCGGTCCGGATTCAACTGTTTTAACAGGTTTGGCCTCTATCCATTTGGTGAATTTATCTACCATGACCAGTAAGTATTTTTTCTTGTGGGTTCCCCCTTTAGGCTGTGTTCGGTTGAGAGGGGTTTGGCAGGGATTGAAGTGTATTTAATCCTCTACAAGTCAAAACTTCCCCAAATCCCCTCCAATCCTCTTGTGGAGGGGTGTAATCGAACAAGGCCTTAAGGGGTCCAACCATGCCAAGCCCCCAGACCGCAAAGGGCCACGTAATGGGGATTGTTTGGAGGGCGGTGGGTGGCATGTGGCATTGATTTGCAAAGAGCTGGCAGCCGGCGCAACGTTGGACCAAGTCCTGTGCGTCGGCCCGGGTCGTTGGCCAATAGAATCCTGTACGGAAGGCCTTGCTTACAAGAGTCCGGGCTGCGGCATGGTGACCGCCGAGCCTGGCATGAATTTCAGCCAGGAGCTTCCGCCCTTCCTCTTCGGATATACACCTTTGAAGGACTCCGGTGGTGCTTTTATTATAAAGCTCTCCCTCATGGACCTTATAGGCTTTAGATCACCGCACTATGCAGCGTGCCTCATTTTGGTCCTCGGGGAGTTCCTGCCTAGTTAAGTAGGCCACGAATGGTTCTGTCCACGGGGCAATGACGGTCGTTATAACGTGGGCTGAAGATTTTATTTTGGTGGCAGAGCCTCCGATTACGTCAGAGTGTTCGGTATCGGGCATTGCGGTTGGGTCCGGGCTGTTATTGCTGGGTTCCCCTTCCCATGCTACGGATGGCTTGAACAGCCTCTCCAAAAAGATGCTGGGGGGACTGCATCGCATCTAGCACCGATGCATGCGAGGACATCTACCGCCTGATTGTTTTCCCGAGCTACATGGTGAAATTCGAGCCCCTCGAACCGAGCTGACATTTTTAGGACGGCGTTGCGATAGGCCACCATTTTCGGATCCTTGGCATCAAAGTCTCCATTTATTTGGGATATTGCGAGGTTCGAATCCCCCCGCACCTCTAGGCGTTGAATGCCCATGGATACTGCCATCCGGAGCCCATGTAGAAGGGCCTCATATTCGGCTGCGTTGTTGGAGTCCGTATACATTACCTGGAGTACGTATTGAATTGTATCTCCGGTTGGGGATGTCAAAACGATGCCAGCCCCCAGACCAGCCAACATTTTGGAGCCGTCGAAGTGCATGATCCAGTTGGAATACACGCCGTACTCTTTAAGGAGTTCGGCTTCCGTCCATTCGGCGACAAAGTCGGCCAGTACTTGCGACTTAATGGCTCGTCGTTGTTTGTATGTTATGTCGAACGGGAGGAGCTCGATGGCCCATTTGGCAATCCGGCCCGTAGAGTCGCGGTTGTTTATAATATCATTAAGTGGCACTTCCGAGGCTACTGTAATCGAACACTCTTGAAAGTAGTGTCGCAGCTTCCGGGATGCCATGAATATCGCATAGGCTATCTTTTGATAATGTGGGTACCGTGATTTGCATGGAGTGAGGAAAGTGGATACATAGTATACCGGCTTTTGAAGAGGGAATTTATGTCCGTCCGCTTCCCGTTCGACAACGAGCACTGCGCTTACAACTTGATGAGTTGCCGCAATGTACAACAACATTGGTTCGCCGATGTTTGGCGTGGCTAGGATTGGGTTAGTTGCCAAAATGGCCTTATTTCTTCCAATCCGGCTGTGGCCACGTCCGTCCACTCAAAGTGTTTGGTGCGCCAAAGGAGGCGATAAAGGGGTAAAGCTTTTTCTCCTAAGCGGGAGATAAAGCGGCTTAGAGCCACCACGCATCCAGTTAACTTCTGGATTTGTTTGAGGTCTGTCGGGGTAGCCAACTGTGACAAAGCTTGGATTTTGGCCGGATTAGCTTCAATACCTCTACTGGAGACAATGAAACCCAAGAGCTTTCCGGCTGGTACGCCGAAAACGCATTTTTTCGGATTGAGCTTGATGTCGTATGTTCGGAGGTTGTCGAATGTGAGCCTCAAGTCGTCTATCAAAGAGTCAACGTGTTTGGTTTTGATGACCACATCATCTACGTATGGCTCTACTGTTTTGCTGATTCGTTTCTCCAGACATGTCTGAATCATGTGCTGATATGTTGCGCCGGCGTTTTTGAGCCCAAAAGGCATTGTGTTAAAACAGAAGGGACCGTATGGTGTGATGAATGCCGTTGCGGCTTGGTCGGACTCCGCCATCTTGATTTGGTGGTAACCGAAGTATGCGTCGAGGAAACACAATGACTCGTGTCCTGCAGTAGCATCAATAATTTGATCGATGCGGGGGAGGGGGAGGGGATCCTTTGGGCAAGCTTTATTGAGGTCCTTGAAATCGACACAAAGGCGCCAGGATTTATCCTTCTTTGGTACCATCACCAGGTTCGCTAGCCAGCCCGGGTGTTTTATTTCTTTGATGAATCCGGCCTCCAATAACTTGGCTAGTTCCTCTCCCATGGCCTGTCTCTTAGGTTCGGAGAAACGCCGAAGAGCTTGCTTGACCAGCTTGAATCCCTTTAGGATATTGAGGCTATGCTCGGCCAGCCTGCTTGGGATTCCTGGCACGTCTGAGGGATGCCAAGCGAATATGTCCCAATTCTCGCGCAGGAACTCTCGTAGTGCGACGTCCACGTCGGGGTTTAACTGTGCCCCGATGGAGGGTTTTTTGTAGGGTCCGTTGGGTGGACTTGGAATTTGACTATTTCATCCGCTGGTTTGTAAGAGGTGGACTTGGATCTCTTATCGAGTATCACGTCGTCCCTGTCCACTGTGGAGCGTAGAGTGGTTAATTCCTCAGCCGCTAGGGCTTCGGATAATGCCTCGAGGGCCAGTGCGGCTGTCTTGTTTTCGGCGCGGAGTGTTGTGTCCGGATCGCTAGCAAGAGTGATAATTCCGTTGGGCCCGGGCATTTTAAGCTTCATGTACCCGTAATGGGGTATGGCTTGGAAGATTGTGAACGCCTCCCACCCTAACAGGGCGTGGTAACCGCTACTGAACGGGGCCACTTGGAACGTAATCTCTTCGGACCTATAATTCTCCAGCGTGCCGAACACCACCTCTAGTGTGATTTTGCCTATACAGCGCGCTTCCTGGCTGGGGATTATTCCTCTAAAGGTTGTGCTACTTCGCTCGATGCGGTTTCAGTCTATTTCCATTTTTGAAGGGTTTCCTCATAAATGAGGTTTAATCCGCTGCCATCGTCCATGAGTACCTTGGTGAGTCGAAAGCCGTCCACAATTGGACTGAGGACCAGTGCAGCTGGTGCTCGGGCTGTTCGGAATTTAGGTTCATCACTGGCATTGAAGGTAATAGCCGTGTCACTCCATGGATTTATTGCTGCTATGTGGCAGATTTCGGCCATGATGCGGAGTGTTCGCTTGCGCCTATTATTTGACGCAAATGTCTCCAAGACTGTTAATATCATATTGTTATCCACGAGATGGTGCTCTGTGGCATTTGGGATAAGAAGATCCTCACCACTTTTGGCCACCTGCCGGAGTATCCAACATGCTCTAAGGCTGTGCGTTGGTATTGTATCCGATGTACTATGAATTTTGTAGGGGCCATTGAGCCATCTCTCCAGTACGGTTCCATGCCCTATAGAGGGTTTTTGCTTTTTGGTAGTTGACCTGAGTGTCTTTTTATAATGCGCCCTTTTATTTCGGACTAGGTTCGTATTTAGGGCCGGATTATCCCAAAAGTTTGTTTCGGTTTTCCAGGCACTTTCCATCACGCAGTACTTTTGTACTATGGATGCCAAGTCGGCGAAACGTGATATCTCATGGTGATTTATGGCGTTAAGGATTCCCTTGTCCGTGCAGTTATTGCAAAAAAATAAGATTGCATTTTCCTCGCGATAGTCCTTAACCTTGTTCATCGCAAGGAGGAATCTAGCCCAATAGTGATGTACTGTTTCCTGGGGCTCTTGCCTGATGTGGGAAAGATCACTTATGTTTGGGTGGGTGGGTGGATTTGAATCCGAACCCTTACCCGATCTGGGATCCAGGGGTCGAGGAATTTCCAATTTTGGACATTCTGGTTCTGGGGTGTTGCCCGATAATCCTGGCCCGCTGCCTGACTCTAAGTTCAGGGATTGGGTGTTGTCCTCCCGCGAACGGGTATCCGGCTCGGAGAGCTCGGGAATCCGGACATAGTTGGTCCTCAATATGGAGGAGAGGTCGCCGCATTCTTCCTCCACCACTGCAATATGATGGTTGACCGGCGGAGAGTTAATCTCCCTTTGATCGGGTTTAAGCCCAATCTGATCATAGTCTGTAGCGACTCCCAGGGCGGCGATGCGATCCAAGAGATCATTTAGAGAGGCGAGCTCCATTGGATCCATTCGTTCGGTGAGTGCCGATTTGACGTGGAGGCTGTTTTCGATGACCCGAGAAGTCATCGTCGGCGCAGCGGCCGAACAGGCGGTCATGATGAAACCGCCTAGCCGGAGAGTTTGACCGACAGCCAAAGATCCCCCAACAATATTACCGTCTTTAAATACGAGACGAGACATCCTTCCTTCTGGCGACAGCACAGTGGAACTCTCAATGAAAGCACCAATGTCGGTGTCAAAACCGGCGGATCTCGGGTAGGGGGTCCCAAACTATGCGTCTAAGGCGGATGGTAACAGGAGGCAGGGGACACGATGTTTTACCCAGGTTCGGGCCCTCTTGATGGAGGTAAAACCCTATGTCCTGCTTGATTAATATTGATGATATGGGTAGTACAAGAGTTCATCTACCATGAGATCGAAGAGGCTAAACCCTAGAAGCTAGCCTATGGTATGATTGTCTGTTATTGTGTCCTACGAACTAAAACCCTCCAGTTTATATAGACACCGGAGGGGGCTAGGGTTACACAAGGTCGGTAACAAAGGAGGAGATATACATATCCGTATCACCTAGCTTGCCTTCCATGCCAAGTAGAGTCCCATCCGGACACAAGACGAAGTCTTCAATCTTGTATCTTCATAGTCCAACAGTCCGGCCAAAGGATATAATCCGGCTGTCCGGATATCCCCTAATCCTGGACTCCCTCAGTGCTCGTCCGAAAGAACCGGGACACAATCGCAGTAGTTCTCCCACCGCTACCTTAGCCGATATAGCGGAACGTAAGGTACCAAAGCATGGGAGCCGGGCAAACCCAACTATTGACCCAAGACATGATTCGGAGCTGATGCATATAATGCTATAAGTTCGGGGTGCCGCACTATCGAAAGTGTTCGGACTTCTCGCGTCGTATTGTGGGGTAAATGAAAGCCCCTGGCGTACTGACGTACCCGAATTTACGGGTTCAGATTGTCGTAAATGGACATAAGGGAAAAAGAATGAATAATTCAATAATAGACTAATGCTATGCATTGTTATTTAAATAATACGTCGAAGTGTACTGGTACAGGTAGTGCAATAAGTAGAAAGTAGGACTATTAGAAATGTCCTATCCAAGGGCAAGCTGCGTATGGATAGTAGAAGGCGGGTATTATTATTAGAGACCACCTGGGGGTTCCCGTGTACATCGCGGCTTCTTGTCGCCTTGGTTGTTCCTTCCCGTAATGTGTACGGCAATCAAACTTCCGGAAAGGGCTTCCAGAGAGTTAGGTCCTGAAAGAGAAAAGAAATGATAAAGATATACAGCCCCTAGGGTGGTTAAGCCGCATTGCGGGGCATGCCCTGATCGTGCCCCCGCCTATGTCCAAGGTATTTTCAGTGCGTAATTATGTACGCGCGGCACGGATTTCGTCGCTTGACTGGGACTGGGACGGGGGCCGAATTGCTAGGCTAGCTCTGAACGTGCCAGGCGATCCTGTTGCAGTTTACTCCGGACACGCTTGAAGGTGTTTGGGGGCTGTATCGCCGAATTAGGGGTTTGCCTTGAAAGGCTGCTTTATGCTTCTGCTGCGAGGGCCGCAGTGTGCTCTTCCGTGCGGAGCGAGTGTTCTGTGTTTCCATTCACTGTTATGACCCCCCGAGGTCCTGGCATCTTGAGCTTGAGGTATGCGTAATGTGGTACTCAATTGAACTTTGCAAATGCAGTTCATCCGAGCAGTGCATGATAGCCACTGCGAAACGGGATGATGTCGAAGATTAACTCCTCGCTTCGGAAGTTGTCCGGTGATCCGAAGACTACTTCCAGTGTGATTGAGCCCATGCAATGGGCCTCTACACCTGGGATGACGCCCTTCCTCAATCCATACGGCGGGATCTGTTGTGCCATCATATAATTCGATATTTACGGGTTTGAAACCCTCCGGGAATTCGTGATCCATAACTTCATCAGTGAAGCATAGGGGGTGTGCGGCGCCTTTGTGCCGGGATATATCCCGACGCAGTTCATATGAGTCTTGTCTGCTGTATTAGGCTTGGCCGGATTTGCTTTTGGTGTATCCGGCGCGACGATCATCGTCCCGTGTTGGCGCGCGTGCCCGTGACCTGTATATTGACCTTGCGAGTTTTGCCTTACTGTCCAATACGTCTCGCATGTCCCGTGTGTTGCCCCAAGCCTTGGTATTTTGGATTGAGTGGCGGCGGGGTGCAGGCTGAACTTCGGGCTGAAATGCCTCTTTGGCTCAGCCACGTAGTGGCCGGTCAGCCGCATCGTACACTGGTGCATGGGGTTTCAATGCTTCCTCCTCGAGGTGAGGTAGCAACCTGCGTTTTGGGTAACTCTTGGAGGGGTGCTCGAGTTCGTATTCCTCGGCTGCAAGGACTTCGGTCCATCTGTCTGCTAGCAAGTCTTGATCAGCTTGAAGCTGTTGTTGCTTTTTCTTCAGGCTATTTGCTGTGGCCATAAGCCGGCGCTTGAAGCGCTCCTGTTCGACGGGGTCCTCAGGCACGATAAATTCTTCATCACCGAGGCTCGCCTCGTCTTCGAAAAGAGGCATGTAATTGTCCTCCTCCGGTTCTCCATCTGCTGCCTGCTCTGGAGGGCTGGCTTGTTCATCCTCTGGCCGTACATCGTGCTGGAGGGGATTGTGATTGTCTTCGGCACCATCCGGAGTGTTACTATCTCCTGTGCCGGTATCAGTACTTTTGCTGTGGCGGGACCTAGAGCGGCGCCGCTGACGTCGGCGCTTGGGTTGCTTCTTGGTGGGGTCATCCTCCGCTGTCTCATCGCCATTGCCTTCTTTGGGGGTGTCCACCATATATATGTCGTATGATGAGGTAGCGGTCCAACGCCCTGTGGGCGGTGGTTCCTGCTCGTCTCCTACATCATCGTCCATACCGTCGATGTCTTTGGAGTCGAAGTTGAGCATGTCGGTTAAATCGTCGACAGTGGCTACTAAGTGGGTGGTGGGTGGGCAGCGAATTTCTTTGTCGTCCGCATCCCATTCTAGCCGGACATAGTTCGGCCAAGGTTCTCCTGACAGGGAGAGGACCTCAATGAATTTAGCACATCGCTGAAGGGCGAGTGCTGAAAGATATCCGCGAAGGTGAACTCCATGATCGGCGCCAGTCGGATTCGACGGGCACGGGTGTAGACAGCTCGGAGTCCGTGGCCAGAGGTGAATCCAGTGGTTCGGCGACACGGCTCTCGTAAGAGGTGAAGTCAGTATCCGGCTCTATCACCACTGAGAGTGCGGCCTCCATGGCGGGGTCTATCCCTCCCCTCTCGAATGGCACGATTTGCTCCGGGTTGACGGCCGAAGTAGTTGCAGATGCGATCTCCCAAACACTGTCCGACGACAGAGTTACGTCGTGTTCGTCGTGACTGTGCAGCGCACCTGACACGGGCTCGAATCCGTCGAAGATCAAGTCTCCGCGGATGTCGGCAGTGTAGTTTAAATTTCCGAATCTAACCTGATGGCCAGGGGCGTAGCTCTCGATCTGCTCCAGATAGCCAAGCGAATTGGCCCACAGTGCGAAGCCGCCGAATACAAAGATCTGTCCGGGGAGGAAAACCTCACCCTGGACCGCATCGCTACCGATGATCGAGGGAGCCATCAAGCCTTATGGTGACGACACAGTGGAACTCTCAATGAAAGCACCAATGTCGGTGTCAAAACTGGCGGATCTCGGGTAGGGGGTCCCGAACTGTGCGTCTAAGGCGGATGGTAACAGGAGGCAGGGGACACGATGTTTACCTAGGTTCGGGCCCTCTTGATGGAGGTAATACCCTACGTCCTGCTTGGTTGTTCTTGATGATATGAGCATTACAAGAGTTGATCTACCACGAGATCGTAGAGGCTAAACCCTAGAAGCTAGCCTATGGTATGATTGAATATTGTCCTACGGACTAAACCCTCCGGTTTATATAGACACTGGAGGGGGCTATGGTTACACAGAGTCGGTTACAAGGGAGGAGATCTACATACCCGTATTGCCTAGCTTGCCTTCCACGCCAAGGAGAGTCCCATCCGGGCACGGGACGAAGTCTTCAATCTTGTATCTTCATAGTCCAACAGTCCGGCCAAAGGATATAGTCCGGCTGTCCGGAGACCCCCTAATCCAGGACTCCCTTAGAGAACCAACCTTGTTTGTAAAGGTCCGGTCGCCACCTTCAAGGGCACCAATAGTGGAATCACGGCATCTCGCATTGTGTGAGGGCGTGAGGACAATACGGTGGCCCTAGTGGCTTCTTGGGGAGCATTGTGTCTCCACACCACTCCAACGGAGACGTACTTCCCTTCAAAAGGAAGGAACTTCGGTAACACATCCTTGTCTTCGCCGGCTCCACTCTTGGTTATCTCACACCTTTACTTGTGGAAGCTTATTTGTGTCGTATCCCTTGCTTGCTTGCTGTTATTGTTGTTGCATCATATATGTTGCTCACCTAGTTGCATATCTAGACAACCTACTTTGATGCAAAGTTTAAATTGGTAAAGAAAAGCTAAAAATTGTTAGTTGCCTATTCACCCCCCTTGAGGGAGTCCTGGATTAGGGGGTCCTCGGACAGCCGGCCTATATACTTTGGCCGAACTGTTGGACTATGAAGATACAAGATTGAAGACTTTGTCCCGTGTCCGGGTGGGACTCTCCTTTGCGTGGAAGGCAAGCTTCACGATTCGGATATGTCGATCTCCCTTGTAACTGACTCTATGTAACCCTAGCTCCCTCTAGTGTCTATATAAACCGAAGGGTTTAGTCCGTAGGACAACAACAGTCATACCATAGGCTAGCTTCTAGGGTTTAGCCTCTCTGATCTCGTGGTAGATCAACTCTTGTAATACTCATATCATCAAGATCAATCAAGCAGGAAGTAGGGCATTACCTCCATCGAGAGGGCCTGGACCTGGGTAAACATTGTGTCCCCCGCCTCCTGTTACCATCCGCCTTAGACGCACAGTTCGGGACCCCCTACCCGAGATCCGCCGGTTTTGACACCGACATTGGTGCTTTCATTGAGAGTTCCAATGTGCCGTCGCGATAAGGCCTGATGGCTCATCTTGTTGTCAGGAACAACATTACCTTTGGGGGAGCCCTGGCTGTAGGCCAAACCCTCCGATTAGGCGTCTTCGTCGTGACCGCCCCATCGGCCATCGCGCCGACGATGGCCTCTCAGGTCATCAAAAACAGCTTTCACATCGGCTCGAGATTCAACGAGCAGATGGACCCAATGGAGCTCTCTTCTTTGAACGAGCTCTTGGATCGCATCGCCGCCTTGGGAGGCGCTACGGACTATTATCGGATCGGTCTTAAACCTGACCAAAGGGAGATTAACTCTCCGCCGGTTACCCATCAGATAGCGGTGGTGGAGGAGCGATGTAGCGATTTTTCCTCTATTTTGAGGACAAACTATGTCCGGATTCCCGAGCTCTCCGAGCCGGATACCCGTCTACAGGAGGACATGGCCCAAGCTTCGAACCTGGAATCGAACAATGAGCTAGCACCGTCGGGCAATGTCCCAGAGCCCGAACTACCAAGCTCGGAAACTCCTTTGGGTCTCAGACCGGGCCAGGGTTTGGACTTAAATCTACCCACCCACCCTCACATAAGTGATCTTTCCCATATTAGACAAGAGCCCCAAGAGACAGTACATCACTATTGGGCCATATTCCTCCTTGCAATAAGCAAGGCGAAGGACTATCGCGAGGAAGACGCAATTTCATTCTTTTGCAAAAATTGCACGGACAAGGGAATCCTTAACGCATAAGTTGCCATGATATAACACACTTCGCTGACTTGGCGTCCATAGTACGGAAGTATTGTGCGATGGAAAGCACTTGGAAAACCCAAACACAATTATGGGATCCTCCGGCTCTAACTAAACCCTCTGTCCGAACTAAAAGGGTGTACTCTCGTAAGTCACCCAATCCAATTACTAAGAAGCCGAAACCCACTACAGGGCGCGGAACCGTATTGGAGGGATGGCTCAATGGGCCATGCAAAATTCACAGTACATCGGATACCATGCCAACACACAACCTTAGATCATGTTGGATACTCCGGCAGGTGGCTAGGAGCGGCGAGGATCTCCTCGTCAGCAATACCACAGAGCACCCTCCCGCAGAAAATAACAATACAGTACTGACAGTCTTTGAGACTTTCGCCTCAAACAATAGGCGCAAGCGGGCACTTCGTAGCCTCGCCAAAGTCTGCCATGTCACAACAATAAATCCATGGAACGACACGGCCATAACCTTCAATGCCAGTGACGAACCTCAATTCCGCATAGCCCGAGCTCCAGCCGGTTTGGTCCTTAGTCCAATTGTGGACGGCTTCCAGCTTACTAAAGTACTCATGCACGGTGGCAGCGGATTAAACCTCATCTATGAGGAGACTCTTAGAAAAATGGAAGACAAGAGCCGCATTGAGCAAAGCAGCACGACCTTCAGAGGAACAATCCCTAGTCGGGAGGCACGATGTGCGGGAAAAATCACACTAGATGTGGTATTCGGCACACCGGAGAATTACAGGTCCTAAGAAATCACATTCCAAGTGGCACTGTTTAGTAGCGGATACCACGCCCTTCTAGGACGAGAGACATTCACGATCTTCCAAGCTATACCCCATTACGGGTACATGAAGCTCAAGATGCCCGGACCCAATGGAATCATCACTCTAGCTAGTGATCCGGACATAGCACTCCGCGCCGAAAATAAAACCGCCGCACTGGCCCTCGAAGCGTTATCCGAAGCCCTCGTCGTCGGTGTCAAAACCGGTGGATCTCGGGTAGGGGGTCCCGAACTATGCGTCTAAGGCGGATGGTAATAGGAGGCGGGGGACATGATATTTACCTAGGTCCGGGCCCTCTCGATGGAGGTAATACCCTAAGTCCTGCTTGATTGATCTTGATGATATGAGTATTACAAGAGTTGATCTACCACGAGATCGTAGAGGCTAAACCCTAGAAGCTAGCCTATGGTATGATTGTTGTTGTCCTACGGACTAAACCCTCCGGTTTATATAGACACCGGAGGGGGCTAGGGTTACACAGAGTCTGTTACAAGGGAGGAGATCTACATATCCGTATTGCTAAGCTTGCCTTCCACGCCAAGGAGAGTCTCATCCGGACACGGGACGAAGTCTTCAATCTTGTATCTTCATAATCCAACAGTCCGGCCAAAGGATACAGTCTGGCTATCCGGAGACCCCCTAATCCAGGACTCCCTCAGTAGCCCCTGAACCGGGCTTCAATGATGATGAGTCCAGCGTGCAGATTTGTCTTCGGCATTGCAAGGCGGGTTCTTCCTCTGAATACTCCATAGAAGATTTTAAACACAAGGACAGTGTCCGGCTCTGCAAAACAAGTTCCACATACCACCGTAGAGAATAATATTTCCACAAATCTAATCTACTGACACGTTTGGCAGCATGACATCATACCATGGCCTGTCATTATTCGAACCGTTTTTCTCAACCAGCACTGCACATATCGCGAGGCAGTTTTCTTGACACGTCTTGTCGAAGCAGAGATCGTGTCCCCCTTATTACGGGATTCTCGTCAATACGGACGTGCGTAACCCAATCGTGCCCGTTGGTATGACTCCTCGATTTTAGGCAAGTCCCAAACGGCCACGAGGAGGACGCCTGATATTCACCCTCTTTATAAAGAGGCCAAGGCCTGTCCTTTTTCTTGTACTCAATCAAATCCTTCCCCCTCCTCGAGTTCCAAGACCCAAGCCTCAGGTCAGGCGCTTCGGACCTTCAACCATGTCCAGATCCAACCTTCAAGGTCGGTGGATGCCTTCCTCTGTCACAGAGGAAGATGTCAAGAAGCTAAGAGAGGCCAGGTATTTGACCCTCGAAATCTCGCACAGGCTTCCTGCTCGAGGGCAGGTCATTCCCACTCCCGAACCTGGCGAGAGCGTTGTGTTCATTTCTCACTTCCTCCGAGGGCTACGCCTCGCTCTGGATCCCTTTGTTAGGGGGCTCATGTTCTATTATGGGCTGGATTTCCAGGACCCGGCCCCGGATTCCCTCCTTCACATCTCATCGTTCATCGTCGTGTGTGAGGCCTTCCTCCGCATTATCCCACACTTCGGCATGTGGCTCAAGACTTTCAATGTGAAGCCGAAGATGATCGAGGGGCGACACACAGAGTGTGGAGGTGCTGTAATAAGCAAAAGCGTTGATGTTCCATGGCCAGAGGGTTCCTTCCCAGAGGTGTCCAGTTTATGGCAACGGGAGTGGTTTTATATCACAGCTCCCCGGAGTCCCAAGTGGGTAGCCGCCCAGCCTTTCGCTCGGGCCCCCACCACAACTGATGTCATGGATCAACAAGTGGCTGGACTGGGGGCCAGTAAATGATGTGCCGATATTGCAGAGTCGCATCCGAGAACTCCTCGAGAGAGATGGCAGCCTGGTCACGGTAATGCAAGTCATGCTAGTTCCTCGAGTCCCGCCTTGCAAACGTCGACCCCTCCGTATGTGGGAATTCAACCCGGAAGGACCGCGAAGTATTCAGCACTTCCTCGGCATGACACTCGAAGAGATGTACAAATTGTTCTTCGGACCACAAATAAGGTGTCCGGACACCACCGAGGATGCGGGTCTGAGCTGCAATCGCCCAGATACCCAAGTAAGTAATTCCATGGCCGAACACGCTATCTTTTTATTTATCATAACATCATTCTGAAAAGTCGCTCTTTGACCAGGACTAGATAACAAAGGCGAAGATGATCAGGTGTTCGGCCCCCCTTCCCGAAGGCACAGCAGCTCCAGTACTGGCTAGAATGCTCGAGCCGGTGCCTTATCAGGTGCCCCCAGGGGAAGATAAAGGGGGGAATAAAGAGGCTAAAAGCAGGCCTCACTCATTATTCATCCAAAACAGGGGAATTAGCGCCTCCGCGAAGGAGGATAACCAGGGAGAAGAATATAAAATTCCCTCTCCCCAAGGAAGGAAGAGGACCACCTCTGAAGACCCGGAAACAAAGGTTTCCAAACGGGGGAAGAAATCTTCGCCAGAGGGTCCAGTCTCAGAGGGTACTCTTGCCGCACAGTGCCCGCAAGGGGATCAACCCTCTACCGAGCTGTAAGTAAACAAAAAGTACTTAATAGTAAAAATATCCTCCATTACCTCTGAAGATAATAACCGAAGCATGTATCTTGTAGTTTGGATCATAGCCCTTCTCGACAGAGTTCGTCTTCGGGGGATCTTCTTACGGAGATGATGGAGAGCGAAACACCTCCCCATGCCACCCGCCTCATGAGGCGGGCGAACCTGAAGTGTCATCGCGGAGGGTTTCTCCTGATCCGCCAAGGCCAGAGGGTAATCCTTCGGCCACCCGAAGTCCTCAGTATTCGGCTCCTAAAGAGAGCAACAGAAAGAGTCCGGAACCGTCCGGTGTGCGATCGGACACACTGAAGGATCTTCTGGAGCAAGCGGGCATCTCAGAAGCGCATCATACGCTAATGGGTATGGTGATTGAGAGGATTTCATCCGCCGAAAGCGGGTTGCATGAAGCTTTTATGAGTCTGCTGAAAGGCTTTGAGGTACGTGAAATATTGTATGTTTTTTATGGTACCGCATGAAGGAAATATGCCCTAGAGGCAATAATAAAGTTATTATTTATTTCCTTATATCATGATAAATGTTTATTATTCATGCTAGAACTGTATTAACCGGAAACATAATACATGTGTGAATACATAGACAAATAGATTGTCACTAGTATGCCTCTACTTGACTAGCTCGTTGACCAAAGATGGTCATGTTTCCTAACCATAGACATGAGTTGTCATTTGATTAACGGGGTCACATCATTAGGAGAATGATGTGATTGACTTGACCCATTCCGTTAGCTTAGCATACGATCGTTTAGTATGTTGCTATTGCTTTCTTCATGACTTATACATGTTCCTATGACTATGAGATTATGCAACTCCCGTTTACCGGAGGAACACTTTGTGTGCTACCAAATGTCACAACGTAACTCGGTGATTATAAAGGTGCTCTACAGGTGTCTCCAAAGGTACTTGTTGGGTTGGCGTATTTCGAGATTAGGATTTGTCACTCCGATTGTCGGAGAGGTATCTCTGGGCCCTCTCAGTAATGCACATCACTTAAGCCTTGCAAGCATTGCAACTAATGAGTTAGTTGCGGGATGATCTATTACAGAACGAGTAAAGAGACTTGTCGGTAATGAGATTGAACTAGGTATTGAGATACCGACGATCGAATATCGGGCAAGTAACATACCGATGACAAAGGGAACAACGTATGTTGTTATGCGGTTTGACCGATAAAGATCTTCGTAGAATATGTGGGAGCCAATATGAACATCCAGGATCCGCTATTGGTTATTGACCGGAGACATGTCTCGGTCATGTCTACATAGTTCTCGAACCCGTAGGGTCAGCACGCTTAATGTTTCTATGACGGTTATATTATGAGTTTATATGTTTTGATGTACTGAAGGTTGTTCGGAGTCCCGGATGTGATCCCGGACATGACGAGGAGTCTCAAAATGGTCGAGACATGAAGATTGATATATTGGAAGCCTATGTTTGGATGTCGGAAGTGTTTCGGGTGAAATCGGGATTTTATCGGAGTACTGGGAGGTTACCGGAACCCCCCGGGAGGTAAATGGGCCTTAGTGGGCCTTTATGGAGAAGAGGAGAGGCGGCCAGGGCTGGGCCGCGTGCCCCTACCCCCTAGTACGAATAGGGCAAGGAGAGGGGGGCGGCACCCCCCTTTCCTTCTCTCCCTCCTTGAGGGAGTCCTGGATTAGGGGGTGTTCGGGTAGCCGGACTATACCTTCAGCCGGACTCCTGGACTATGAAGATACAAGATTGAAGACTTTGTCCCGTGTCCAGATGGGACTTTCCTTGGCGTGGAAGGCAAGCTTGGCGATGCGGATATTCAAGATCTCCTACCATTATAACCGACTCTATGTAACCCTAACCCTATCCGGTGTCTATATAAACCGGAGGGTTGTAGTCCGTAGGCAATCAACTCCATATACAACAATCATACCATAGGCTAGCTTCTAGGGTTTAGCCTCCTTGATCTCGTGGTAGATCTACTCTTGTACTACCCATATCATCAATATTAATCAAGCAGGACATAGGGTTTTACCTCCATCAAGAGGGCCCGAACCTGGGTAAAACATCGTGTTCCCTGCCTCCTGTTACCATCCGGCCTAGACGCACAGTTCGGGACCCCCTACCCGAGATGCGCCAGCTTTGACACCGACATTGGTGCTTTCATTGAGAGTTCCTCTGTGTCGTCGCCTTTAGGCCCGATGGCTCCTTTGATCATCAACAACGATGCGGTCCAGGGTGAGACTTTGCTCCCCGGACAGATCTTCGTCTTCGGCGGCTTCGCTCTGCGGGCCAATTCGCTCGGCCACCTGGAGCAGATCGAAAGCTGCGCCCCTGGCCATCAAGTTAGGTTTGGAAGGTTAAACTACACGGCTGACATCCGCGGAGACTTGATCTTCGATGGGCTCGAGCCATGGCCAAGCGCGCCGCACTATCTCGAGGGGCATGATCTTGCTCTGCCCCCGGACAGTGTCCTGGAGGCCGCACACGCATCGGTTCCGACCCCTAACTCGGAGCCTATTGCACCAATCGAGGATGAGCGGTTGGACGTCACCTCGGGGGCTGCGATCCGAAAGCGATCGAGCCAAACGCTAGCCCCGCACTCTGCACGACCCGTGACTCCGAGGATCCGGACTCCTCCCCGGACTCCGAACCCCCCGCGCCCCTGCCAGTCGAATCCGATTGGGCGCCGATAATGGAGTTCACCGCCGCAGACATCTTTCAGCATTCGCCTTTTGGTGACATCCTGAATTCTCTTAAGTCTCTCTCTTTATCAGGAGAGCCCTGGCCGGACTACGGTCAACGAGGGTGGGATACGGACGATGAGGAAATTCAAAGCCCACCCACCACCCACTTTGTAGCCACTGTCGACGATCTAACCGACATGCTTGACTTCAGCTCCGAAGACATCGACGGCATGGACGACGATGTAGGAGACGAACAGGAACCAGCACCTGTAGGGCGCTGGAAGGCCACCTCATCATATGACATATATATGGTGGATACTCCAAAAGATGGACCTGGCGATGGAACAGTGGGGGATGACGCCCCCAAGAAACAGCCAAAGCGCCGGCGTCAGCGGCGCTGCTCTAAATCCCGCCAAAGCAAAAACGGTGATTCCGGCACGGGAGATAATACTACTCCGGATAGCGCGGAAGAACACCCACCTCAACAAGATTCGACAGGAAGATGGAGAAGCCAGCCCTCATGAGAGAGCGGCAGACCAAGAGGTCGAGGAAGATAACTATACACCTCCCTCCAAAGACGAGGCAAGCCTCGATGACGACGAATTCGTCATACCATCAGACCCCGCCGAACAAGAGCGTTTTAAACGTAGGCTTTTAGCCACGGTAAGCAGCCTCAAGAAAAAGCAGCAACAGCTTAGAGCTGCCCAAGATTTGCTAGCTGACAAATGGACTGAAGTCCTTGCGGCCGAAGAGTATGAACTCGAACGCCCCTCCAAGAGTTACCCGAAGCGCAGGCCGCTACCCCGATCAGAGGAGGAAGCACCTACATCACCAGCGCATGACATGGCAGACCGGCCACCTCGCGGCCGCGACAGAGAGGCCTCTCGGCCCTCCACCCAAGCCATGCCCCGACGCCGCCCAACTAAGGCACGGGAAAATGCGCCCGACCTGCGAGACATACTGGAGGATAAGGCAAGACAAACAAGATGAATCTACGGATCGCGCAGGCGCCCTACGGCATGTGACAATGATCTTCACTCCGGATACAACAAATCCGGCCGGGCCGAACACAACAGACATAGCTCTTCTGAGCTGCGTCGTGATATAGCCCAGTACAGAGGCGCCGCACACCCGCTATGCTTCACGAATGAAGTAATGGATCATAAAATCCTAGAGGGTTTCAAACCCGTAAACATCAAATCATACGATGGCACAACTGATCCGGCGGTATGGATCGAGGATTATCTCCTTCACATCCACATGGCACGCGGCGATGATCTACACGCCATCAAATACCTCCCGCTCAAACTTAAAGGACCGGCCCGACATTGTCTTAACAGCTTGCCAGCAGACTCAATCGGTTCTTGGGTGGACCTGGAAGCCGCATTCCTCGACAACTTCCAGGGCACTTACGTGCGACCACCCGATGCCGACGACTTAAGCCACATAATTCAGCAGCCAGAGGAATCGGCCAGACAATTCTGGACACGGTTCCTAACAAAGAAAAACCAGATAGTCGATTGTCCGGACGCAGAGGCCCTAGCAGCCTTCAAGCATAACATCCGCGACGAGTGGCTTGCTCGGCACCTGGGACAGGAAAAGCCGAAATCCATGGCAGCCCTCACGACACTCATGACCCGCTTTTGCGCGGGAGAAGACAGCTGGCTAGCTCGCAGTAACAACTTATCAAAGAACCCTGGTAATTTGGATACCAAGGACAAAAGTGGCAGGACACGTCGGAATAAGCAAAAACGCCGCGTTAGCAGCTACAACAATGAAGACACGGCAGTTAATGCCGGATTCAAAGGCTATAAATCCGGTCAGCGGAAAAAGCCATTCAAAAAGAATACTCAGGGCCCGTCCAGTTTGGACCGGATACTCGATCGCTTGTGCCAGATACATGGCACCCCCGAAAGGCCAGCCAATCACACTAACAGGGATTGTTGGGTGTTCAAGCAGGCAGGCAAGTTAAGGGCTGAAAACAAAGACAAGGGACTGCACAGCGACGACGAGGAGCCCCAGCCGCCGAACAACAATGGACAGAAGGGCTTTCCCCCACAAGTGTGGAAGGTGAACATGATATACGCAACCCACATTCACAAGCGGGAGCGGAAGCGTGCCCTACGGGACGTATACGCGATGGAGCCAGTCGCCCCAAAGTTCAACCCATGGTCCTCCTGCCCGATCACTTTTGATCGAAGGGACCATCCCACTAGCATCCGTCATGGCGGCTTCGCTGCATTGGTTCTCGACCCAATCATCGACGGATTTCATCTCACAAGAGTCCTCATGGACGGCGGCAGTAGCCTCAACCTGCTTTATCATGATACAGTGCGGAAAATGGGCATAGATCCCTCAAGGATTAAGCCCACAAGAACGACCTTTAAAGGCGTTATACCAGGTATAGAAGCCAACTGTACAGGCTCAGCAACACTTGACGTGGTCTTCGGATCCCCGGATAATTTCCGAAGCGACGAGTTAATCTTCGATATAGTCCCGTTTCGAAGTGGCTATCACGCCCTGCTCGGACGAACCGCATTCGCAAAGTTCAATGCGGTGCCGCACTACGCATATCTCAAGCTCAAGATGCCAGGCCCTCGAGGAGTAATTACGGTCAAAGGAAACACCGAACGCTCCCTCCGTACGGAGGAGCATACGGCGGCTCTCGCAGCGGAGGTACACAGTAGCCTTCTCAGGCAATTCTCCAGTCCGGCCATTAAAAAGCCAGACACTGCCAAGCGCGCCCCGAGTAACCCACAGCAGGACCGCCTGGCACACTCTGAGCAAGCATAGCAATGCGGCCCCAACCCCAGCTTTCGCGACATAGCGAAACCAGTACCTCGCGTACATAACTACGCCCTTGAAATACCATGGGCACAGGGGAAGGGGCACAATAACGGCACACCCAAAATACGGCTTAAAACGTACTAGGGGCTACCGGATTCTTTTTTTTAATTTAATTTTTTCTTACTTTCAGGACTCCATACTTCGGACGACCTGTTCGGCAATTCGACTGCCGCACAAACGATGCAAGATCCAGGGAGGCAGACAAGCCATGCCGCATTATGGAACTCCCAGGTGGTCTCTGTTACGAGCGGTATACCTGTTTTAAATACAATTCCACGGCCTGCCCCTGGTCAGGACATACTGAATAGTCCAATATCTTTTGCTTACCGCACTATTTGTATCGTTCGGCTTTGATAAATAGCCTCTCTATAAACAATGCTTAGCTTCTTGTCTATTTTTTGCATTATCTTCTTTTCACATTTATGTTTATTAAATGACATGATTGCACCCGTACACCATGGTACGGCAAACACGCCAGGGGCTTCAGTACCCCTCATAATGGTGTGAGAAGTCCGTACACTTTCACAAGTGTGGCACCCCGAACTTATAGCACTATATGCATCGGCTCCGAATCATGATTTGGGTCAATAGTTGGGTTTGCCCGGCTCCTATGTTTTGGTGCCTTACGTTCCGCTCTATCGGCTAAGGTAGCACTAGGAGAACCACTGCGATTGTGCCCCGGTTCAGCTGGGTTAAGCACCTCAGTGGAGAAAGCTAAAACTGACTGTCATGATGTGGCAAGAGACCGGTCGCTGTTCGAGAGGTTTTTCGAGTCCCTGAAGGCTTATGCCGCTTCGAGCGAGGAGCTAGCTTTGTCCGGCCAAGGCGTGGATAGCGCCCCGAACTCGGTCTTACGAACTAGGGGCTTCGCCGAAATTTGAAATTATAGAGTTCTATGGCTAAGTGAGAGTGTTCAAGCATTATAGTCCGATTGCCTGGTTCGTTGTGCTGAGCGCCTCCCTCGAAGGACCCAACTACGGGAAAAAGAGCGCTCCGGTTTATCCCGAACACCCCAGCACTAGTGGCACGGGGGCAGAAGCCGACGACTGGCCATCTCTCAATTTTTGATAAACGGCCGCACAGAAAGTAATATTTTAAATTCAATAAGCATTGCTTAGCGCATATGAACAAGTTTTCAGCGCACAGGATAAACACGAGCGAGTTCATTCAAATATCACATCCTTGGTACATTCATCCGCCACAAGGCGGGCACCTGCACGAACATCCTTGTAGTAGTTCTCGGGCTTGCGATGCTCCTTCCCCGGCGGCGGCCCGTCCTTCACGAGCTTCTCACCATCCAACTTACCCCAGTGCACCTTTGCACGGGCAAGGGCCCGACGGGCACCTTCGATGCAGACGGAGCGCTTGATGACCTTAAGCCTCGGACAGGCCTCCACCAGCCGCCGCACCAGCCCGAAATAGCTCCCAGGCAGGGCCTCTCCGGACCACAGCCGAACTATGAAGCCCTTCATGGCCTGCTCGGCCGACTTGTGGAGCTCGACCAGCTGTTTCAGCTGGTCGCTCAAGGGCACAGGGTGTCCGGCCTCAGAATACTGAGACCAGAACACCTTCTCCGTCGAGCTACCCTCTTCAGCTCGGTAGAATGCGGCGGCGTCGGATACGCTGCGGGGAAGATCTGTGAATGCCCCTGGAGAGCTCCGGATTCGGGTAAGTAACATGTAGTTCACTTTTATATTTCTGCTTTGCATAAAGAATGCCTTACCCGCTGCTATCTTCCTCATCTCCTCCAACTCTTGGAGGGCCTTTTTGGCTTCAGCCTTGGCAGACTTGGCAGCCTCTAGGGCCGTTGCAAGCTCGGATGTTTGCACCTTCGACTCCCGCTCCAAACTCTCATGTTTTTTCATGAGAGCCTGAAGCTCTTGCTGCACCTCACCGA